>NC_133657.1:74165077-74537416 GCF_009905375.1 Apium graveolens | reverse complement strand
TGAACCAATTACATTTACAAATAAAAAAATACCAAATAATGCAACATAAACATAAAGCTACTAATATCTACACTGCAGTGAACACCAGACTTAAAGTCTCGATTATTAGCTTCAGCTAAAAATTTATTAACGTAAAGTTACTATTATAATTTAGAGACATAATCTAAGGGGATATGACATCGAAGAATATAATCTACATCCAGCATGCAAGCTTAATTTTTGAGTTTGTGAACTTAGTAATAAAAATTAAATATTGATGTGGCTGCTGATCTTGTGTTAGTGAATAGGCTTGCGGTTGAGATCCGATAGTAAGGTTCTTTAAGATCAAGCTTGCAAGAGGATGTTTGCATAATTCCTCCTTGTTCAGCACCAGGGCCCTACATTTTAACTAATCAAAGACATTTGATAACACATCAGATTAGATCAAGTATACTGATCACACAAATACAGAAAATATCAACTTGACATAGTTAGATTGATTGTGTAACTCTGAGCACTGTGAGCAATCATATGAAGATGACCAACTATTTCTTGTACTGGCATGACATAAAGTGGTTGAGAAAGAACGCAGTGTAGTTGGTACCAGTGGGTTGTAGGTGCACCAGGAGCAGTGGTCAGCCACCTCTGAACCGTGCTGTGGATCAAATATTTCAACTTCCGTAAGGAATTAGAACTTTACGAAGTCCAGTGACATGAAAAAGAATAGTAATCATGGAGAGAACCTTCCATCAAACAATACATCAAACCAGAAGGCCAATCCGTGAATCCTGGTACCCGCGGATGAAGTATACTTTAATGGTACATTAATTTCATACAAATCTTCCTCTTGTAAGATGAAAACAAGTAATATAATTCATCATCTTTAACAAAGATGTTAATAATGCATTATTAACAATAAAACTAAATACGATTTACTTGTATTTCCAACAATAAAACAACACCACTTAAGGAGGAAACTAAAGAATAAGCACCCTCCCAATTTCCAATACTTAATCAGAATCTAAAACAATAAAACCAACCAAGATTTAATCAATTTTTAAAATATAAATTACCCAGGTGCTAAAAATTCTTGCTGTCAAAAAGTTCTGAAGTGCATATACGCGCACAAAGGTGACTCTTGATTACAAAATGTACTAGTACTTAAAAAATGCTTTTTCAGGAACCACCTGCCAAACAAGATTATTATAGTGTTTGTAAGTCTATTTATATTTTAATGTTTGTACTAGGTAGACAGTACTTTGTGAGTCTATTGCATTTTTCTACATGTTTAGGATTTTGTATGGAAAATCTATAAACAATCAATGTTTAACAGCTCCATATGTTCAGTAATACAATACTCGTACATAATTTGAAATTACCTGATTCGAGAGTAAGTTTATATCTCAATTAAACGACAACAACAGTGCGACTAGACTTCTTTCTACGGCCGTAATTTCCACCCTCGCTCTGCAATTGCTTCACGCACTCGGTTGGCTGCTTCTGCAGTATCAATGAGTGGCGGATAGTTCCAAGTTTTTGAAATCTAAATTAAGGATAAGGAACACAATTTACAAATGGAACAAATTACAATAAGCATCTACAGTTTGTCAAAACAAATCAGATTGATCTTACCAGTTACCCCCTTTTTTATTTTTACCAAGCTGTTGCAGCACATCAACTTCAATCATTGCTGCTTCCCGATATTTTTCAACACCACAGACAACTTTATTGGCTACCATTTCTTCCCCCTATTTGTCCCAACATTTTAAAACTTGACCAAAGGTACCTTCACCCATCTTGCTGTGAATCTTATCTGTAAAATTCCAATTTAAAAAGGAACACAAGAACACATTCAGAAACAAATATTGATGAATCGAAACAAGGAACATAATATCTATATGGTGGAGAAGGTAGTTACAATAAATTGTTAGATTATCTCCAACAGCAAACACATAATGCTCATTTTTGTCATCTTCTCGCCATGGGGGAGAGTCATTCCGAGCCAATTCCTTCAAATACAATGAATTTGTATTCTCTGTAGGTATTCCTGAGGAAAAGCTTATGAAATTTGCAACTTCTTTCACACAAAACAATTCAAGCAGAGCCTGCACCAAGGAATAAACGATTAGACATACTTATATTGCTCAATACAAAATCAGATCTTCATCCCTCCTTAATACCTTCAAATATTTAACATACACTATGGCACCAATCATCTATAATAACAACAGTTCATACATAAAACTTTCAAAATAATAATTCAGTTCCTAAAACAAGGTACTAATTTTTTATGCCCCTTTCCACAAAACAACAAGTTTCAACAATTCGTAAAGAAATCTATCAAAATAATAATTCAGTTCCGCAAAACAAGATACAAATCATTACACCCTCCTTCCAAAAAGTAACAAGTCTATATACCAACATAATTGATAAACCAAGATAGTAAATCAAACAACATCTAAGTTTTGTCAAAGGCAGCAAAAGCAAAAAAAAACCCCAAAACAAAGTAGTATGTATGAACAACCCCCAAAAAATACATACTAAAACCCCCAAAAAACACTTACTTATTGCAAACACATAATTAAGAACACATTATGATAAAAACCCCCAATAAGTAACCACCCAAAAGAAACAAATCAGAACAAAATAAACCCCCAAAAACAAAACTTAAAACCCCCCCAAAAAACGTTTCTTATATACATGCACAGAGAATATAAACAGGATATAAACCATAAAGAAGAGGGAGATAAACCATAAGAAGAATATACCTCCAGATTCTCTTCAGTATTACAAAACTCAAGATGCTCGAAAACCTCAATGTTTAATTTGCTCCAACTTTCAGATGCTCGAAAACCTCTACCTCTACTTAATTTGAAGCATAATTTGCTCTAATTTGAAGCTCTAACGCTTGAATTTGAATTGGGCCTGAAATTAGGGTTTAGGAGAAAGGAGAGAAAGAGACAGGGAGAAGATGAGAGATGAGATGAGAGGTGAGAAGACGGTAAGAAAGAAAGAGGGGAGAGATGAGAGAGATATGAGAGGTGAGAGAGACGAGAGAGATGAGGGTAGTGGGAGAGATGACGGTCGCGGGAGAGATATTTTAGAAAAAGAGGGAATGAGGATAAAGTGAATAATTTGTTAAAATTATAGGGGGGAAAGTGTACTGAAACTGGGGGAAAAAAGACAAGTAAATTTTTACTTTTTTAAAAATGTCCAGAGACAACGGTTAGCAAAATCAACCGATGTCAAAGTTAAAAGCATATATTTGGCCTTTTTAATTTCTGAACATAGACAACGCTTACTATGTGAAACCGATGTCAGTATTCGTATTTAACATCGTTTTTTTCTAAACCGATGTTAAACAGGATTTTAACATCGGATGCATTACATGCCGATGTCTAAGCATCGATGTCGTATCTACTATTTTTAGTAGTGAGGGTTAAGACCTTAACCCTTATTTTATGCTAGCAAGTGTGTATTAGGCGTTCTTACGATAAGCCATGATCGGGTGAGCGTAAGATTCGTAGGAGGACGGTATACTTTGATAGTTGATCGCATCATTGATGTACCGAGGATGGAAAATAACCAGTTAATCTTGAATCAAGTAATATTGTGCTAGATAAGAGCTTCTTTATTACATTTATGATGTGTTGTTAATTATTCCTTGTGGTATTTAAAATTTTGTTGCTCTCAGCACCTATTGTCATTATTTTAATCTGATAGTAAATCATATTTATTGAGCACTCAGTTGCTCAGTCTTCTATTCTTGTATTCTCCAAAGCAATGAAGAACGGGGCTAACAAACCACCTAATCTGGCAAGACATAGAAAAGGGAGGGAACATGCTTGCGGCGACAACGTCTAGTGAATTGCTATTTCATTATTATAATTCATAAAAAGATGATACTATTATCCAGACTTGTAGTAGGTTCCTATTGTGTATGTAATAAACAGGTTTATGAGAGAGACTCGATCATGAGCTCTGTGGAGTGGCGTCCACGGTGAATGATATATATATGGTTTGTAATAACACACGTGTGCGAATCTTAATATCATGGTCCCCTAAATGTACGAAAGGGTGGATTCGGGGGCGTCACATTATTCATCCTTGTATGCTTTAAAATTTTTATATCTTGATCTAAATCAACGTCTTTACCAAAAATTTCTTTTATTAATATAACTTTCAATCAAACGAATTGTTTTTGAAAAGGTTTTAACTTATTTAAAAGTATTTTAAAAATAAAATTTTCAATTAATAAATATCATATTTATATTTTTAACGAGGGAGACCAAAAGTTGATATAAGTACTTAATATTTTTACCTAACATTGATATTCATGTTGACTACATAAACGAACACACATTTCAGAAGGAACAACACACAATATACATATATGCTCATTAAACACATACACACAAGCTCCTCTCACAAGCCACACTCTCATTCTGTGGCACAACCCCATTACCAAACCATCCTTCATCGGTATAATTTTAATTTTGTAAAAATTATATCCCCATCAAACACACATCTTCACACATAAACAACATTCTCATCTATGATAATCCCCATTAAAAATCATCTTTCATTGGTATAATTTATTTGTATAAAAATTATTTCTTCAAGTATCAATGTTGGTCAGACTTCTTTTCTATTGGCATTTGTTTTAATATAAGGTGTTTAATTGTGAATTGTTTTTCCACTTTTCTATATTCAGTTTTTCAAAAAATTTCTTTTGTAATAAAACTGTTGGAAATTGAGAAAATGTGTTCCAAATGCCAAAATAATATATTAAATAAATGACGAGATAATTTGAGTAAATATATAGAAGAGCAATTACTAAAATAATTTTATTGTTTCATAATTTAATTATATATATATATATTTCTTTAACATGTTTAAAATAACCTTTTATAGATAAAATATAAATAAAGATGACAAATAAAATATAAAAAATAGTCTCCTAGAATGGATAATGGAACTTTATAATTATATGACTAAATATAAAACCAAAATAACTTTTTGTTTTATATGTTTTATTACTACTTGTTATTATTGCCAAGGTAGGGAATATGCATAAGTAGCTAATGGCCTATATGAATAAAACCTGGATTGCACATTTAGGTTACACATATCTTAGATCTACCTAATACTTAATTCATCTATTTTTTATTACTTTTAACTTTTTTATTTTTGAGACCAGCCCGTATCCCTGTCAATCTTACCATTCATTTTTTTGTCATCTAATGACTTTTATTTGTATTACTGTTTTTAGGAAGTGAAAAACAAACTAAATCCTAAAATACCCTTTAACACCTCACAACACTTATTTTAGTACTTTAGGATATTTCATTGCTACTAAAGAATGTTACCAAAGATTACTTTACCCTAGAAATATTATTTCTTACTTAAAATGATGCTAGTTCAAACATAGGATAATCACATCTACCCCTATTTACATAAGTTCTAGTAGGTCTAGGGACTTTGACCTCTAAGCACCAGCACATAAACCTTATTAGACTATCTACGAACATAATTTGATTTTTATTCTACTTTTTCCATAAGGGTTTATTACTCTTAATCGAATTGCCTTATATTTTTCAAATCATCATACCTGATATATTTTTTTATGCTGACTTTAAACTCGAAAACACATCTAAGTTTTCTCATGCTTACAAGGGTTAACATTTTTCTAAAGTCGTAACTTCCTTATATGAATTTAAACCTGTAAATTGATGAATTGAGTAAGATCAGACATCTATACTAATGGATCTTCCAACAAAATGCTATTGTTGTCAATCTAAGTTAATATATAATGTTAATAAAAAATCTTTAATCTAAGATACAGGCGCACATGTGACCTGTTAATATGTTCACTTGCAATTTTGCTCTCACTTTTATTCCTAACATGCACTCTATATAAGAAAAATCTTTTCGGCTTTAAAAACAAGTATCATGTCTTTTTTAACTGGTTATAACAATTGCTTATGTTATGGTTATAATAGGTAAACACAACTAATATGATTCTATTAAGAGCGTACATAAAATTCAATAAAGATTACCAGGTGTATCCAAAGTTCTTTATTTAGCGTAGACCAGTTTTATAGTAACTTTATTTTAAAAAGATGTTAAGTCAAAAAGAGGTTCATGCTCCAAGCTTCATATTCGAGGTACCTCATATGGAAAATACCTCTAACTGAAGCTACATTTTGATCCTAACATATAACTTTAAATCTTAGCTCGCTTACTCACATCACTTGAAAAGATTTGCTCAAAATTACCTACAAGATCTTTCTAACTTTTTTTATCAGTTATAATGTTATGTAGCGATTAATCACCTTATTAAATTTACTCTACACATACAAGCATATAATATTCAATAAAAAAGATTTATTACCTATTTTCCTTTTCTTTTATCTTCTATAGTCCTATGAGTACCTCTAATTACAATTCCAATTTCAATTCCCATTCAAAGGTTCCTACTTGATTCTGAATTTACATCCTCGTAAGCCCTTGAACTTAACAGTGTCCATGCAAGCCCCGATTTCTTATGCAAGTACCTCACACTCCGACCATACTTACGCAAAATTTTACAAGAACTACACTAGCTCAGTTTTCGTCAGATCGACATGCACCTTTGGAAATTCTCTAGAATCGTATTTTCATACGAATCTATCCATCCAGGTTCATAGACAAAAGCAAACCTAATCCAGGAATCGAGTATCTGCTCGGATTCATCATTTCCCATATATCAACAAACATTTTTATCATATTTTCATTATATTTTGTTTTTAGTTATTTGACAAACCGGAATATATGTAACTAGACACACATCCATGTATTACCCATGTCCAAAATGTAAAAGCTTTTATCCATTATAACATGCATTCATACAAGTCATATATCTAAGAATTTAAAAATAATTAACAGAAAAGTGAAAATATACCAGATTTTAAAGTCTAAACCATATATTCCATATATCCACTATCCCCTAGTTCTTGACTCTTTATTCATTAAGGTGAAGAACTAAAGCAGGCGAACCTTATTGATATAAGCCTTCCGTATATGCATTCATATTTAACCAAATGACATAAAGCTAAGATATATGAAGTAAACTTTATTTTATTTTTATCACAAAAAGGAAAAAAAGAAATCATAACAGTGGAGGTGTATATGCACAACCCCCGAGCCTACCAAAGCAGTCATCTATTATATTGAATCTGAACCTATCATGGTAACTAAAACCAATAACTTGCTTTTATTTTCCTATACCTGAAAGGGGCCTACTTGAAATAAATACCAAACAAATTTTACTTATAATACCTCTTAAAGTGCTCAACATTCCAAGCCATGGGAATTAGCTTCCTATCCAAATTTGTCAAGTGATACGTTCCTTCTCATAAAACTTTCTTGATGATGTAGGGACCTTCTAAATTACCACCAAAAACAACATGTCGAGGAGTCCTCATGTTTGGCATCATTCATTTTAACACCCAATCCCCAACCCTTAAAGGTCGAGCCCTAACCTTCTTATCAAATTATTTCCTTATTCTTGCTAATAAGCTTCCAGCTTCAGCTGTGAATTCTTACATACCTTTTCCAGCAAATATAAAAAGATGATTGAGCTAATTGTTGTCTGAATCATAAGTTTCCTTCATGAGCGTCCCTGCTCAATTTCCACAAGTACCATTGCCTCACATCCATAGGTGGGGGTAAAAGGAGACCTTCATGTTGTGATTCGAGGTGTGGTGTTATAGGATCATAACAGCTTAGGTATACTCAAGCCTTGGAATAGTATTCGGGAGCCGCTCCCAAGACTTTCTTTCATCTTTTTATGGACTTTTTGGGATTTAAAGATGGCATGCAAGTGTGTTGTGGGTCTTGAACATTCTTCGAGATGTCCAAGCCCTAGAACATATTCGGGAACTTTACGAGTGAACCTCTCGTCTCCTTCTTCGGACCGATCTTGGCCTGTTGTACTCGGTCTTCCTTTTTTAATCTTTTTTCCTTTAGTTATGTAATCTGAGTACACAGCTAATCATTCCTCATTTTCGGATGCAGGACAATGGATCGGTCCCCCGTAGGAGGGCCTTCGGTACCAACCGGTATAACCCATTTTAGCAATATCGCCTCTTTCCCAGCTTCTAACAACCTCACACAGCTGAGGACTTCATACATAGAGATATTTTATGATAAGTATAATGGAATTAATTTACATGCTCTGAATCCTTTCAAATCTTCAAGACGTTATAGCTGCACTACACGACTATCATTTATACCCATTAAAGATCTCTCAGACACACAATTCTTGGACTTTTATAATGATAAAGTATGCACAACTAGGATTTCATTATCTCATGTTCCACTGCTGTACCATAATGATCATACCATAATGATCATAAACAGTTGACAAATACTTTTTGTTACCTAAATCTATCTCAAGATTTCACCAAGATTCACAATTTAAAACTCTACCTTTTGTACCTTTTGTATCTTTATTAGTACATGATCTCTGGACCAAATTAAAAATGGACTGTACTTGCACAGGATCTCTAGTCCAAATTACGAGTTATTATGCACCGAATAACTCATATACAAGATGGAACTAGGAACTAGGACCATCAACATTATTAAGAATCTCCATGTCACAATAACAACGTTAAACATAATAACCATACCACAATACCGAAAACCTAAAATCGTAACATAAGTCGCAACAAATAGTAAAATCTCGTCATATCAAAAGTCAATTGAAGTGATCTCGTCATGAACATCACTATATCACTAAATCTAAATTAACAAAACTCTATAACACAGATGGTCTATATTTAATCTAATTTAAATAATACTTGATTATATTTTAAAAATCACTAAAATATAAGTATCCATTCATCAAATTAAGTTTATATATAAATTTCTGTATATTATTGTGATAAATTTTCATTAATATACATGTTCATCTAAATACAACTAAATAATCTAAAAAACAATCTACAATCTCAAGTCACTAAATATATCCAAATAACCACTAAACTGTTCATTATATTTTGAAGATTCACTAAATACTCTTAAATAATCAATTAATATTTCAACTAAATCAATCAATTGCATCAATTTTTTATTGTATAAAACCATTTTATGAAATAAAGCACTTTAGTACATTTTAAAACCTAATTCAACATACCTCCTCTATTCCTAGCAATTTTTACTTCAATAAAATGCCAAATATGATCTATTTTAAGATTAATATGTTAGATTACAGAATAATAATTAAAAAAACCGTAGAAATCACTAAAAAACAAGCATGCATTCATCAAATTAAGTTTATATGTAAATTTATGCATATTATTGTGATGAATATTCAAATATATACATGTTCGACTTGATTTTAGGCACAAACTTTGATTTGAAGTTCTTCGTTGCAACAAACCTTCCGTTTCGGTTGCAAACTAGTTCCGTTGCACTCGTGTTTTGAAGATATACGAATAAATAATATTGAAATTGACCGAATAGATGTGTGAACTCGAGTTTTGATGGCTGAATTTAGTGATTATTTCTGTTGATTTTGTTGGAGGAGTTTTGTGCGCGTATTTTGTGTAACATATTTTTATTTTATTTTTTTACGGGGCAATTATAAGGAGCGTGTCTTTATGGGCAAGGTTGGGGTGTTTTGTTTTGCGCTGGGTTAAGTTTCTAGCTTTTAGTTTAAAGCTATTTCTATTTTTAAAGCACCTATATATACAAATAATTATAATTTCTTAAAAAGGTGAGTCGAGAATACTTTCGAGCCATAAATGGTATTAGAAGTTAATCATTGACAATTCTATGGTTTACATAATTTTCACATCAAAGTTCAAAAACATAATCCCTAGCTTATGTTACAACCAAGTAATTAAAATTTTTATTTACTTTGGCGTAGATGTTATACTATTTATGAAATCAACTTGGATAAAAAAAAATTGTGTCTAAGGAAATTATTTATTAATTTTTTTATTGTTAGGATATTATATAAATGGATAGGAAATGAATAGGAATGTAAGGTAAAAAATGATTAGTACAATCTGTTGTAAGTGTGACGCCCTCAATCTCGGGGTTAGGAAATGAGGACTCACACACCTTTAATCTATTAATTAAATAAGCATAAACCCCGATTACCTACTAACATGCTCAAACAGGATAAAGTATGAGACAAGATTACAACTACCAACCATAAAAAATAACTTACAACCCCAAAAAAAATATTAAATATACATAGTCGATTCCAGCTTGGAACCGACAGATAACCTATTGTATCTTTATAACTCTCTGGCTAAGCGCTTGCTCAATCAAAAACACCACTGCCTGCTCTGGCAACCGGAAGCCCTCAACGCGATAGGGACCACTAGGTACGCTCTTACGAGCAGTGCGCCTAAGCCTGGCCATCTTCTTGCTTAACTGCCATGGTTATATTAAACAAAACATATGAGTATAAAACTCAGCAAGTAACTATAAAGCAGTTCTATGATATAAAATCCATAATATACTTTACCAATCTCAGGGCACTCTACTTTATCAGATCTAGGTGGCAGGTTTCTATCTTTTGGGTTAAGAAAGGGTTATGAAGGAAAAATTTGGGGCTTTCAAGGAACAAGGCTCAAAGCAAGGTGAAAGCCGACATTCATCACAAATCATTATCGGGATCACAAATGATCTTTCAAAAAGGAAAGCGACAATCTTTTCATTATATGAAATCTATTATATGATCAAAAGAATAAAAATCAGGGTTCACGAGTTATAAGTTGCACAATATCACAATCAACTCTTTTCAAAGCAATATAAACCATTTCATTTTCAAAGAATCAATTACTGGGTAGGAAATTTCAATTCCTTTTTAAAAATCAATATGGAACCCTTGATTGGACCACTTTATCTTTCATTTCATTATAATACGGGTGATCAGCCCGTACCGACCTCCATCCGGTCTTTAAGGTACCAAAGGCATAATTTCAGCCTTAAACTGGACTAGCTCCGCTAGCCTCTTACAATGAAGGGACTAGTACCACTAGCCTCTTACGTCCAATCCAATCGATCAGGAACTCGTTTGGAAAACCTTGAGTTGGAAAAAGTAGGTTTTGTAAATTCATTTTATCATTACCAAGAATATGAAATCATTCGGACTCTTTCAAGTCGAAACTCATTCTTAAATCCAATTTCAAGAAATCAAAGTTAAGGAAATGAATCAAGGATAAGCAAGGTGCAATTTTAGGGATCTTGAATCAATGATAACAAGGTACTTAAGTTAGAAGAATCAAAACTATTCCAAGGATCGATAGGGAATATGGTGATAAAGGAATATAGCATCATTACAAGGGATTCTTAAAGGTACTTATAGGGTTTATAACAGTTCACGGTATAACAAATAATTTGAATAGGAAAGATAGGTTACCAAAGGGTTGAATCAATGAGCTTATTAATAATAGTTTTACAAGATCAAAGACAGGGTATCTCAGATCAATAAGAGGGGTTCATTCTTTTAACAGTTCAATACTCTACATGGCATGAACAATATCCTCTCTATAACCATTTACACAAGTAATTAGAGTTATTTTCCTGAAATCGCTTTCCTGAAGGTTGAACTACTGCAACCTAGTATACCTTTCCCTTTCCTAGCCTGAACGCCCTCACGTTCCGAATCTACAATAAAAACCAAAACCTTAATCAGTTTCTCAACTATCGTTCCCAGAACGTTCACTCAGTACGATAGCTCGCTTATACTTTTGACTCGAACTATACGAGTATAGCTTATATACACACATGCACATAACACATAACACATTCTTTTCTTGTAGCCTTTATATCTTTATATACTCCATAATCAACTTATATTTGCTTTAATCTCGACTTATTCTTTAAATCAAATGATTATAACTCATACGAGTACACGATTCATACACAACTAAATTTTTACAACCATAACTATCACTTATAGCTTTTAAAATCAATCATCTTAGCATCAAATCAATTCCTTTTATTATTACATTCCATTGGGCTATATTCACAAAACTCAATTCAAAGGTCGAACATTGACATGCATGCATTAGATTTGCTTAAAAACTTGAGATCATTCCAACACTCATCCTTTTTAACTTATTTTTAACTCGACATTTACATGCAAGGCTATACTTTAACATGCATCACTAATTCCTCTTTTAAATCAACATGCAATCTCAATCCTAGCTAATTAACTTAGTTTATACCAAGAAGCAAGTCACAAAATCCAATTCCTTTTTTATTAGTACAAAACCCGAACCAAAACTTAGTATGCAATAACAATTTCACTCCTTTTAAACCATTAACCATTCTAATAACAGTCCATAATCACTTTATTCAACAAAAAAATCAAATCAATAACTTCAAAGATCAAAACCATTCGGGTTTTTCAAGAATAACACATGCAACAATCAAAAATAAGTTTTTGGTGTAGTAGAGCTCAGTGTTTACATCATCACTCACCACCAGTTCACCGGAGTTCATCACCGGTGGCGTGGCTTCACGGTGGTGCCCTCATTCGAGGGTATCCATCCATAAAACCTCCGATTCACTTAAAAAAATGCTGCAACACTACATGCAATATGATTTCATCATAAAAATCACAGAAACAAGAATTGATCAAGCAAAACCCGGGTCTCGGCTCAAAACCGAACCTAAACACACACACGCACTTCACATGCAAGCATAAACACACACATGCACATGAATTGAAGCTCATGGAGGATTTCAAAGAGAGAGAGAGACAATATACCGAGAAGAAAAACAGAGAGAAAAGAGAGCTTCGAGAGTGAGAGAGATGAGAGAAAAATGAGAGAATGAGAGAATGGGAGAAAGTGGCCGGGTGGAAAAAGAAAAGAAGGAGGAGGAAATGAGTTCATATATGCTAAGAGGGCAGGGGTCTTTTAGTAATTTACTAATCCCCCTCTTTATGTTTGATTAACCTTCTCTTTTTACTTAAATAAGATAGAAATTGAATATTGGATATATCCCTCTCAGATAGTCGAAAATTATTGCGAATGAAAATTTTAAGACGTAGATCTCGAAATTAGCTTTCCAACCATTACTCATAATAAGATTTTGAGCGTACTGTTGATATTATATGATTTTTACAAGTTTGTACTAAATATAACATTTTAGCACATAAAAATCAATTTAAAATGCAACGATCACCAAATAAATTCGTCCATCATTTTTAGAAAGTCTCTAGGACTATTTCAAAGATAAAAGAACAAATCTCATGCCTTTATCTTACTCAGATAATTATATAAAAATGTGCGAAGGTTAAATAAACCTTATTTAAATCAAATAATTCCCTTAAATTCATAAAAATATCAACAAATCACGTAATCATGCATACAGACAAGCAAGCACACATACGAACACATCACAACTCATGTCTGATCATTAAAATTATCCTTCTTTAATATGATTCCTTTCTACGCGTACTGGGTCACGTTCTGCATGACGGCCCGACGCTCAGCGTTTCAATTACGCTTTTCAATATCATTATCGACCGACACGTCACTAGAACGTAATACTTTACTCCAGCATTTCATTTCACATAATAACACATTTTAAATACTTTAATCCCTTTTTAGGACGGGTTTCGTTCTACTTGACGGCCCGATAACACAGCTTAATTCCTAAGCTGACTCTTTAAATTGGAACGCTTCTATTTACGCTCCTAGATACTAATATATAGTAAAGGCAATTAATCAACACTTAATCACATAATTATAATCACTTCACATAAATCACACTTTATTCACTTAATTACGTCGCAAAATTTCCAGTCGTCACAATCTACCCTACTTAAAAGGATTCTGTCCCCAGAATCTAGTCTCAGCAAATAGATGGGGATACTTTTCTTGCATTTCACTCTCTAATTCCCAAATTGATTCTTCCACTATTGGATTTCTCCACAACACTCTGACTAGAGGTATAACTTTATTTCTAAGTGTCCTCTCATTTCGGTCTAAGATTCGAACTGGTTGTTCCACATAAGACAAATCTGGTTGAATTTCCACTGGTTCCAATTCGATCACATGGCTTGCATCAGCATTATACTTCTTCAGAAGAGATACATGAAATACATTGTGTAGATGTTGCATTTGCGAAGGTAGCGCTAATTCATATGCCACCTTCCCAACTCGTCGCAGTACCTCGAATGGTCTAATATACCTAGGACTCAACTTCCCTTTCTTTCCAAATCGGGTTAAACCTTTCCAAGGAGATATCTTTAGCAAGACTTTGTCTTCAGGTTTGAATTGCATATCTTTTCATTCTTGATTTGCATACTTCGTTTGTCGATCTTGAGCTGCAACGTATCTTTTCCGGATCATTTCTACTTTTTCCTTCGTTTGTTGAACTAGCTCTGGGCCAATTAATTTGCGCTCGCCAACCTCGTCCCAATACGTAGGGGACCTACATTTTCTTCCATATAATGCTTTATAAGGTGGCATGCCAATACTCACGTGATAACTGTTGTTGTAGGAAAACTCAATTAACGGCAAATGATCGTCCCAATTTCCTTTGAAATCTATTGCACAGGTTCACAACATATCTTCAATTGTCTGAATTGTCCTTTCACTTTGTCACTCAGTCTGCGGATGATATGTCGTACTCATTTTCAGCTTAGTTCCCAAATAATCATGGAATTGTCTCCAAAATCTCGAGTTAAACCTTGGATCTCTATCAGACACGATAGATACAGGAACTCCGTGACGCATCACAATTTCATCCAAATACAATTTGACCAACTTTTCCAACGAAAACCTTTCATTTATCGATAAGAAATGTGCTGACTTCATTAATCGATCGATTACCACCCAAATCGCATCATGATTAGACTTGGTTTTAGGTAATCCTACCACAAAATCCATCGCGATATGTTCCCATTTCCATTATGGTATATCTAGTGGTTGAAGCAATCCGCTTGGCCTCTGATGTTCCGCCTTGACTCTTTGACACGTGTAACACTTACTTATCCATTCTACAATTTCCTTTTTCATGTTTGGCCACCAATAACTTTCTTTTAAATCCTGGTACATTTTCGTACTTCCAGGGTGAATTGAAAATCTCGAGTTATGCGCTTCTTGCAGAATCTCGTACTTTAGTTCCACGATATTAGGTATCCAAATATATGAATTAACACGGTAAATTCCTTTTCCATCCTTTTGAGCTTTGACTTCTTCCCTGGATAACTTATCCTTTTCGTGATTCATCACTTGCTCTTGACAGCATCGAATCTTTTCCAAACTTTTGGGTTGAAATGACATCGCATATATTGCTTCACCTCCAAATTCTGGAGTCTGCACTTCTATTTCCATCTTTTCGAAATCCTTGATCAAATCTTCTGATGGCGTTAATATATTCGACTTTCCTTTGCGACTTAGAGCGTCTGCTACCACATTTGCCTTTCCAGGATGGTAGTTAATCGTGCAGTCATAATCTTTGATCAGTTTTAACCATCTTCTTTATCTCATATTCAATTCCTTTTGAGTGAAAATATACTTTAAACTCTTATGATCTGTATAAATCTCGCACTTTTCCCCGTATACATAATGTCTCCAATTTTGAGGGCAAACACAATTGCTGCCAATTCCAAATCATGCGTGGGATACTTTTGCTCGTGCGGCTTGAGTTGCCTTGACGCATATGCTATTACCCTTCCGTGTTGCATTAACACACATCCAAGTCCTTTATACGAAGCATCACTGAATATCACAAATTTTCCTTTTTCATCAGGTAACACCAACACTGGGCGGTTACCAGTCTCTTCTTTAACTCTTGAAAGCTTTCCTCGCACTTTTCCGTCCACACAAACTTCTCGTTCTTCCTTATCAATTTTGTTAAGGGAACAGAAATCTTCGAGAAATCTTGCACAAATCTTCTATAGTATCCGGCTAATCCCATAAAACCTCTGACTTCCGTAGGAGTCTTGGGTGTTTCCCAATTCATTACAGCTTCTATCTTGGCTGGGTCCACTTTGATTCCTTCTTTATTAACTACATGACCAAGAAATTGTACTTCCTTTAGCCAAAATTCACACTTCGAAAACTTAGCGTACAACCTCTCTTTTCTCATAATTTCCAGAGAAATCCTCAAATGTTCCTTATGATCTTCTTCCGTCTTGGAGTAAATCAGTATATCGTCAATAAACACAATAACGAACTTATCCAAATATTGCTTGAACACTCTGTTTATAAGATCCATAAATGCGGCTGGCGCATTTGTCAAACCAAACGCCATTACCAAAAACTCGTAGTGTCCATATCTCGTTCGAAACGCTGTCTTGGGTATATCTTCTGCTTTAATCTTTAATTGATGATACCCCGATCTTAAATCAATCTTGGAGAACCACGAAGCTCCTCTTAGCTGATCGAACAAGTCATCGATTCACGGTAGAGGGTACTTATTCTTAATCGTCAACTTATTCAATTCGCGATAGTCAATGCACAACCTCAAACTTCCATCGTTTTTCTTTACAAACAACACCGGTGCGGCCCACAAGGATACACTCAGCCGAATTACTCCTTTATCCAACAATTCTTGCAACTGAGCTGCCAATTCCTTCATCTCGACTAGCGCAATATGATAGGGAGCTTTCCATACTGGTCCCGTTCCAGAAGCCAAATCAATCGTAAACTCGATCTCTCTATCTGGAGGTAGTCCAGGCAATTCATCAGGAAATACATCAGGAGAATCTCTTACTATTGGAATATCTTCAATCCTTACGGATTCTTTTTCCATGTCATTAACATGAGCTAAATAAACTTCGCATCCTTAAGGTAATAATCTTCTCGTCTCAATATCCATTATAAACTTCTTCTCTTGCCTCTTCCCTTTGAATATCACTTCCTCACCATCCATGGTTCATAACTTCACCTTCTTACTTTTACACTCTATTTGCGCCTCATGGTTTGACAACCAATCCATTCCTAGTATAACCTCAAATTCTCCTAACTTAAAAGGAATTAAGTCAGCAGAAAAGTGCCGACCTTCTATAACCACATCACAATCGGGACAAACCTTATTAACAATAACTTTCTCTTGATTTGCTACCTCTATAATCAAATTAGGTTCCAGAGGGTATGCAGCACAATTTTACTTATCAAGAATACTTTCAGAGATAAAAGATCTAATTGCTCCAGAATCCATCAATACTTTTACTTCTACTGAGTTAATAACAAGCATACCTGCTACCACGTCCACATCTTGCACCGCATCTTTTATTATCATATTAAAGGTTCTAGCTCTAGGTTGAGCTGATGGTGCTGGGAGAGACGGTGGTCCAGCAATCCTAAAAACATTTGTGGCGCCCTCCAAACCCGGGTCAGAAGTTTGGGGTCCACACACACACCTTAATTACAACCTGCTTATAACAATAATAAAGATAATAATAATATATGCAATGACCCTACTTACCAACCACCACGGACCGCAACATGTTAAAGTATGCACACAAGGCAAACACACTAATATATTACAAACCGTTCAAATCCCAACTATTTCAAATTCAAACTGAGTATTAAACATTATTACAAACTTTTACAAACTTAAATTATTCCAAAAGAAGCCTACTAGCTCAGCTTTCTCAACCTGAACCCCTAGCTCTCGCGCTGGACTGGGGATCCTCTTTACCAACTGGTTCCTTTTTAACTGGAAAGAATATAAACAACATCGCACGAATGAGCTAACTAGCTCAGCAAGTCACAATGACAAAACTGAGAATAATGATCATCAGGTGAATATGGTTATGATATCAAGTGAATAATGGATTATGATTTAGAATTGGATATTATACTTTTAATTTAAAAACCAAGGTTAGGATGCTGATCAGTCACGCACTAACCCCGAGCAAGGCACACAGCATTGCTCTAACTACTGGATCCAAGGCACACATTGGCCTAACTTGACCATTATATGGTCTGACCACGAATCTGGTCCACAATTTTATAAAAACAATCCAATTCTAACATAATAACAGAATATGCAATAGTAAACAATAACCGAAATCATTAACAACAATAAATGTTTAATAATGAAAAGGGTTTCAATCCTTGTAAGGATCAATAAGGCAATTTAAAAGCTTGGATGCTGGGTAATGAAAGAATTGGATAACAAAGGAATCAACGTTTCAAGGTTTCAAGGATTCGATCTTTCAAAGTATAAGATACCATGGGTTGAGTATATAATAGTTCATTTCAGTGTTTGGTATTTAGTTTGTATGTATTTGTTGAGTAGTATCGTAGATTTGTGGTTCTTATTTGGGTATACAATAATCAATGGATTAGAAAGAATATGATTCATGGCTCAAGGACAATAACTGAAATCAGGATTTAGGTTTCTGTGCTTCAAAGCACTTGAAATATCACAGGATTATCAAGTACTACAATATCTCGAGAAAGTTCAGAACAGTTGCCTGGTATTAGCTTACTACACTGCACTCGCTTCCAATCACAACCGTTTTACTCTTCAACTACCTGTTTCCCTTTCCTACGTCTTGCCTCTTCTGCTCACATATCTATTCAACACATACTTCTATCTACCCTTCGTTTTACCCAAATCCGATTAACGGATTGAAAGTTATGCAATAATCAAATAAACACCGAATATATAGACTGATAGTCAATTAACAAGTCACATATAGCACATAATACATCACGTAATCAATGATATATTATTTATAAAGAAGTCTCGGGTCATAAATAGGCTTTCTGGTATTTAAAATGATTTTTAAAACATTTTTCGGAATTAAAACGGGTTGTTGGATCAATTTCGGGTTAATAAACAGGGTTCGGTTGGCCCATTCTGGCTCCGAAATAATTTTAGAATAATTATCGAGCCTTGGAAATAATTTAGAATAATATTTTAAAGCTAGAAACTATTTTTCAGAATTTTTAAATCATTTTAAATAATTAAATCTAATTAAGTAACTAATTAAAATCAATTAATAATTAATTAAATCAATTAATCAATTAATTTTTTGAATTAATTGACCAATTAATCAATTATAAATTAACTGAAATTAATTAACTAATTAATTTAGATTTATTTGTGAATTAAAAATAATTTTCGGAATTAAAATAATAATTTTTAGAATTTTCAAAAATTAAAAACAAATTTTTATAATAAAAATAAATAGGAAATATGATTTTTAAACATTTTATAAACAGGAATCCTAAATTTGCAAAGTTTGGAAACTTCAGGGACCTAACTGTATCGTCCCCAAAAGTCCAGGGACCAAACTGCAATTTTACACCCCGTCGCCGGAAAACAGTCGGGTTCGCTGGAGAACACGATTCCGACCTCCTCACCTTACCACAAGCTCCAGATCACATCTACAAATTACCAGGAATACTAACAATCCCTGAGTTGGCCGGAATTTGGCCGTGAAGTTTTCCAGTTTCCGGCGAACATCGGAAAACTTCAAAACACAACTCCCTTCTCTACAGACCTCGTTGGTTCATGAAACTTATACGACTAGATTGCAAATTTCACAGAGAACACAACCCACTATAACACAACATCAATCTATCACAGAATAAGAAACCCCCAAATTTCAATTAAGAACATTCATACGGGTTATAAACCCTAATTTTGAAATTCGAAAATTAAACCCACTTTTGAGCATGTTATTGAACTCCAAATCAGACGTATGACATATGAAAATCATCAGGAAAACAAGCTCTACAACATGCAATCATCAAATCATACAAACAATCATCCGAACAAAAACTCATATTTTTAATAAAATAAATTCAAAAATAAATAAATTTTTAGAAAAATAACCTTGATTTCTGCAGTGAAACAAAGCTCAGAATCTGATAGAACACCTCAAATCCTTCGTTTTGGTTACTCAAGCTTTGAAAACAGAGATCGGTAACGCCTTCGTTTTGCTGTTTGATTCTTAGAACAGTTAATGTAATTAGGGCTTTTCTCTGAAAATTATATAATTATCTGTCTGCAAATGATTTTGATACGAAATAAAATACGGTAAAAGGCTATTTATAATTACGGAAAATTAGTATCCCGTTGGATCATTCCCGATATAAAACGGTACGTTTATTTGTAAAACCTGATCCAAACGGTATCGGTTTTCGGGATAATTATCCAAATCAGTACAATTTGTACTGCGGTCTTGATCTCAGCGCCTGGTTACACGTATTACGAAGTGATAATTGGGATAGTTTAATAAAAAGCTCCCGTTTATCGAAAATACGGGTTTTATTGATTTACCGAAACGAATATTGTATCGAAAATGTTACGTCGGGACCCGCGCAGGACAAACCGTAAGCCGGATCGAAAAAGTCGAAACATGGAATATGCTCGGAATATTACAATTAGGTTAGGAAGGAGTTCTCGAAAGAGTTTCGGGTTCCAAAAACGTAACAACGGGTGACGTCGGTTGGTTCCCGTTTTTATAAAATAGATTTTAATTACGCGGAAAAAGATTTTAGAAATTTCATATAATTCTTATAAATCCATAAACCAACATAAAAATAATTAGGAAGATATGACAATTATCTATATTTTATTTTAGACATATAAAAATTAAAATACTCAATTAATATTATTTTTGAATATTCAAGTACAGATAACACTTAACAATTAGCTCACAGAATAGATACTGAACACACATAATAATTATATAATAGCAAAAATAATTACACGATATATCCCGGATATTATAATATTGGCCTTTTGAACAGGATCCTTACAATTCCTGGCCATATGGCCCACCTTTCCACACTTGAAAGAAGCCAAGGCAGGCTTCCTTGTTTCATTTGGACACTCTGAAGAGTAATGCCCTTTCTGGTTGCACTTGAAACATGTCACGTCCAACTTATTACACATTCCGGAGTGTCTCTTTCCACAATTCTTGCATTCTTGAATCTGAGGTCTATTATCCTTTCACGGCTGTCCTGCTTTCTGGAAACGGTTCTTTTGGGTTCCGTTACCGGGTTTAAACTTCTGAAATTTTTGGTGCTGACCTCCACCATTCCTTCCAAACTTTCCTCTAAACTTTGAACTTCCTTGCTCTTGCTCCGAGCTTTCAAATTTCCTTTTCCTTCCTTCATTTTCTCTCCTCGCAGCTTCACGCTCTCCTTCTACTATCATTGCCTTTTGTACCAAGGCAGCATAATTCTTGATCTTCAACAGCGCTACTTGACTCCTAATCCATGGCTTAAGTCCCTGTTGGAACCTTTTAGCCTTCTTTACCTCCGTATTTACATACTCAGGAACGAATCTAGACAACTCCGAAAATTTCACTTCATACTCCGCTACCGACATATCCTCTTGCCTAAGGTCCAGAAATTTCATTTCCAACTGATCTTGCATATAACTTGGCAAATATTTCTCCAAAAACATTTCAGTAAACTTCTCCCATGTTAAGTCCTTTCCTTCCAACAACACCTTCGAAGATTCCAACAGAAGCTCGCTTCATCTTTAAGGTAATAACTCACATACTGGGCTTTCTTCTCATCCTTAACTTCTTCTCATTCAAAGGCTTTCTCCATTTCTCTTAACCACGACTATGCTTTTATTGGATCGGGAAATCCTAAGATTTCTGGGGGATGAACAGATTGAAAGTGTTTGAAGTTTCTAACTTTAGGGGCCACAGGTTGTTGCAAAAGCTGAGCAAGTCTGCTTATCACGGTGGTTTTTGGGTTTACTTCTGGGTCTTGGGTTGGAATTTCTTCTTCTTGGTGATCTGGTGAGTTGGCCATTTCTTACAAACCTGATTGAGAAATTATTTAGCAAAACGATAGCATGGCATATATAACAGCATTTTATTATGGAATCTCTTTTACGGGTTTTAAGCTTTACCCAATTTTGCACATGCAATCATATTACTACATAATTCTCATATCGGTATTGTTTTCTCATGGCACAGGATAGGGTGTTATGAATTTTAAACATGGTTATACGAAAACATGGTATTTAGAACAGTTTATGCAGATCTTTAGGGTGCACTATAGAAAACAAGATAATGGATTCATTTAAACAAAGGGTACATAAATAAAAGTCTGGTTACCACAAGTTCTGAAATAAGGTACAATAATATAGCAGGGTTAAACAGAGGAAAAACTGGAAAATATCCCCCTATATACCCCTAACTTCTAACAACTACTACTACCGCAAAGTTTCGAAGTACAACACAACAAATGAAAAAGGGATCCCGGCATCTGACCAGGTATCCCAAAGCCTACCGGCGCTGAAAAACAACAACTACAGGCTCGACCAACAGTCCCGCCTAACAACTAATCATCCAGAATCTCTCTCAACACAACCAACATCCAGCGAATGATCTTATGCAACCTCCGGGCCTCAGCATCAGCATCACTAGTGGATGGTCCCTCATCCAATCTCCTCCGGGCGACCTGCTCCGCCAGGTGAATCCTAGCTCTCTATTCCTCCATCACTATTGAGGTCATCTGCCTAGAGTATCGAATCAACCTATCCACCAAAGCTCCCAACTCAGGAATACGGGAGTAAATAAAGTCTCGGTCCTGGGCTAACTTGCTACCAACACTGATTGGCACAATCTTAGGCATCTCAGACTCTGACTCATGGGAAGGGGTCTCTGAATCTGGCCTCAAGTGTGAAATCTGCATGGGGATCTCACTACTCTCAGAAGGATCCTCCTCTGGGTCTGAACTAACATACACAGGCTCCTCTCGAGAGGGTGGAATGGGGTCCACTGGGGTACCAGTCAAACTAATCTCTGAATCTGAATCATTACCACTACTGGGATCCTGAGAGAAAACACAAAACAACAACCAAGAAACAATGTTAGGGTTAAATAAAGCTTCCAGCTAACTCACACCCTAACTCTAGTTTCCACTTTGGCTAATATATACTTTCCTTAGACTATTCCTAATAGTCTAACTCTACTCTACATGAGTCGAACTCTCTCACGATTTAAATATATATACCCAAAATACCCTTTGTAATCCTAACTTGTCTGAGGGACTAGATCTTGTAGCTCTGATACCAACTTGTGACGACCTCAATCTCGGTGTTAGGAAATGAGGACCCACACACCTTTAATCTATTAATTAAATAAGTATAAACCCCGATTACCTACTAATAGGATCAAACAGGATAAAGTATGAGACAAGATTATAACTACCAACCATAAAATATAACTTACAACCCCAAAAAAAATATTAAATATACATCGTCGATTCCGGCTTGGAACCGACAGATAATCCATTATATCTTTACAACTCTCTGGCTAAGCGCTTGCTCACTCAAAAACACCACTACCTGCTCTGGCAACCGGAAGCCATCAACACGATAGGGACCACCAGGTACGCTCTTACGAGCAGTGCGCCTAAGCCTAGCCATCTTCTTGCTTAACTGCCATGGTTAGATTAAACAAAACATATGAGTATAAAACTCAGCAAGTAACTATAAAGCAGTTGAACGGTATAAAATCCACAATATACTTTACCAATCTCAGGGCACTCTACTTTATCAGATCTAGGTGGCAGGTTTCTATCTTTTGGGTTAAGAAAGGGTTATGAAGGAAAATTTTGGGGCTTTCAAGGAACAAGGCTCAAAGCAGGGTGAAAGCCGACATTCATTACAAATCATTTTCGGGATCACGAATGATCTTTCAAAAAGGAAAGTGACAATCTTTTCATTATATGGAATCAATTATATGATCAATAGAATAAAATCAGGGTTCACGAGTTATAAGCTGCACAATATCACAATCAACTCTTTTCAAAGCAATATAAACCATTTCATTTTCAAAGAATCAATTACTGAGTAGGAAATTTCAATTCCTTTTTAAAAATCAATATGTAACCCTTGATTGGACCACTTTATCTTTCATTTCATTATAATACGGGTGATCAGCCCGTACCGACCTCCATCCGATCTTTAAGGTACCAAAGGCATAATTTCATCCTTAAACTGGACTAGCCCCGCTAGCCTCTTACAATGAAGGGACTAGTACCACTAGCCTCTTACGTCCAATCCAATCCATCAGGAAATCGTTTGGAAAACCTTGAGTTGGAAAAAGTAGGTTTTCTAAATTCATTTTATCATTACCAAGAATATGAAATCATTCGGACTCTTTCAAGTCGAAACTCATTCTTAAATCCAATTTCAAGAAATCAAAGTTAAGGAAATGAATCAAGGATAAGCAAGGTGCAATTTTAGGGATCTTGAATCAATGATAACAAGGTACTTCAGTTAGAAGAATCAAAACTGTTTCAAGGATCGATAGGGAATATGGTGATAAAGGAATATAGCATCATTACAAGGGATTCTTAAAGGTACTTATAGGGTTTATAACAGTTCACGGTATAACAAATAATTTGAATAGGAAAGATAGGTTACCAAAGGGTTGAATCAATGAGCTTACCAATAACAGTTTTACAAGATCAAAGACAGGGTATCTCAAATCAATAATAGGGGCTCATTATTTTAACAATTCAATACTCTACATGGCATGAACAATATCCTTTTTATAACCATTTACACAACTAATTAGAGTTACTTGCCTGAATTCCCTTTCCTGAAGGTTGAACTACTGCCACCTAGTATACCTTTCCCTTTCCTAGCATGAATGCCCTCACGTTCCAAATCTACAATAAAAACCAAAACCTTAATCAGTTTCCCAACTCTCCTTCCCGGAACGTTCACTCAATACGATAGCTCGATTATACTTTTGACTCGAACTATACGAGGATAGCTTATATACACACATGCACATAACACATAACACATTCTTTTCTCGTAGCCTTTATATCTTTATATACTCAATAATCAACTTATATTTGCTTTAATCTCGAGTTTCTTTAAATCAAAATGATTATAACTCATGCGAGTACACGATTCATACACAACTAAATCTTTACAAACATAACTATCACTTATAGCTTTTAAAATCAATCATCTTAGTTCCCTTTTTCTTTTATTCCTTAATATGAACCACCTACTACAATCAAACAATCAAATCCATAGACATTTACATTTACGCACCCAATAATTTTTTTCAAAAACCAAGCTTCATTCTAAGTTGATATGGCCTATTCAGCCTTCTTGCAATTACCAATAACAAAATCAATCAATTTCCACCTTTTCTCACATAAACATATAACACAATCAAAAATCTTTAAAAAGAATCATTTTCTTCTCTTTCAACATCAAAATTCGAACCCAAACAGACATATAAATCATATAATCTCTAAAATTACTCATGCATTCACTTAGCATCAAATCAATTCCTTTTATTACTACATTCTATTCAGCTATATTCACAAAACTCAATTCAAGGGTCGAACATTGACATGCAAGCATTAGATTTGCTTAAAAACTTGAGATTATTCCAACACTCATCCTTTTTAACTTATTTTTAACTCGACATTTACATGCAAGGCTATACTTTAACATGCATCACTAATTCCTCTTTTAAATCAACATGCAATCTCAATCCTAGCTAATTAACTTAGTTTATACCAAGAATCAAGTCACAAAATCTAATTCCTTTTTTATTAGTACAAAACCCGAACCAAAACTTAGGATGCAATAACAATTTCACTCATTTTAAACCATTAACCATTCTAATAACAATCCATAATCACTTTATTCAACAAAAAAATCAAATAAATAACTTAAAAGATCAAAACCATTCGGGTTTTTCAAGAATAACACATGCAAAAATCAAAAATAAGTTTTTGGTGTAGTAGAGCTCAATGTTTACATCATCACTCACCACTGGTTCACCAGAGTTCATCACCGGTGGCGGTGGCTTCACGGTGGTGCCCTCATTCGAGGGTATCCATCCATAAAACCTCCGATTCACTTAAAAAAATGCAGCAATACTATATGCAATATGATTTCATCATAAAAATCACAGAAACAAGAATTGATCAAGCAAAACCCGGGTCTCGGCTCAAAACTGAACCTAAACACACACACGCACTTCGCATGCAAGCATAAACTGTTAGATATATTTGATAATGTCATGTCTAATATGATTTATGTTTAGTTTTCAGATCTTACTTAAACTAGGACAAATCAGTACTTAACTGAAATCAGCACTTATACTGAAGTCAGAACTTAAGTCGTTACTACTTAAGGTTCAGGAGATATTTATCAGAAGATAATATCAGGACTTGAAGGAAACGTTCAGATAATAAGGAAGGCAACTGATTTACAGGAAGAGAAGATCGAGACAAACTTAAGAAGAAATATTCATGAAGACGGAATTCTATGAAGAATAGAATACTTGGAAGAAAAGATATCTGATTGATATATTTTAGGAAGCATAATTATATTCCATATCAATTATTGATTATCTTGTAACTGTGTAGTATATAAACACATACATAGGGTTTACACTATAAGTGTTATCATTATTCGAGAAGATTATTCATTGTAACCCTAACAGCTCTCGTGATATTTGTTCATCACTGAGAGAGGACAGTTCCACACTGTAACAGAGTTTATTGTTTTGAATAAAGTTTATTTTCTGTTACTTGAGTTATTAAAGTTCGATTTGATTGTGCTATACACTGTATTCACCCCCTCTACAGTGTGTGTGACCTAACAAGTGGTATCAGAGCCTATCTGTTAACACACAAACAGTTTAAGATCCAAAAACAATCATGTCCGAAGTAGAAACTCCAACTAAGCCCACCAAAACCGAAGAACCTCCAAAAACACAAATTTAACGCCGATATGAGACTATTAGAGTTCCCATATTGAGACCATCTGAATATCCCATATGGAAGGTGAGGATGACCATGTTTCTGGAAGCTACAGATCCAGAATATCTTGATAGAATCAAGGAAGGGCCTCACAAACCAACCAAGCTCGCTATTGCAGTTGCAGGTGAAGCAGCAAAGTCAGTACCAAAGGAAAAGAGTGACTACACTGCTGAAGATATCGCATCAATTGCTAAGGATGCTAAGGTACGACACTTACTGCATAGTGCCATTGATAATGTAATGTCAAACAGGGTAATAAACTGCAAGACTGCAAAGGAGATATGGGATGGCTTGGAAACAAGATGTCAGGGAACTGATACGATTAAGAAGAACAGGAAGACAATACTCACTCAGGAGTATGAACACTTTGACTCAAAGGCTAATGAGTCATTGACTGATTTATATGATAGATTTGTCAAACTCTTGAATGATTTGTCACTGGTTGATAAGGAGTATGATCTTGAAGATTCAAATCTTAAATTCCTGTTGGCTTTTCCTGAAATCTGGGATTTAAAGGCAACAACAATAAGAGACAACTATAATCTTGATGAAACAACTCTTGATGAAATTTATGGGATGCTCAAGACTCATGAACTTGAGGTGGAACAAAGAAGCAAGAGGAAAGGAGGAAAGTCAAGGACAGTTGCTCTTAAGGCTGAAGAAGAATCCCCCAAGGCAGGTACCTCAAAGAAAGGCAAGGGTAAAGCTCTCTTCACAAAGTCTGATACTGAGTTATCAAGTTCTGAAAGTGATGATGACTCAGAATCTGAAAGCTTGCCTGAGACGGATGCTGATGAAGAGATGATGAAGTTGTGTGCTCTTATGGTGAAAGGAATCACAAAGATTGCATACATGAAGTTCAGGAAGGGAAAGAAGTTTTCCAAGAAAAGCGCAAGTTCTGATAAGAAAAATTTCAAAAAATCTGAGGGCAGAGGAGGAAAGTCTGACAGAGGAGATTATACAAATGTCAAATGCTACAACTGTGGTGAGAAAGGTCACATATCTCCTGATTGCAAGAAAGTGAAGACTGACAAAGGCAAGGCTCTTGTCACAAAGAACAAAAGCTGGACAGACACCTCAGATTCTGAAAGTGAGGAAAATTATGTCTTGATGGCAAATGCTGATATGGAAAGTGCTGAAAGTTGTTCTGAAGCTGCTGAGTTAAAGGGCAACAGGAAAAACATCCTAGTTCTGGACAGTGGATGCTCAGGACATATGACTGGAAATAAAGCCCTGCTATCAGACTTTGTGGAGAAGGCTGGCCCAAGTGTTTCTTATGGAGATGAAAACATTGGAAAAACATTGGGATATGGCAATATCAATCTTGGGAATGTCATCATTAAAGAAGTAGCTCTGGTCTCAGGACTTAAACACAATCTGCTGAGTGTCAGTCAAATCTGTGACAGAGGCTATCATGTGGATTTCTTTGAAGAACACTGTGAAGTTGTAAGTAAATCTACAGGAAAAGTTGTTCTGAAAGGATACAGGCATGGTAACATTTATGAAGCCAAGCTTTCAACAAGTATTGATGGTTCTGCAATCTGTCTGATGAGTAGAGCATCAATTGAAGAAAGCTGGAATTGGCACAAGAAACTCTCTCATTTAAATTTCAACAATATAAATGAACTAGTCAAGAAAGATCTTGTGAGAGGACTGCCAAAGTCAGTATTTGCTCCTGATGGCCTTTGTGATTCTTTTCAGAAGCCTAAATAAAGGAAATCCTCATTCAAGAGCAAGACTGAATCATCGATTCTTGAGCCTTATCACTTACTGCATGTTGATCTATTTGGTCCAGTAAATGTCATGTCTATTGCAAAGAAGAAATATGCTATGGTCATAGTGGATGAGTTCACCAGATACACATGGGTGTATTTCTTGCACATAAAAAGTGAAACTGCATCTATCTTGATTGATCATGTTAGGCAACTGGATAAGTTGGTCAAAGATTCTGTGAAAATAATAAGAAGTGATAATGGTACTGAGTTCAAGAATTTGATAATGGAAGAGTTTTGCAAAAACCATGAAATCAAGCAGGAATTTTCTGCTCCTGGAACTCCACAACAAAATGGAGTTGTTGAAAGAAAGAATAGAACTCTCATTGAAGCTGCACGTACAATGCTTGATGAAGCAAAGCTTCCAACCTATTTATGGGCTGAAGCTGTGCAGACTGCTTGTTTTACTCAAAATGCTACACTAATTAACAAGCAAGGAAAGACACCATATGAGATGGTGAAGAAAAAGAAGCCAAATCTGAAGTATTTTCACATATTTGGATGCAAGTGTTTTGTTCTTAAGACTTATGCTGAACAGCTATCCAAATTTGATCCAAAAGCTGATGAAGGAATCTTTGTTGGATATCCACTTTCCACAAAAGCCTTCAGAGTCTATAACTTGAGAACAAGAGTGGTCATGGAATCTATCAATGTCTCTTTTGATGATAAGAAGATTACTGGACTTGAAGATTTTATTGATTATGATCAGCTGAGATTTGAAAATGAAGAGTTAAATTCTGATACTGAAAATCCTGACAGTCTAAATCCTGATACTACAAACTCTGATGGATTAAACTCTGATGTTATTGAAACTGTGGTGACTACGCCAAAGGAAGATGCACCTATGCAGAGGGAGCATACTTAAGATACAACCACATCTCAAGAAGCATCAGAACATACATCTAGCTCTTCAAGTTCTGATTTGTCAAGTTCTGATAAGCCAAGTTCTGATAGTTCTGAAAACTTAAATTCTGAAGGATCCAACTCAGAGAGCATAGTTTCAGGGGGAGCATCAGAAAATGTTGATGAAGATAACATGGATCATGGGGGAGCATCCAGTTCTAGAGAAAACCTTCCATCTGCAAGGAAGTGGACTAAATCACATACACCTAACTTATTTATTGGAAATCCTAATGCAGGTGTCAGAACTAGAACAGCTACTTCAAGTGAATGTCTTTATAATTCTTTTCTTTCTCAGACTGAACCAAAGAAGGTGGAAGAAGCTCTTCAAGATGCTGATTGGGTGCAAGTAATGCAGGAAGAGTTAAATGAATTTGAAAGAAACAAAGTTCGGACCATAGTGCCAAGACCAAAGAACAGATCTGTTGTTGGTACAAAGTGGGTATTCAGAAACAAAACTGAAAGTGATGGCATAATTACAAGGAATAAGGCAAAGTTGGTTGCAAAAGGATATTCTCAACAGGAGGGAATTGACTATGATGAAACATTTGCACCAGTTGCTAGATTGGAAGCCATAAGGATATTTTTGGCTTATGCTGCTCAAAAAAAAGTTTACTGTCTTTCAAATGGATGTGAAAAGTGCTTTTCTCAATGGAGAATTGAAGGAGGAAGTATATGTTGAACAACCTCCAGGATTTGTAGATCCCAAAAGTGGAAGCTGCCAATTTCTTGGAGGCAGATTGGTTTCTTGGTTTAGCAAGAAACAAAAGTCAATTTCCACATCAACTGCAGAAGCAGAGTACATTGCTGCAGGAAGCTGTTGTGCATGGATTCTTTGGATGAAGAATCAGTTACTGGACTATGGGTTAACATATTTTAAAATCCCTATTTATTGTGATAATCAAAGTGCTATTGCTATGACAGGTAATCCAGTCCAACACTCAATGACAAAGCACATCAGCATTAGGTACTCTCTTTGTGTATTATGTGCTTAATTGAAAATTGCTTAAGTACTGATTGTTGTCTGCTGTGAATTTCTAAACTATGATAGTGATATGACTGTTTATGTGACTATTCAATCCTATGAGGATAATTGTGCTAGATGCTGACCTAGTATTCTTTAACATACTAAAGATCCCATGATAGAAGTAATTATTTATGTGGAAATCTATTGACACAAGCAAACTCTGATATTGAGCTTAGTTCAGTTTACTTTGTCTATCTTATTACTAAGTCAAAAACTAGAATCATGCTTCTCATCTGTTAAGTTCTGATGTTAGTAAATCTGATGGATGTACTAAGTGCTGATAAACCTCACTCACCAAAAGAAAAAGTAAAAGAAAAGCGAATAAAAATTAGGTACTCCTTTGAGGTCTAGAGTAAAAAAGTGGAAGGGACGACCCAAATGCATTGCTGATATTAAGTAATATGCATCAGAAAAGCAAATAATTATTTTTCTTGGTGACTTCTTACACTCTATGACTACTGGAGAAATACTCTGTTAATAGCATAAATTCTAATAAGCAGTCGTGACTCACTCACACTGAGAAGCCACTATAAAATGAAATTTCAAAAGATGCATAAAATAAGCACAAAACAGTTGAGGTGGACTTATGCATGAACTCATTCCATAGTAGGCTTCAGAATAATGACAGATTTTAAGTACAGTTTTAGTTATGCCTTATTCCTAAGATGTACTGAAGTGAATCAGACCTTACTCTTTGTCTGATATTTTGCTTAATGCACACACTTACACTCCATATGAATGATGAAAATTACTGTGGCGTTCAATGTTGTTTTAACTGAACAGTTTATGTGTCAGATTGCATAAATTCTGAGGATAGGTTCTGATGGAAGTTCTGATCATTAAGTTCTAAAGAACCGAAATCAGAATTTGTATGAAGAATCACAGAGATAGGCATTCATTTTTCGAGTTAGGAAATCATGTTCTGATGACTGTCAAGTTCTGATATAAGTCTAAGTTCTGATATTAAATTCTGATCCTTTACTTAGCTTATTTGTGGTTACAATCTGAAACAGTCTCCTTTTCAATCAGAATATGTTTGGGTGGAATATTAACAATCAATCTAATTAGGGTTAGTAGAACACGTACATGCACAGTAATTATTTTACTTGTTTATTGTGCGCATTAAACCCTGTTTTACTTTTCCAATGACTGTTTTTCTTCTTTCCAGTCTAAGGAGACGAGGTAGAATTATTTCTACCTGTCACCATTAAATTTCCTTGCATCTCCTGGCATTCTGTTGTCTATATAAACCAACACCTCAAATCAACCTACACATCATTTCTTTTCTCACACACTCACTCTCCTTTCATTCATACAAACACAAACATGGTCAACTACAATATGTTTTTGAACTATGAAACCTTCAACATGGAGTTGAGTTGTGATGACTGGCAGCAGGAATGACACGTAACTGTCATTCCTGATGAGATTTGGGACTCGGTTCCCCAGGAGCTTCTCACACACCTCCTGTTCTTTTACATGGACTACCATCGCCATCTGGAGCGATTGGAAGAAGAAAGGCTGGAAGCTCTCCGCCAACAAGAGCGAATCATTCGACTCGCTATTCTTTTTGTAGAGAGTCGGAAGAAGAAATAAATTATTTTCTTCTTCCTCTTTTTCTTCATCGTCAGCTTTGCCCAGTTTTTTAGCCAAGGACAAAAGCTGTTGATGTTAGGTTTAGTAGCTTAGGACAATCTTGTAATGCTCTGATGTAATTTCAATTTCATGGATGTATTATCTTAATATATTAATGGAATTTCTTATTCTTGCAAGATTCTGTTTCTGAGATGTTTGCAATTTTACTGCACTGTTAAATCCTGATATATCAATACTCTGATGACCATTTTACTTATTGATTTAAATTAAGGTCTGATTTTAAAATATCAGTACTTGTTTACTTGCTTTATTTTGGTCATTCTCACACTCAAAATTTTTCCAGAATATTGGTTTTGCATTAAAACTGACTTACCTCAATTAATGGGATTACTAGGTAAGTGGAACGGTTTTTCCTTGAAAAACTGCATGTGATAAGTAATGATTACTGTTTTCCCGTGCCCATTAACTATTCATTATTGCTGCATGTCTAACAGGTGTCCAACGGTTATATTTTTTTACCAAGTATAAGTCAGAGAGAGAAGATTATACAATCTTTTATTTACTTTTACATTTTATCTCTATTTCTTTGCTTTTACTATCTCTCATCTCCTAACGTTGGTTTTTCATACAGACATTCTATCAAACACCTTACAGGCAATCTTAATTTTCAATTTTTCTCATGGCACCTAAGGATTTGATCATTGGTGGAGCTAAGTTCGTTCCAAATAACTATGCTGCAATTCTCAATCATGATGAAGCTCCGTCTGAGTTGCATTTTGTGCAAGATCTTCTTACACACAGTGAAATTGGGTATGCATTGACCCAGCCTTCAGTCTTTTCAAGCCAACAAGTTCTGACGTTTGGCGGACTGGGCATTTTGATAATGGTGGTGTAATGGTACTCCCAACATTGTTTTTGAAGTGGATGATTCTGAACATGTGGTAACTCCTGGAACAGTTCGTAAGGCTTTACATTTACCAGAAGGCTGCATTTTCTCAACACCGGAGGAACCAGCTCTACAGCAGCTCATGGCAAATTTGGGGTATGAGAAGAGTTTGGCCAAGCTTGGACAGTTGAAATGAGCACACATCAGAAAAGAATGGAGCTTCTTCTTTGACTGCATCACTAAAGCCTTCGGGAATAAGTGTTCTAACTTTGATGCCATTCCTATAAGGAGTCAGCACATCGGGTATGCTATTATTAACCAAACTCATTTTGATTTTGCAAGTGCTGTGATAGGTTTTATTGGGGATAGGATGATAGAGGATAGGAATGTTGTCTACTTTGCTAGATTCTGTCAGCTTATATATAATTTCTGTTGTGCTGATGAAACCCAACCTACCACTGACTTATATCCACCTTTCAAAATTGCAAAACGAGCCTTTAATGACTTTGTAAATGCTGATCTTAAGAAAACGGTTGTTAGACCTTTACAGATTCCTCAGTCTGTAAAACAGATCTTGGTAAATGCTGATCCTCAAACCTATAGATCTGTTTATCCTGATGTCCAACCCACCACCACATCCCAAACACCATAGCAACCATCAGAACAAACCATAGATACATCTATACCTCAACCCTCCCTCAGAACATATCTTAAAACATATCTCACACCTTCACAGACAGCTCAACCTTCATTCTCAGCACCTACTGTGAAGCCTTCATCTTCCAAGCCCAAGAGGACACAGACTGTTCCTCAGACACCACAGAAGAGAAGAAGGATTGTTCTGAGAGATGAGTCTGATAGTGAGGAACAGGTTTCTGCATCAGAACCTGTTGTTACAACAGCTGAGAAGGTTCCTTCTTAGAAGGATTCTGGAATTGGGGGATCTAAGCTTCTCAAAATGCTTAGAAGAATGACTTCTGCTGAACCTCCCAAGGAATCCCCACCTTCAAAGAGATACAAGAAACAGAGAGCTAAAAGGCCAGCTTCAGATGATGAGGAAGCAACAACTAAGGAAGGAGATCAGGAATCTTTGATCTCAAAAGAACCAGAATTTGCTGAAGCTACTGCATCTCCTTCTTCATTGTCCCCACCTCAGGAAGCTACTACAGACAAGGCAAACACACCATCTGTGTCTCCTGTACATGAAACTGTATCTCCTGTAGACCCAGGCATAAGTGCTGAAATTGATATTCAAAACCTGGTTGTGCCTGAGGTTCTCTACTTAGAAGCTCCAAAAGCAATTAATCAAACAACAACACCTGTTACTGATGCTACTCAAACTCCAGAATTGTCTACTACACCTTCTCTGCATCTAGATGTTGATGATCAGAATATAGGTGAGCATCAGGATATGGCTGTTGATCAGAACTTGGACACATATCAGCATTTAGAGGATGATGCTGAAGCCTCGATTGCTTCTCATACTGTTGTTTTATCTGAAGATGCTGATTATGTAAGTTCTGATGCTGCAAATGCTGATGATACTGGTGATGCTGCTCCAAATACAGATGCTGATGAAGCAGGTCCTTCAGGACATGCACCTCCACAAACTGTTTCTAAATCTGAACTAGTCAAGAAGTTTGTACGAGGAGACGTACCAGTACCTTGGAGTGAAACTCCTCGAGGACAGGAGTGGACTAAGGAATTGAACTCAGTTACCTTCGTTCCATCTGAAAAGATTCTTGCTGAACACTTGGCAAAAGCTGATAAAATATTAATTAATGATGATTTCAAGACACAGCTTCGAGTCACTGCATTGAGTACTAGGCATCTTCAAGGTCTCCATTCAAAAACTCATGTAGAGTTACATAAAATTCAGGAAGAATTGCTCAAGCAAGAAACAGTTAAGAAACTTGAAAAGAAAAGTTTCTTTAAACCTACCTTTGACAGAGTTGCTTACATTGAGAAGACCCAAGAGAAGCAACAGTCTCAGATTGATGATATTTTGAAAATTCAAGCTTCTCAGCAATCTCAACTCGATGAAATCCAAGCCTCAGTGGAATTGCTTGTCTCTCTTCTCTTACCTGCTGATGCCAAAAAGGGGGAGAAAGTAATTAAGTCCAAATGTAAAACTGATCAGACACTGAAGGGGAAGGATGATGAAAAAGATGACCAGGGAAACTCTGGAATGGGTGGAGGTCATGGTCAAGGTAGAAGTTTTTCATCAAGAAGAGCTGAAATTACAAGTCACAGGACAAGTTCTGATGCTGGAAAAATAATTACTTCTGCTACTGGTAAAAGGATAAGTTATGATGAACTTTTGGATCTTGATGAAGAATTATCAAGACAGTTATTTCTAAAGGAGAATACAGGAATGGACTTGGAAAGTTTGATGGAAGAAGAAGCTAGACTTAAGTCAAAAAAGTCAAATCTAAATCTGAAGCTTCTGTTGGTAAAAAGAAACTTCCAAAAGTCAAAAGCACTGTGATAAAGGAAAGAATAAATCCTGAAGCAACCAAGACTAAATTAAAATTACAGATAGATCCAAGGTCCAAGGGCAAAGAAAAAGTTGGTGAACCTATCAAGGTTTATGTGCCTCCTGTGAATGAAGAAATTACTGTTGAAGATGATGATCTTGCTATGACTTCAAGAAAAATTTCTAAGACAACCTCTGACACGGCTCAAGTTGTTCAGGGTAAAGATAGAGTTAGTTCTGATATCTTAAAGAAGCAAGTAACCTCTGACATAGCTCAAGTTAACTTGATATCAGAAGAGAAATCAAAGGAAACCTCTGGCATTGCTCATGTTAAACCTTCAAATATACTCCTACCAGGATTCACCAAAGCCAAACAGACTCAACCTTTGAAGACTGCTGCAAGTGATTTTGAAGCAAGAGTGGTTACTGGAAAGGAAGCAAGAGATAAAACTGGATTGGGAAGTGCTGATGAAATAAGAATACAGAACACAACCAATGATCCAACTTCCTTAAGTGAACCAGGTATTGGAGCAACTCCTGAAAGATTGAATCAACTAGAATCTGTACAGATGGTTTACCATACCTACTTGAAAGAACACATCTTGTTGTACTTCATGACAGATGGTAGGGTTTATCATATAAGGGAAAATGTCATTCCACTGAATTATTATGAAGAATTGGAACATGTATTATTCTTACTTCAAGTGAATGACAAAATAACAGAAAATGCTGCAAACTATTTGAAGAATCAGATTCAGAGACAAAAAAGGCTTTATTTTGTTAAGTCTGACAGCACATATCTTCCAAAGTACAGAGATCACAAGGGTGATATTGTTGAGATGAAGCCCAACTCTGCTAAGATTATAACTACCTTTCTGGGTTACAGGGCTGTGGAATTCAATCTTGAGTCTGACAAGGCGTATTTGATCAGACTGGATCAGGACATAAAGAAAGCTAAAATTAATGATCTCAGGGCTGTAATCTTTCAAACTGGTGAAGATTCTGCAGAACTTAAAGATGCTAAAAGGAGGATGATTGATAAACTCAGATATGTTGATAGATGTTTGTTAACGAACTATCTCAGAACAACTCCTGACATCAGAAAGATCAGAAGATGAAGCCAAGTCAAGATCTACAACTGCTCAAATTCTGATATGAATACAGACTGAAGTTGTTATCAGAAGTTAAAGTTAGTAAAGCTTTAAGGACTGTAAGTTGTAGTTATCTAGTCAAATTCTCATACATTTGTACTTAATGTTTTTGATATCATCAAATATCTGTTAACTTGTATATTATGCTAATTTACAAGTTGGGGGAGATTGTTAGATATATTTGATAATGTCATGTCTAATATGATTTATGTTTAGTTTTCAGATCTTACTTAAACAGGACAAATCAGTACTTAACTGAAATCGGCACTTATATTGAAGTCAGAACTTAAATCGTCAGTACTTAAGATTCAGGAGATATTTATCAGAAGATAATATCAGGACTTGAAGGAAACGTTCAGATAATAAGGAAGGCAACTAATTTACAAGAAGAGAAGATCGACACAAACATAAGAAGAAATATGCATGAAGAAGGAATTCTATGAATAATAGAATACTTGGAAGAAAAGATATCTGATTGATATATTTTAGGAAGCAGAATTATATTCCATATCAATTAGTGATTATCTTGTAACTGTGTAGTATATAAACACAGACATAGGGTTTACACTATAAGTGTTATCATTATTCGAGAAGATTATTCATTGTAACCCTACCAGCTCTCGTGATATTTGTTCATCACTGAGAGAGGACAGTTCCATACTGTAACAGAGTTTATTGTTTTGAATAAAGTTTGTTTTCTGTTACTTGAGTTATTAAAGTTCGATTTGATTGTGTTATACACTGTATTCACCCCCCTCTACAGTGTGTGTGACCTAACATAAACACACACATGCACATGAATTGAAGCTCATGTATGGAACAAAGATCAAGATTCATGGAGGATTTCAAAGAGTTAGAGAGAGAGAGACAATATACCGAGAGGAAAAAGAGAGAGAAGAGGGAGCTTCGAGAGTGAGAGAGATGAGAGAAAATGGAGAGAATGAGAGAAAGTGACCGGGTGGAAAAAGGAAAGAAGGAGGAAATGAGTTCATATATGCTAAGAGGGAAGGGGTATTTTAGTAATTTACTAATCCCCCTCTTTATGTTTGATTTACCTTCTCTTTTTACTTAAATAAGAGAGAAATTAAATATTGGATATATCCCTCTCGAAAAGTCAAAAATTATTACGAATGAAAATTTTAAGACGTAGATCTCAAAATTAGCTTTCCAACCATTACTCATAATAAGATTTTGAGCGCACGGTTGATTTTATATGATTTTTACAAATTTGTACTAAACATAGCATTTTAGCACATGAAAATCAATTTAAAATGCAACGATCACCAAATAAATTCGTCCATCATTTTTATAAAGTCTCTAGGACTATTTCGAAGATAAAAGAACAAATCTCATGCCTTTATCTTACTCAGATAATTTTATAAAAATGTGCGAAGGTTAAATAAACCTTATTTAAATCAAATAATTCCCTTAAATTCATAAAAATATCAACAGATCACGTAATCATGCATACAAACAAGCAAGCACGCATAAGAACACATCACAACTCATGTCTGATCATAAAAATTGTCCTTCTTTAATATTATTCCTTTCTACGCGTATCGGGTCACGTTCTGCCTGACGGCCACACGCTCAGTGTTTCAATTACGCTTTACAATATCATTATCGACCGACACGTCACTAGAACGCAATAATTTACTCAAGCATTTCATTTCACATAATAATACATTTAAAATACTTTAATCCCTTTTTAGGACGGGTTCCGTTCTACTTGACGGCCCGACAACATAGCTTAATTCCTAAGCTGACTCTTTAAATTGGAACGATTCTATTTACGCTCCTAGGTACTAATATACAGTAAAGGAAATTAATCAACACTTAATCACATAATTATAATCACTTCACATAAATCACACTTTATTCACTTAATTACGTCGCAAAATTCTCAGTCGTCACAGTAAGAATGAAATATTGTTTATTAATTTGAGAACAAGTAATAAACTCTTTTATTTTTCTTAAAAATGGATACTAAAAATAAATTATTGCGTGTATATTTCAAAAAAAATATGAAATAACTTAAACTTAATAATTTTTAAAAAAAATAAAAAAAAAATTCTTCATCAGTAAATTCTTTAAAATTTTACCATATCTAAATCAATATCTTTACAAATATTCTTAAATTAATATAAGTTCAAATCAAAATTATTGTTGGTAAAAATTGTTTGAAAAGTGTTAGAACTTGTTACATGGAAACTTTTAATAACTTTATATTACATTTATACTTTTTAATGAGGCAAACCAATAATTGATATGTGTATTAAATTGTTTTACCTAACTTTGATATTCATGTTGACTATACAACAAACACACATGGTCAAAATGACCCACACACAATATGCACATATGTCATTAAACAAGTACAAACACACTCTCTTATTCACGCACCATCCCATTTCCAACATATTTAATAAAAGTCAAACAAACATCCTTGTGCACAAATAACATAGTGATCTCTCACAAATCAAATTAAAAGTTCATCTTTCATTGGTATAATTTATTTGCATAAAAATTATTTCTACAAGCATCAATGTCTCTTGGACCTTCTCCTCTCCCTTGCTACTCACCTAAATTCAATTTACAGGTACTTTGTTTTATTTTCAATGATGTTTCTTAGCTTTTTTATTTTATTATTTATGAAAATCTCTCCATTGTTATTAAATTCTCAAATAATATCTTATGATTTGATCACTAACAACAAAAACACATATATTCCCTATGAAACAACGAATTTGAAAGAAATCCTAAAGTTTAGTTAGATCTATACATTTTAGGATAGATCTATAAATTTTGTTTACATTTAAAACTACATATTGAATCATAAAGTCATGAATTATATTTTAAATTGTATAATTTGGTGGAAGCCCAAAATTTACTTTATTACACAAAGAAAGCACTATTAACTCATTATTAATCAATATTTATTTTCAACTATTTTGCCTAATATTTGAAAAACAAGATGTCATGTGGAATTACTTTATGAAATTAGTTGACAATTTAGTATTTATTATGATAATGAAATATTAGAATTTCATAGTAGCTAAAAGTTTTGGTGCGTGGAAGTTTAAATTTATGTAACCTTAATAAACAATTCAACTTTTGAACTTATATTTCAATTTTCAATGAAGTTTTCAATTTTGTTAGCTTAAAACTATTTTTTGTAATTTTTTTGTGAACAAACACTTAAATATTTTAATTTGGTAGGTATATTATAGAAAAATGTATGTGATTATACAATTTCTAAGAATAAAGGCCAAATATTCTAACACTTAATTTAATTAATTATTTCATATAAATTAGTGAAGACTTCTTTTGTTTGGAAATTTAAATTTTGAATAGGTATATGTTGCAATTATAGTTGCACTAGTAAGCACCACTAGATACCACAAATTGAATAATGTTTGTACAAATTATTAGCAAGATAAAATAACCAACAAAAATAATTTCATGATGATAGAGTTTATTGTTTTTTTCTAATGACATCTATATATAATTGTGGATGGCAATATTATAAATTACACTTAAAATAAACTGCAATAATATTCTTTAGGAAGAACATATATTCTACAATTATATTATAGCATGGTTCCTAATTTTTTCCTATTAAGTTTTATAAAGAAATAGTTACATTTTGTTATTGAAAAGGAAAGTAACATTGCTATATAGTTGTTACCTTGTGCAAAGGTTGTGACAACAACAAATGCAATACTAAGCAAACTTGTTTAATGTAGAAAGAACTTTTGGTGGGAAAGCATAAAGTAGACTCTTCATCAACAAATCAAGGTACAGAAAGCCTCTATTCTAAAACCATCAAGAGGATAAGAAGGTGCGTCCTCATTTATCATTAATATTACCTAAAAACAAATTTGCAGATTCTTCCAAAGAGAGGGAAATCTTGATTAAAGAAGTAGCAAAGTCCACAGTTAGTATTCCTAATATGTCAGATGATGAACCTCTCTCGATATGGATTCAAGCTCTAAAGAAAGCTCATGCTACAAGTAAGCTAGTATACATGTTAAAACCACTTTTTCACACCTATTGCCTTCATTTCTGATTCACTTTTTATTTCTGCAGGTGCCTCACATGGGGGAAATGCAGAGGTGAAATGTAATACAAATTGCAGTCAGCATAATTGTATCCCATCCTGTCAATGTATTGATCCAATTTTACCATTTGAAAAGACAAGATCACTGTGGAAGACTATTGAATCGATGGAGGTATTTCGCCAGATGCCACAGACGCCACATTTCAAATCTTTGTCCATGATAAAAGAGATTTCTCGTGAAGGACGGGCAGTAGCTTTAATGGTTTGGTTTTCAGATGTTGTTGAAAAGATACCCACCTTACAACCTGATGGCCCTAGAAACATTATGGAGGATGTTGTGGAAACTCTCGATGAATTAGAGGATAATGGATTTGATGTCTTTGTAATACGTGATCGTTTGATGCAACTTCTATCAAGCAAGGACAAGCGGGATGAGCTTGAGTCCAAGGAGAAGGAACATACACAGCAAATATGTTTGTTGCGAGAAGAGTGTGGATTGCCTCTCTCAACTAGAGCTGAGATTGATTCCAAAATTGCAGATCTTGAATCAATAGTCAGTGGAATTAATGAGAGCATCAGCTATATAGACCTTGAGTTTAAAGCATTGGCAGCTGCCCCTTGGCCACTGAGATGATATTTAAATGACTTCTAAGGGTGTCTTCTAAGGGTGTCGTCAAATTTCAATGGAATATATATCACAAGACCTAACCTGCCTTTCCATTCATAGGTCAACCTAGTAGTTTATGGCAGTATATCTATCTATCCATAACAAAAACTTACCTGGTATTTTTTCATTTCTAATTTCTCATTGTAGCCAATTATCTTTAATGTATGGAATTTATATGCTACATCTGTTGGACTTACATGTCTTGTTTATTAGTAAGGTTTATGTTTAATTGCTCAATTTTAGTGTATAAATTTAGTTACCTAGAAATATTTATGTTTGGGCGAAGGAGAGCTGCCTAAATCATATTTTGCTTTTTCATGTTTATATATGTGTGCTACTAGATCAAGACTAAAAATATAAATAAGATATGCAAGTGTAGCACCAACAAGAAGCTTGCAAAAGAAAAATTGCCCACACAAAATCAAGTGTATTCATATAAAATAGTTACCAGCACATTATAAGAAGTATATATATATACCTATATATATATAAATGTATAATTTCTTACAAAAATGAGTAGAAAATACAATCCAGCCATAAATTGTATTAGTGTGTTAAGTTAATCATTAACATTTTTATGGTTTATATAATTTTCAGTTCAAGGTTAACAACAGTATATCTATCTTATCTTAGGACCAAGTAATTATATTTTTTATTTATTTTGGTGAAAATGTTACACAATGAAATCAATTTTAACTAATGGGATAAAAAAACTTTTGTGTGTAAGAAAATTATTTCTTAAACTTATTTTTTATTTTTAGTACATACAATATAAATGAATAGGAATGTATTGTAAAAAATTATTAGTACAATTTGTTCAAAAGAATCAATTATTGTTTATTAATTTGAGAACATAAAATAAACATTTTTTTTTTTAAAATGGATAATAAAAATTTCTAAAAATAAATTATTGCATATAAATGTCAAATAAAATGAAACAATTTGACTTAATATTTTTTTCTAATTTTATTTGTAACACCCGAGAAATTTTAGGTAAGTGAATCAATTCACCATTGTAATAACCCCAATTTTTGGGAAAATTTTGAAACCCTTATGAATAGTGTTTTTGCTGAATGAGAAAACTTTTCATACCACACTATGTAGGTGTAATAACCCCAATTTTTGAGAAATTTTGAAACCCTTATGAATAGTGTTTTTGCTGAATGAGAAAACTTTTCATGCCACACTATGTAGGGGTTCTGATATGGATATTCTGAGATTTTATTAGTACTTTATATGGGATATAAGTGTATGTAAAGATCGTCAGAATCCAAATCCGAACACTTTGATTTTTCCCGGAAATCCACTAGATACGGAAAGAATTGAGAAAAAGGTAACAGGATAAAAAGGATTTAAATTAAAGGATTATAAGAGAGGATCATAAAAAGGAATATAATGTATTGAGAAAGGTTAAGGGAACCTAAGTAATAAGATCCCGGGTATGATCCTTCAAACGATAAACGAGAACGAAAGTTAAGCGAACCGTATAACAGATCAGCGGTCATTAGGCAAACGATTAGGAAGTTAATCAAAGGGATTAGTGGGAATGATGTCATCCAACCAATAGAAAGAGGACAAGGAAGGGAGAATGACATCATGAGGATGATATAAGCATGACATGGGAAGGAAGGAGGTGTGGTTGAATGAGAACCACACAAATTCAAGGGCAAGAAGGTAATTGACTAAAGCAAGCACAAAAACCAAGCAACCAAGCCAAGCAAAAATCATTTTCATCAAAAATCAAAAGCAACCAAGGCTTTGTTCATGAAGCTCTCGGGTGGTTTTCTTAAAATTTGAAGATCCAAGCTCCTCCACTTATTATTTAGCAAGGTAATTATCTAAGCTTCCCCATGGATAGTTACATACTTCCTATAAGTTTAAGCTTCTAAATCCAAGCCAATCTTTTTCTATAAATCATCAAAGAAGATGGTGAATAGTGTTTTCAAGAACTAAAATATGTGTTCTTGAAGTTTTGTTTAGATTAAGCTTGGATAAGGGCTTTAAAGGTGATTCCAAGCCATCCTCTTGATTCTCCACTCTCCAAGGAAGGTATAAACTACAAACCCTAGCTTTAGTTTTGAGTATTTAGGAATGGTTATGAGTAGTATAGTATATGTGAAGCATGAAACTTGTTGTTTAAGAGTTTGGGTTGGAATGGTGGTGATTGATTGTTGAAATCTTAAGATTTGGTTAAAGAATGTAGTATAGTTTAAATTCAAGTTTTAGGAGTAAGTAAATGGATTATAATGAGTTGGTTTGGGGCTGTTGTAATGTATTTTGGATGGAGTTTGGATTGGGTTGTGAATTGGGGTTGGATTGTGGTTGTTTTGAGTTGGTTTAAATTTGGGAAATCGCGTAAACATAGCCGTCGTAATGTCCGATTTACCGTAGACTGTTTTTGTTCTTAACATCAGAACCCTTGAACTCACTGCTAGGTTTTGACCATTGTCATGTTTAGATAGCTCATGTTACGAGCTTCGTTTTGATATGTAGTTCGTTCGATTCCGATGCACGGTTTAGGAGAAACGACCGTTTCAAGTAACGACGTTTCGCGAACGAAACTTTTCCCCTCGCCTTACTTTGAAATGTAGGTTAAAGACCAAAAAGGGTTAATTAATGCATGAAACATTTATGGTAAGTGTTTTAGGCAGTTGGTAAGTCACTCGCGAAGGAATCGCTTTAAAACTCGTAAAGGTTAAATTATTAAAAATGGTGGAGCCGAGGGTACCCGAGTGACTTAAGCGAATCAGTGAGAGCAAAACAAGCGTTAGAGTCTAAGTTAGTTAAAGTATAGATTTACAAGTGACTTTGGTTTAATTCCAACATACTTGTTGCTTATAGGTTACCAGACTCGTCCCGAGCCATTCGTAACCCCCAGTCGCTCAGGCAAGTATTCTATCCGTTATACTGTTGTTGTGATGTATACACTTGTATATGCATTATCTTGCGATAGATGCATGTTGGTTATTTAGCAAATTCTTGCGATATATTGTAGCATGTGATATGGTATATATGCATGCCTGTTTCATATTCTTGAAATATATATCTGTTGGTTCAGTTGATAATACTTATGCTAGAGGATAGCGGTATCTTGCATATACCCTTAGTATAGGGACCCAAAGGTGAAAATATTTTCTAAAACCGGGAGTCGAGGATCCCGAGCAGATTTCATATATATATGGATATGGATATATATATATATATATATATTTATATATATATATGGTTATAGTTTTCCAAACTATTAATCGAATAAGGTTTATTCGATAACTTTATCTTTATTTTATTATTGAATATTATTTCGAATATTATTCGAGGACTTATGACTCCTTTTACATTATTTATTGAATATTATTTCGATTATTATTCGAGGACTTATGACTCCTTTTATATTATTTATTGAATATTATTTGAATATTCATTCGAGGGCTTATGACTCAGTTTATATTATTTAATGAATATTATTTGAATATTCATTTGAGGATCTATGACTCCGATTATTTGCTGAAATATATTCTTTATTTTATTAAAGAATAAGGTGTTAATAATCAAACTTATTTTCGATTATTCAAATAAAGATAATACTTTCATATAAGTATATCTTTGGTTATTTAATACTCGTTTCAAGTATAAGTTTTAATACTTCTACTTCAATTATTTTTATAAAGATTATTCTTTATGGGAATATTATTTAAATAATAATATTCAGTCATTTTCTAAATATTCTGGGGACTGATTTACTTCATTAAATCAGCTTAACTCCAAACACTCTTTAAAGTGTTTTCGAGTCTTCAAAATAATTTTTAAAAGTCAGAGCGGATCCCAAAACTCTTTTTTTTATATTTAAGATCTTCCTTTTAAGGGGATTTAAATACTCGCTCAAAACCTGGGGAATCCGGCTCTGTGGTGTATTTTATATTCGCAACGAGGTTGCTGTTTTGAGAAAACAATTTGATTACTTGCTCAATGTTCGGGAAGTAAGTCCATTTGATTGAGTCGGCATAAGCGACAGGCCGGGGTACGGTCTATTATTGTGTAAGTGGCTGGGTGGCAGTCCATCAACGCGTGAGGGGCCGGGGTACGGTCTAGCGCGAGGTCCTAATGCGGCCAGGGTGATGACCGGTGAGGAATTCATCCATCTACAGTAGAAAAGGTTACTTATTGGTATCTTTGCCTGATCAGCAAGATATCGGGTTTATGCCAAAATTCTTTTCCTTTCCAAAATTCTTTTCCTTTCCAAAATTCTTTTCCTTTCCAAAATTCATTGGATGTTTCAAACTCTGTTCATACTTTGCATAACAGAGGTTCCAGGAAATGTTTAAAGGGATATATATATGTGGATATATATATATATCGGGGCTAAATAAAGTATCTCATAACTTTTTCATTCAATAATATTTCAAAGATTGAATCTATTCAAGTCTTATCTTGTGGTCTCATCAGTGGGATGAACTTTTGAAATTGATTATAACTTGAACGGTGGTAGTTCAAGTAGTATTTGGGAATGATATAAGTGTAGTGAAGTATTTGGTAACTTCATCTTTTAAACTTATATCTAATTAATAATTGTCTTATGAATGACAAAGACTTTCAGAAAAACGTTGAGACAAGGTTAGATATATGAGATCACCTTGCAACGATATTTTTATACAGTTATACAATGGGACTTTGTGTATATTATGCATGGAAGAGGACTTCCATTACTTTGAAAAGTATATATGTATATATACTGAATATTTTACGACTTCATCGCATTAAGATATCAAACTTGGTTCATTTCTTTTGACCAAGATTTTCATGAGTATTATGAGTAGACTCATATACTATTAATCATTATACATATTATTTTGGTGGGCTTGCAGCTCACCCTTGCTTTCTTCTTTCATCATACAACCTCAGATAGATAAGATGAACAGGACCAAGCTCCCAATTCGCGATCGGATAGGAAGCGTTTCGCAGCTTCCTATAGGCATTGAAGTCACTGTAGCTTAGGTAGGGAACTACCAATAGACTAGGCTTCAACTTTTGATGTACCAGATTTATGTATATTTATGAATTGTAATAATGGCAATGAAATGTAAATTTATTCAGAACCTTTTTAAGGTGTATTGACATATAATTGTGGAATAAAAACGACTTGTGATTATTTTTGGATGTTCATCTCTGAGACTATAACGTGTGGTGTGTGTGTTTATTGTGGGGTCACAGTACAGAGTAGTTGAGAAATTATTAAGATTGGGTGTTAATAAGGGAAATGGAACTCGTGACAACCCGGATCCCCGACCCCGGATCTGGGGGTGTTACAGTAGGGGTTCTTTTATTGATCTTCTGAGATATTATTAGTACTCTATGTGGTATATAAGTGTATGTAAAGATTGTCAGAATCCAAATCCGAACACTTTAATTTTTCCCGAAAATCCACCAGATACCGAAAGAATTGAGTATAAGGTAACATGATTAAAAGGATTTAAATTCAAGGATTATAAGAGAGGATCATAAAAGGAATATAATGTATTGAGAAAGGTTAAGGGAACCCAAGTAATAAGATCCCGGGTATGATCCCTCAAACGATAAACGAGAACAAAAGTTAAGCGAACCGTAAAATAAATAAACGGTCAAGAAACAAGCTTGTAAGAGAAGCAAGGGAGATTAATCAAGTGGAGTAGAAAATAGATGACATCATCAATCCATAAGAATTAGACAAGTGGCTAGATGGTGAGGTAAGCATGGTGATGCAAGCATTAGTCAAGATATTTATCCAAGATTAAACCTCCACCAAGTATTCTAATCACATTTTTTAACCAAGTAATCAACCAAGCAACTCATTTCTTCTCTCCCCACCTTGTAGCTTCGACTTTTTCATGAAAAATGGAGGTTTAGAAATTCAAAGTCCAAGCTTGGCTCATTCATAATTCTCAAGGTAATTCCCATGGCTTCTTGATATTATAACTTAGTTATCCTAGAAGTTTGAGCTTCAAAAATCATGTCTTTCTTAGCTAATTAATTCATCAAAGATGATGATGAATAGTAATGAATAGTAACTTTCAAGAACTAACTTTGATTTCTTGATTTCTTTTGGAAGTTCAAGGTTGTTTAAGCTTAGATCAGGGCTCTCTTAGGAATTTCAAGGCTCTTTGATGATATTAAGAAGCTCCAAGAAGGTATAACCAAGCTTTCCCCTTTGATTTAAGTTATAAGTTTGTATGAGCTTGGATTGTAAATGGAGGTTTTAATGGTTGAATTAGTGAATGAGAGATTAAGCATGTTTAGTTATGTATGTAAGTTATTGTAGTTAATTATTGAGCCGTTATCATACTTGGTATTAGAATTATGATCCATGGATGTTTTGACTTAGAAAATGGTGGAGTGGTAGGTTGGTTTGTTTGTGGTTGATGTTTGGATTGTTGTGGTTGGTTTGGTGTTGATTGGTGGTGATTTGATATTGAATTGATTTGGTAAAATTTGGGAATCGCTAAGGTATAGCCGTCGTAATGCCCAATTTTCCTTAAACTGTTTTGTGCATGACTTTTGCACCCGAACACTAACTACCATGAACTGACCATTGCCATGATTAGATAGTTCATGTTTCAAGCTTCGTTTTGATATGTAGTTCGTTCGATTCCGATGCACGGTTTAGGAGAAACGACCGTTTTAAGTAACGGTGTTTCGCGAACGAACCTTTACCCCTCGCCTTACTTTGAAACCTTGGTTAAGGCCCTTAAATGACTAATCGGAGCATGAAACATTTATGTAGAGTGTGTTAGGCAGTTGATAAGACACTCGCGAAGGAATCGCCTTAAAACTCGTAAAGGTTAAATTATTAAAAATGGTGGAGCCGAGGGTACCCGGGTGACTTAAGCGAATCAGTGAGCGCAAAACAAGCGTTAGAGTCTAAGTTAGTTAAAGTATAGATTTACAAGTGACTTTGGTTTAATTCCAACTTACTTGTTGCTTATAGGTTACCAGACTCGTCCCGAGCCATTCGTAACCCCCAGTCGCTCAGGCAAGTATTCTATCCGTTATACTGTTGTTGTGATGAATACACTTGTATATGCATTATCTTGCGATAGATGCATGTTGGTTATTTAGCAAATTCTTGCGATATATTGTAGCATGTGATATGGTATATATGCATGCCTGTTTCATATTCTTGAAATATATATCTATTGGTTCATTTGATAATACCTATGCTAGAGGATAGCGGTAACTTGCATATACCCTTAGTATAGGGACCCAAAAGGTGAAAATATTTTCTAAAACCGGGAGTCGAGGATCCCGAGTAGATTTTGTATATATATGGATATGGATATATATATATATATTTATATATATATACATATATATGGTCATAGTTTTCAAAACTATTAATCGAATAAGGTTTATTCGATAACTTTAAACTTTATTTATTATTGAATATTATTTCGAATATTATTCGAAGGCGTATGACTCCTTTTATTATTTATTGAATATTATTTGAATATTCATTCGAGGGCTTATGACTCTTTTATTTTATTTATTGAATATTATTTGAATATTCATTTGAGGATGTATGACTCCTTTATTTTATTTAATGAATATTATTTATAATATTCATTCGAGGTATTATGACTCAGCTTATTTTATTTATTGAATATTATTTGAATATTCATTTGAGGATCTATGACTCCGATTATTTGCTGAAATATATTCTTTATTTTATTAAAGAATAAGATGTCAATAATCAAACTTATTTTCGATTATTCAAATAAAGATAATACTTTCATATAAGTATAGCTTTGGTTAATTAAAACTCGTTTCAAGTATAAATTCTAATACTTCTACTTCAATTATTTTTATAAAGACTATTCTTTATGGGAATATTATTTAATTAATAATATTCAGATATTTTCTAATATTCTGGGGACTGATTTACTTCATTAAATCAGCCTTACTCCAAACACTCTTTAAAGTGTTTTCGAGTCTTCAAAATGATTTTTAAAAGTCAGAGCGGATCCCAAAACTCATTTTTATATTTAAGATCTTCCTTTTTAAAGGGGATTTAAATACTCGCTCAAAACCTGGGGAATCCGGCTCTGTGGTGTATTTAATATTCGCAACGAGGTTGCAGATTTGGTAAATGAATTGATTACTTGCCCAACGTTCGGGAAGTAAGCCCATCTCATTGAGTCGGCATAAGCGACAGGCCGGGGTACGGTCTATTATTGTGTAAGTGGCTGGGTGGCAGTCCATCAACGCGTGAGGGGTCGGGGTACGGTCTAGCGCGAGGTCCTAATGCGGCCAGGGTGATGACCGGTGAGGAATTCATCCATCTACAGTAGAAAAGGTTACTTATTGGTATCTTTGCCTGATCAGCGAGATATCGGGTTTATGCCAAAATTCTTTTCCTTTCCAAAATTCATTGGATGTTTCAAACTCTGTTCATACTTTGCATAACAGAGGTTCCAGGAAATGTTTAAAGGGATATATATATGTGGATATATATATATATCGGGGCTAAATAAAGTATCTCATAACTTTTTCATTCAATAATATTTCAAAGATTGAATCTATTCAAGTCTTATCTTGTGGTCTCATCAGTGGGATGAACTTTTGAAACTGATTATAACTTGAATGGTGGTAGTTCAAGTAGTATTGGGAAAGATATAAGTATATTGGGGTATTTGGTAACCTCATCTTTTAAACTTATATCTAATTAATAATTGTCTTATGAATGACAAAGATTTTCAGAAAAACGTTGAGACAAGGTTAGATATATGAGATCACCTTGCAACGATATTTTTATACAGTTATACACTGGGATTTTGTGTATATTATGCATGGAAGAGGACTTCCAATATTTTGAAAAGTATATATGTATATATACTGAATATTTTGCGACTTCATCGCATTAAGATATCAAACTTGGTTCATTTCTTTTGACCAAGACTTTCATGAGTACTATGAGAAGGCTCATATACTAGTAAGTATATACTAGTAATTATCTTACACACGATAAAAGATTCTAGTAAGTATCCATTTAGATACTTATATTATTGTTATCACTATATATTATCTTGCGAGCTGTAAGGCTCACTCTTGCTTTATTTCTTCATCACACAACAACAGTTAGGAAAGATGGCCAGACTCCAGCAGACCCAGCGCAAGCGCGTGGGAAGCGTCCCGCGTCTTCCCGATGATGTTGTGGCTGCTATAGCTGCAGAGGTAGATCTATTGGTAGATCAGGCATTCTATTTTTGAGAATCAATTATGTATAATTATAACTTGTGGCAGATAATGGCAATTAACTGTAAATTTATCAAGTAATCATTTTGGGTTGTAATAATTTTAAATTGTGGATTCAAAGACTTGTACTTATTTCAATTTCATCTCTGAGACTATAACGGGTTGTGGTGTGTGTTAGTGTGGGGTCACAGCATAAGGTTATTATTATTAATTAAGTGAAGTGATATTGTGGAAAGAAAGACCGTGACGACCCGGATCCCCGACCCCGGATCTGGTGGTGTTACAGAAATGGTATCAGAGCTAAGCGTTATAAACCTCAGAGATGATGGGACGTTAAGATAATAAGTTCACTAAGATAATAAGAACTCTTGCCAAGTTCATAGTCGGGCTACCTAACGTAGTACTGACAGTTAAAACCCTTATGGGAACCCTTATAAATATCGTGATAGGAGTGTAGTTCGTTATCGTATATGGTAGCGGGACTCCGAACCCTGAGGTTGAGGAGCAACATCGCGATGATATTTTATTACTAATTGGAGATCGGATTGTGGATCCGATAGAGTGTCCTAATGCAGGACCGGATGATGTTGATATTGAGGATTTAGCGGTTGAGGATGTTGTCCTAGAAGGGATAGTTATTGAGGAGGATCCCATGGAGGATCCTGACAGGATTGGATAAAGGACCACTGATGAATTGATGACCATGGTTTGGTCGACTACCAGAGGTAGGATTGGCCGGTCACTACCGGAGGTTCGTTCAAGTTGTAAAGATAGTAGCCCCTTTAACGCGGCTTACTCGTAAGACTGAGAAGTTCGAATGGACAGAGAAATGCGAGAACAGCTTTCAAGAACTGAAGCAGAGGTTGGTGATGGCCCTTATGCTGGCGTTGCCGGATGGAAAAAGAGATTTTGTGAAGTATAGTGACGCTTCGCACAAGGGCTTAGGGTGCGTGCTTATGCAGCACGGTAAGGTAATCGCGTACATGTCAAGACAATTAAGGTAATATGAAATTCGATATCCCCGCTCATGAGCTTAGGCTCGTGGCAATAGTTTTACCCTAAGGATTGGAGGCACTACTTGTATGGAGAGAAGTGCAAGAATTACCTAAGCCATAAGTGCTCTAGTACATTTTCACGTAGAAAGAGCTCAACATATGCCAGAGGAGGCAGTTAGAGCTAATCAAGAATAATGATTGGGAAATTCTTTATCATTCGGGGAAAGCCAATATGGTGGCTGATGCCCTTAGTAAAAAGGAGAGACTCAAGATGATAATGTCTTTTGGAGAGTTTATAAGAGATTTTGAGAAAATGGAAATAGAAGTGAAGGTAACCGGAGCCGGTACCGAAAAGCTGTTTAAGATTGCAATACAGCCCGAATTATTGGAAAAGATCATATTGTGCCAGAAAAAGTTATGAATGAAGGCAGGGAGCCAACAATTAGATAAAAGATTAATATCGAGAAAGATGATAAGGGAATAATGAGGTATTCCTATAGAATTTGGGTTCCAAAAGTTCAAGAGCGTAAGGATGAGAACTTAGATGAGAGCCATAGTTTGAGGAATAAGATTTAGAGCAAACCCTGAACGTGATAGTCAGGGAGGTCGCCATCAAGATAGAAGGAACCCATGACATAATGGAGTGGAAAATGAGGATTTTAAATTAAAAGATGACCCCAATTATGGGGAGTAGGATGAAACATTTCATACTAAGGAAACAGAAAGTCGAGTAAGGAAAGGAGACCCGAGACGGTACTCCTATACGGCAATTCATGGACCTGTCTAAAAAGAACTTAGACTATTATCCCCAACCACCACCCTGAGGAGACAGTGCGGTGAGAAATTCTTTCAGGACCTTTAAATCGCTAAGCTCTCAGAGTTCCAAGGAACAAGCTGACCCAGTCGAGGCAAGAGCCTGGCTAAAGGAAATATAGGAATCATTTGAGATTCTAAATGATTGACGAATCACAAAAGACTGTTTTTATCACTTACCCTCCTAAGAGAGAGACCACCCGACGGTAAAAGGCCAAGGAAGGCACGGAGCAAGAGATTATAATAAACTGATTTAAGTTCAGTCAATTGTTTTCGGGAAAGTAATTCCCAAAGATAAGGAGATAGTGTAAAAGCTTTAGAGCCAGAACAAAGGCAGACGAGTATGATAAATTATGAATCTAAGTTGTAAAAGTTATCAAGATTCGTTCTGAGGACACGAATCCAGAATGACGGGATGTTTGAAATCAATGCTTATGTTGTGTTGGTTCATGAAATAATGATAAGAGAAAGGAAAATAAAAAGAAATTGAAGTGGAAAGGAATATAACGGCAATAGAGTTTGAGGTATGATAAGGGAGTTGGGTATGAGGAAACCCTAACGACTCGTAGCAATAGAAATAGAAAAGTATGCATTCGTCAGGATGAGGGTGATTCACCATAAGTTAAAATTGATGGTTGAGGGCATAAGAGATACATATAGTTTATCCCCTGTAAGTTGGGAGGATTCGAGGAAACCTTGAGATAATTCGAAGGATAAATAATGAGACGCGGATAGACTAAGGGGATAAGGAAGTAAGAAATTAGGAAAAATTGGATGAAGGAAGTGACCTTCAAGAAGGAAATGTAAGACCGGTGGCTTGATACCCAGAAAGGGAGACGCCAGGTATAAAGATATCCCAACATTGAGGCGACTGTTGAGATAAACAACAGAAGTAAATAAGGAATTATTAAGAAGAAGTTCACGTTGAACACGACCAATATCTTCCAGAACATCTTTGTTATCGTTACCAAATTAGGCAAGACAAGCGGATAACCGTTGTTATCTTTTGGAGGCCATATGGATTGACCTCAATTTGAATAAGGATGCTATTATGAAGTTAGGTATAGACTATCGAGGTGGGAATGATGAATATGATAATCTATCAAGGAAATATGACTTGATTTATTCGTGGAAGGATGCAGGTACCTTTTAAAGGTGGAATTAAGGATAGAACATTGGTAACTTAAAATGAATCCTAGGGGACTGCATAAAGGTTGGCATGTCACCCTTAATAGGGACAGTATGAGTTTTGACAGTATGATTGGGAAAGGGTTAAGGTAACAACAACCTTTAAGAATCAGTGGAGAAATTTTGCAGAAGTATATAGACAATGGTTCTACTATTAGTAAATGGTATTGTGATATGCCCTGTATCGTTGCTTTGATTGAAACTCTTCTGCACTTTTATCTGCTTCATGTCATGTATGTATGTCAGGATCAGGAGTGTTCTTCATGAATCAGAAATGGTGATTATGTTACCTCCTTAGAAGGATTTGATACGACATGTATGGACTCCGTATGGTTAGCTAATAAGATTTCATGGAAAGTGAATGATGACAGTGGGTCAGTGGTGGACCATAGTAAGGCAGCAATGATTCTGCGAGTAGTGAGCTGATTACAATCGTGAGAGTTGTATTGGAATGGGTGTTGAGATTGAGTACCACTAATCGGGTCGTGGTAGTGTATAAGTTATCATTGATAGACTAATTAAGTAGAGTATCTACCTGGTGAATAATTATTCTTTCTTATCAATAGAGAGTCGTATTATTATACGAGGAAGGTTGCGGTGCAAGCATAGAATTATAGTAACGATGATGTATAGAATGAGATCCCAGATTCGATTTTCGATGTCGAGGGAGTTTCAAAGGTGATTATGTATAAGCTCGAGGAAGAGTGTGGGTCCATGGAATGATGGACGGAATAGAAATATTTAGGCATGGGAAATACGATGCTATAATACTTGATGCTGATATAAATACGTTTATGTTTTGTTCTCCTATGACAAACCTCTATAATTCAGAGGTAGGTTCCAAGCCAGATATTTTGTGGCAGTATATATATATTTTTTTATATATACAATTCTCTTCAGTTCGTTCTTTTCTCTTCTTTTCATTTCATGTAATCTGAGAAGAACAACCCTTCCAGAAGGGGAGGTATTGCCGAATGACTATCTATCTGTGTGATAGAAGCCTAGTAGGATACCATCTATTGTTTAATTGCTTGTCAAGTACTAAAGGCTGGCCACCTTCTGTACTAACTATGTAATATAACAAGTGTTCATGATCATAGTGATCTCTCAACAAATTCCTTTACTTCTATATGATTGATCAAGCTTCCAAAGATAGAAGCAGCTGAAAAAGGAGTAATAAAGTGGTGGTAGTATGCGGAATGGGAACACATTCGTGATACTAAGGTTGACGTGATTATTAAAAGGTTATAGAACGCTAACGAGCAAAAGTATAACTAGTATAATATTAGGAACGGAAGGTTGTAGCGATTACGAACTAGAAAAGAATGGGTATTGAGAAGTAAAAGCTCTAATGCTAAACGCTATAATGAGAGTCTGTGCAATAGACTTGAAAGAATTTGGAATGATCACTTAACGCGGATTTAGTTATATCACGACAATAGATCATATGTCATTATCGAGGTGTCACCTTATGAGATCCTTGAGGGAAGATAATGTCGATCTCCCTTATGTTAGGATGAAGTTGTAGAGCGCAAGATGCTCGGACCCGCAGTAGTCCAAAGGACCAGGGATATAATAGATCTAATCAGAGGACGGCTGGTAGTAACCCAAGATGGACATAAGAGGTATGCTGATTTGACTCAAAAAAGGACAAAGAGTATGAAATAGGGGGCCTAGTAATGTTATAGGTATCCCCTTGGAAACCCTTGAAAAGGATTGATGAGGTTCGGAAAGAAAGGAAAGCTAAGTCTACAATTTGTTGGACCCTTGGATATATTAAGACGTTTGGGAAGTTAGCATATGAGCTAGCCCTACCCCCGAACCTGTAGCAAGTTCATAACGTGTTCTACGTATCAATGTTAAGGAAGTGTAATTCGGATGCCAGACAAATAGGGGCAAATGAGCGCATAGACATGCAACCAGACGTAACCTATATGGAGCAACCAGGAAGGGTATAGAGTAAAAAGGAACGAGTGCTTAGGAGAAGGGTTATCAAACTAGTAAGAGTTTGATGGTAGAACCACAATGTGGGAAAATTTACTCGAGAGTTAGAAAGTGCAATGCTAAGAGAGTATCCCTATTCACTTTCTATCTGATTCCGGGACGGAATCCTTTTAAGGAGGGGAGACTGTAATAACCCCAATTTTTGGGAAAATTTTGAAACCCTTATGAATAGTGTTTTTGCTGAATGAGAAAACTTTTCATACCACACTATGTAGGGGTTCTTTTATTGATCTTCTGAGATATTATTAGTACTCTATGTGGTATATAAGTGTATGTAAAGATTGTCAGAATCCAAATCCGAACACTTTAATTTTTCCCGAAAATCCACCAGATACCGAAAGAATTGAGTATAAGGTAACATGATTAAAAGGATTTAAATTCAAGGATTATAAGAGAGGATCATAAAAGGAATATAATGTATTGAGAAAGGTTAAGGGAACCCAAGTAATAAGATCCCGGGTATGATCCCTCAAACGATAAACGAGAATAAAAGTTAAGCGAACCGTAAAATAAATAAACGGTCAAGAAACAAGCTTGTAAGAGAAGCAAGGGAGATTAATCAAGTGGAGTAGAAAATAGATGACATCATCAATCCATAAGAATTAGACAAGTGGCTAGATGGTGAGGTAAGCATGGTGATGCAAGCATTAGTCAAGATATTTATCCAAGATTAAACCTCCACCAAGTATTCTAATCACATTTTTTAACCAAGTAATCAACCAAGCAACTCATTTCTTCTCTCCCCACCTTGTAGCTTCGACTTATTCATGAAAAATGGAGGTTTAGAAATTCAAAGTCCAAGCTTGGCTCATTCATAATTCTCAAGGTAATTCCCATGGCTTCTTGATATTATAACTTAGTTATCCTAGAAGTTTGAGCTTCAAAAATCATGTCTTTCTTAGCTAATTAATTCATCAAAGATGATGATGAATAGTAATGAATAGTAACTTTCAAGAACTAACTTTGATTTCTTGATTTCTTTTGGAAGTTCAAGGTTGTTTAAGCTTAGATCAGGGCTCTCTTAGGAATTTCAAGGCTCTTTGATGATATTAAGAAGCTCCAAGAAGGTATAACCAAGCTTTCCCCTTTGATTTAAGTTATAAGTTTGTATGAGCTTGGATTGTAAATGGAGGTTTTAATGGTTGAATTAGTGAATGAGAGATTAAGCATGTTTAGTTATGTATGTAAGTTATTGTAGTTAATTATTGAGCCGTTATCATACTTGGTATTAGAATTATGATCCATGGATGTTTTGACTTAGAAAATGGTGGAGTGGTAGGTTGGTTTGTTTGTGGTTGATGTTTGGATTGTTGTGGTTGGTTTGGTGTTGATTGGTGGTGATTTGATATTGAATTGATTTGGTAAAATTTGGGAATCGCTAAGGTATAGCCGTCGTAATGCCCAATTTTCCTTAAACTGTTTTGTGCATGACTTTTGCACCCGAACACTAACTACCATGAACTGACCATTTCCATGATTAGATAGTTCATGTTTCAAGCTTCGTTTTGATATGTAGTTCGTTCGATTCCGATGCACGGTTTAGGAGAAACGACCGTTTTAAGTAACGGTGTTTCGCGAACGAACCTTTACCCCTCGCCTTACTTTGAAACCTTGGTTAAGGCCCTTAAATGACTAATCGGAGCATGAAACATTTATGTAGAGTGTGTTAGGCAGTTGATAAGACACTCGCGAAGGAATCGCCTTAAAACTCGTAAAGGTTAAATTATTAAAAATGGTGGAGCCGAGGGTACCCGGGTGAATTAAGCGAATCAGTGAGCGCAAAACAAGCGTTAGAGTCTAAGTTAGTTAAAGTATAGATTTACAAGTGACTTTGGTTTAATTCCAACTTACTTGTTGCTTATAGGTTACCAGACTCGTCCCGAGCCATTCGTAACCCCCAGTCGCTCAGGCAAGTATTCTATCCGTTATACTGTTGTTGTGATGAATACACTTGTATATGCATTATCTTGCGATAGATGCATGTTGGTTATTTAGCAAATTCTTGCGATATATTGTAGCATGTGATATGGTATATATGCATGCCTGTTTCATATTCTTGAAATATATATCTGTTGGTTCAGTTGATAATACCTATGCTAGAGGATAGCGGTAACTTGCATATACCCTTAGTATAGGGACCCAAAAGGTGAAAATATTTTCTAAAACCGGGAGTCGAGGATCCCGAGTAGATTTTGTATATATATGGATATGGATATATATATATATATATATATTTATATATATATACATATATATGGTCATAGTTTTCAAAACTATTAATCGAATAAGGTTTATTCGATAACTTTAAACTTTATTTATTATTGAATATTATTTCGAATATTATTCGAAGGCGTATGACTCCTTTTATTATTTATTGAATATTATTTGAATATTCATTCGAGGGCTTATGACTCTTTTATTTTATTTATTGAATATTATTTGAATATTCATTTGAGGATGTATGACTCCTTTATTTTATTTAATGAATATTATTTATAATATTCATTCGAGGTATTATGACTCAGCTTATTTTATTTATTGAATATTATTTGAATATTCATTTGAGGATCTATGACTCCGATTATTTGCTGAAATATATTCTTTATTTTATTAAAGAATAAGATGTCAATAATCAAACTTATTTTCGATTATTCAAATAAAGATAATACTTTCATATAAGTATAGCTTTGGTTAATTAAAACTCGTTTCAAGTATAAATTCTAATACTTCTACTTCAATTATTTTTATAAAGACTATTCTTTATGGGAATATTATTTAATTAATAATATTCAGATATTTTCTAATATTCTGGGGACTGATTTACTTCATTAAATCAGCCTTACTCCAAACACTCTTTAAAGTGTTTTCGAGTCTTCAAAATGATTTTTAAAAGTCAGAGCGGATCCCAAAACTCATTTTTATATTTAAGATCTTCCTTTTTAAAGGGGATTTAAATACTCGCTCAAAACCTGGGGAATCCGGCTCTGTGGTGTATTTAATATTCGCAACGAGGTTGCAGATTTGGTAAATGAATTGATTACTTGCCCAACGTTCGGGAAGTAAGCCCATCTCATTGAGTCGGCATAAGCGACAGGCCGGGGTACGGTCTATTATTGTGTAAGTGGCTGGGTGGCAGTCCATCAACGCGTGAGGGGTCGGGGTACGGTCTAGCGCGAGGTCCTAATGCGGCCAGGGTGATGACCGGTGAGGAATTCATCCATCTACAGTAGAAAAGGTTACTTATTGGTATCTTTGCCTGATCAGCGAGATATCGGGTTTATGCCAAAATTCTTTTCCTTTCCAAAATTCATTGGATGTTTCAAACTCTGTTCATACTTTGCATAACAGAGGTTCCAGGAAATGTTTAAAGGGATATATATATGTGGATATATATATATATCGGGGCTAAATAAAGTATCTCATAACTTTTTCATTCAATAATATTTCAAAGATTGAATCTATTCAAGTCTTATCTTGTGGTCTCATCAGTGGGATGAACTTTTGAAACTGATTATAACTTGAATGGTGGTAGTTCAAGTAGTATTGGGAAAGATATAAGTATATTGGGGTATTTGGTAACCTCATCTTTTAAACTTATATCTAATTAATAATTGTCTTATGAATGATAAAGATTTTCAGAAAAACGTTGAGACAAGGTTAGATATATGAGATCACCTTGCAACGATATTTTTATACAGTTATACACTGGGATTTTGTGTATATTATGCATGGAAGAGGACTTCCAATATTTTGAAAAGTATATATGTATATATACTGAATATTTTGCGACTTCATCGCATTAAGATATCAAACTTGGTTCATTTCTTTTGACCAAGACTTTCATGAGTACTATGAGAAGGCTCATATACTAGTAAGTATATACTAGTAATTATCTTACACACGATAAAAGATTCTTGTAAGTATCCATTTAGATACTTATATTATTGTTATCACTATATATTATCTTGCGAGCTGTAAGGCTCACTCTTGCTTTATTTCTTCATCACACAACAACAGTTAGGAAAGATGGCCAGACTCCAGCAGACCCAGCGCAAGCGCGTGGGAAGCGTCCCGCGTCTTCCCGATGATGTTGTGGCTGCTATAGCTGCAGAGGTAGATCTATTGGTAGATCAGGCATTCTATTTTTGAGAATCAATTATGTATAATTATAACTTGTGGCAGATAATGGCAATTAACTGTAAATTTATCAAGTAATCATTTTGGGTTGTAATAATTTTAAATTGTGGATTCAAAGACTTGTACTTATTTCAATTTCATCTCTGAGACTATAACGGGTTGTGGTGTGTGTTAGTGTGGGGTCACAGCATAAGGTTATTATTATTAATTAAGTGAAGTGATATTGTGGAAAGAAAGACCGTGACGACCCGGATCCCCGACCCCGGATCTGGGGGTGTTACAACCATTTTATTGTTAGAAGTCAAATCGTTAAATAAAATGAATGTAGCATCCATTAATTAAATCAATAACGCGAGCATAATAATTTGTTTACTATATTCAAGTTTAATTAATGGTTGAGATTGTTTAAAACTATTAGTTTATTTTTCGTTTTATCGAATTCGACCATCTTATAATTTTATATTTCCTATAGAAAGGTTAATTATTGTGAGTGGGGTCTAAAATATTTTTATAAGTAATATATTGTAATTTAAAGACTTCTAATAATGTTTTTGAGAATCAATACTATAAATAATTTATTCCTAGAATTTTATAAGAACCACGTGTGTTAGTATTTACTTTTAAATTATTTTGTAATAACATGGTGCAAAACCCTTATTATTGTTCTTATTATTATTATAGTTATTGGTCAATTAATAATTTTTGATTTAAAATATTTATGGAATATCGTCGAAATTTCTTGAATTATTCATTTTCCTTTTTTTTGTTTTTCTTTTCTTATCTTTTCCTTTTTTTTTCTTTGAATTTAAGTTTAAATTGTAAATAACTTAATTTAAAAAATAAACTTAAATATAACTTATAGAAATAAACTAATTTAGGTTTTAAAAATAAAATTATTTAAAATTTATGATTTATGAAATAAATCACTTTAAGTTTATTAAATAAATTATATTAAGGTCCATTAAATAAATTTAATTAATTTAACAATTAAATTTTGAACTAGGCCAATCCCTCTAGCTGTTTAGCCGTACCCTGCGCACCTCTTCTCGTATTTTAACAGATAAACGTTCAATCCAAGTACGTTCCTCAACATAAAAATTCTTTTAAAAATAACACCCAAATTCTTTTAAAAATAATATCCAGATTCTTTTCACGAGCTGTTGACACCTGGTGCAACTGGTCTGGTTCACAAACGACTAACTTCGATTCAGGTCTTTGTATTGTAGCCTTGATTACATTGTTAAACTTGCAACAACTTTATCGCTTTGGAAATTGACTGTCAATAAACAAATGTACTTTCACTGCAATACTTTTTGGTACTTTAGACAACGCCTTCATTGGTACTACTATCTTGAATACTTCAGTCATTGTTCTTCACCGAAGCTTGAACATATAAATGAACTCCTATCAGCGAGTATAACTTCAAGACTGCAATTGTCTTCTTTAACATATGTCTATACCATGTCTTTAATTCTTCATAACACTGTCTATCTTCAATCAATGCCAATATACGGAAATCTTCCGGTAGCACTTATACACTGAGGCATAAACATATTTATGAACTTCTTTCAGTGACCTGTAAACAGACTTCAAGTTTTCTTCTAATCTTTTGATTCTTTGTATTTGCGTTATCTTCATTTCTTCTGATTTCTTATGTAGTCGTAGTATTATTAACCTTTCCGGTTCTAGTATTGTTCTCTTGTTGAGTTATCACATAACTGTTCATACAGCTACGCAGTCTCACCAAAAATCTCCCCTATTTGATTGTTAAAGCTAACAAACAAATTAAATAGAGAGGATAACTCAACTAACAACTTGGAAAAAGTAAAGTACAAGGACTTGTAAATAATGCTACTGGTTTTCTGGATCAAATACTGCATTTTCAGATTTCTTGAGTGACTGAAATAAAAGATGCTTGTTCCTCTAGCATTTTCAGATTTCTTGAGGGATTGTTCTTCAAGTAGTCTCATCTTCATTTCCTTGGTTCTTCAAATCTCTTCCAGATAACACTTCTCAGCCTTGAAGTAATCATCAGCAGCTTCTTTATACAACCACATTTTCTGTTGAGAAGCACATATCTCTCTTGCTTCGCCCCCTGTGAGAGTCAACTGCTTAAGGAGATTATATCCGTTTACCACCTTCCTTTATAATAGGATACGCAAATAAAAAACCAATAGTACTCCTCTTTTGGAAAACAGCTTATCCCCTTATGAAAAATAGTGACGAACCAATCCACTTCTTATGATAGTTTGTGGTGTACATATGCTTTACCTTTTTCCTCCTCCCTGCTATTTCTCCCCATTAGTTGAGGAATCCTCCAAACTATTATATAGGATTTTATCTCCCACTTAGAGAAGAAACGTATGCCTTTGTCTGAAGGAGTTCTCATATTTTACTTGGTTGACAAAAAATAACAAGTCAAAGGTTGATCAACCATGCCCCTTTAAATGCTGCAGAAATGGCTTCACCGTTGATCATCTTGTTAACCAATATTCTCAACTACTTATACCTCCCAAATGTGAGATCACCAATTGTTACCAATTATTATCTACTGTTAGATCCCGAACTTGTTAGGTCCCGAAGTATTCTAATCCAATCTGTGAATGTTAGGTCCCTAAGTGTTAGGTTCCAATCAAAAATAGATTCGAGACCCGAAGTATCAAAAACCATGTTTAGGGATAGGTAATGGGATATGGTGTTTCTCTTTCTTCCTCACTGTGAGTGTATGATTCTGTTTCATGCACCTCACGAATATTTCACTCTTCTCTCCACTCGTGTTTACACTCATTCTCACAAATGTATCACTCCTCTCATAACACCAAAATCTAGCCGTACCTACAAGGAAAATCACCTTAGCCATCCTTAAGGAGGTCACAGGTGGTGCAATAGGAGTTCGCAAATCCCCATCCTCGTTAGACTCATCAGATAAATCTGAGTCATAATCTACAAGTTGCTAGTTTCCCTTTGAGGGTACCAGATTTGAACTCTGGGAAGGTCAACAATGATCCAAATAATTTAGCATAAAGATCAAAGTTCCCTTCTAATGTCTGTGAAGACATTTCCTTGTGACCCACCAGGTAAATCTGAATCATTTTCAACAAATTGTCTATTTGCACCTATGTCAGATCCACTATCCGCAGATGCATCCGAGGATTTAAGCATGGGGAGGTAGACACTAACCACTAACATATGGCTATTGGATCAGTATCCTCTCCTAACACCTGTAAAGGCATTTGGTCCACTAAAGAACCTTGAACAACTGAATCTAACCTTAAAATGGTCGAAACTCTTATTTCCGTCAACTCCTCCTTTGTGTGTGTAACCTAACCTTGTGCATAAAGAATTGTTTATGTTTGAGGTGGTGACACTACATCGAATATCCTGGACGACAGGCGAATTTCAATAGATGCACCCTGTTGAGAGGATTAATCTAGTAACTATTTTCATACTTTTTCATCCATTACATCACTACACCAATAATAGCCTATTGTAACTTAAAAAAATGTTATAACAGGTCCCTTTTAACGTTAATAAAGGCTAAAAATAGCCTAAGGTAACATAAAATTTAAGTTAGTTTTTTCGGTGATAGCTTAGGGTACCTAATCTAACATAAGCGTCGCTTACTGTAACATGGCCTTTTCTGTTACCCTAGGCCTCTAAGGTAACAAAAAATAGTTCAAATGTAACGTAAAATGTCTGTTATATTAGAGAGACACAGAATTTTCAAAATGACGTGGAATGCTGACGTGGCATGCTTACGTGGAATGATGATGTGGTAGTGTGGGGCCCACATTGATGACGTGGCATGTAGTGACGTGGCATGTAGGTCCCATTTTTATGGTGTGTTTTAAGAACCTATGGTAACACTTTTAGTAGCTAATGTAACATTTGTAAGCTAGCTACTGAAACATTTTACATTGTCTACGATAACATTTTATGAAGCTAATGTAACACTTTGAGAAATAAGAAATTGAAAATGTGCTATTGGTATTTAAGCAACCCCAAATTCAATAAAACATCCATAAAAACCAAGCCATCCAACAACCATCCTACAAGACCGTCAACCACAATATTCTTAAGTTAAATAATATTCTAAAAATTCTGCATGTTTGCTAATTAACACATTTCGCTTCGAGCCAATTAGGAGCATGTTTTACGAAAAATATATCACAAGTAGCATCTCCAGTGCTTAGTGGTAATCTTTTCCTACAAAATAAAAAAATAAAAGTGTATTGGTCAAATAATAGACAACAAAACTTATAACAATTCTGAAGTAAACTAGAAAACCTAGTTTGTTTTCTTATATCATGAAATTTTATGAAATGATAAGAAATGTTTACCTAGGGTTTTTTACAAGTCGCAATGAGACGATCTCACGATCACGAAAAGAAATTTGCAACATACCTAGAATAACAAAAAATCCATTTCTCACAAGATCAGTTGCTGCTGCAGCAGCACCCAAACCAAATATTGCATGTCAATACCATAAATATCAATCAAGAACCCACATTAACTAACACTATAATAATATGTAATAAAAAACCAATGTGTCTATTTACGCCAGTGATAACGCAGACAGGCTTTCTCTAAGCTCTGCTTTTCATCATTTCAACCATTATTTTTCGGGTTCAAGGGGACGACAAACTTGTTTAAGCCTACCATTTAAGATATTATAACCAAAATCATAGAAAACTGGAGCAAATTAAGAGAAGGGTTACTCGTGTAAATAACAAACAGATAAACCAATCAGAGTTACAGCCTTTATACACTCGCTTGGTAGCCTTCTGGCTATTAAATACCAAGTTAAGTAAACATGACATTAGATCTTTAAAATAATACATTACAGTCTAGTCATGATTGTAACTATTAATTAGCATCGACAAGTTTTTATATTTTCTCTTTTTCCTTGACCACTCTTAACTATGTATAAGATAATACGAGGACAGGAATAATAATTACCATAACAAACAGAGGCAGCAATATTTAAAGATATCACTGGCTACTAGAATACTGAAATTAATTATTTCAATAGCAACAAAGATACTAGGAAATAACAATTGAATCAACAAGAGATGAAAAATAAAGTTAGTTGAGTCAAGACGTAGAGCATCTCAGTCAAAGTTTTAAATAGAGCATCAAATAATACGGCGATTACACAAACACAACTAAACTCTACCAATAGTGTCATATCCCTAATGTTAGTTACTTTTAGTTAGACATGGCCTAAAGCAACCAAAATATAACAATATGCCGGAAAATATTTTAGAAATAAGAAGTATAACACTACAAGAATAATGTCAATAGACATCACACATTAGACATCGGTTAGCTTTATCGCTGATGTTAAAAGAAGTATTGACATTACCCCGTGTTTTTGTGATGTCTTTGTTCTTTGTAGACATCGGTTATAATTAAACCGATGTCTAAAATCCACCAAAAAAATAATAATTTCGCGCCCACCTTTTCTTTCCCCCTTAGTCAAATTTTCATTCAGTTTTAATTCTAAATTCCCCCCAATCCCAAAATTCTCCCCCCTAAGCAAATTTTGGTTCCCCCAAATCAATCTTCAGACACAAATTCAAACCTCTCTCTCTCTCGAACCTCTATCTCTCGATCGAACCTCTCTCCCCTCACAATCTCTCTGAACTTCGGCCATCATCTCACCATCACAATCTCTCGAACCTCTCTCTCTCTCTCAAACTGGAACCTCTCTCTCTCTCTCTCTCTCTGAACCCCTCTCCGCTCTCAATCTCTCCGTTAAGCCACTGTCAGTTAACCTCTCTACTTCGGTAAGTGTTGTATCTACTTGAATCGAATTAGTCTTCTCTGCATGAAGACCGGTTTTAAAAGTTGAGGATTTTTGAATTCAAAACCCTAATTTTGTAAATTGGGGTTTTTTCTAATTTGAAACCCTTATTTTTTTATTAATTTAGTGTCTAAACTTGTTACTAATACTTTTCTTCTTGGTTTATAAAGGACCTAATCTGAGAAAAAAAATTAAAGCTTTAGGTAATTTGGGTGTTTTTGGTTGTTCATTTTTTTTTTTTTTTTTTTTTTATTTTTGTAAATTGTGTAAAGTTAATGATCCTTTCATCTCTACTGATTACATAGTATTTTTTAACTTTAATCCTCATTTTTTTTGCTTTAGTTGTGATTTGTGATTTGATTTAATGTTATTTATCTAATTTTGCTTGTTATAAATGCTAATCTATTATTTTATTACGGATATGATTAGGTTTTAAATGTTTTGATTTGGTGCTTGGCGCTTTTTATAGATTTATCTCCTTTATTTTATAGACAAGTTATCGAAATTAAGTTGTTTGTATGCGCGCTCTACCTGGATACGAGAGGCTTATGAAAGTGTTACTATAGAGTTATTATAAGTTTCTATATGTTCTAGAGTGGATGATTTTCATTTTTACTTGTAAAACTGCATAATGGAACTTTACTTGAAACTAATAAATTGCCTTGTCACTTGAAAGTCTTTGAACATAAGTTTACTCTAACTGTTGAAATTGTCTTTAACTTGCAAGTTATTTATAGATGGTTATCGTTGTTATAAGGCTGGATCCGAACTTGAATGCAAGATTGAATGATTATAATAGACATTAATTTTAACGATTGTGTTCTGGTCAAATCTCAGTCAATTTGACAATGACTGTATATGCTTACAAGTTGGTGTTAGTTTTGCAAGTTAACAACTAAGATTGATCTTCCTTGTTTGCTTTTGCGAAAGTGAAACTAATTATTGTTTGTTGTTTATTAATTGTTGTAGACATATATGTTCAAGTATGACAGTGCCCATGGTTCCTGGAAGCATCATGAACTCAAAGTTAAGGATGAGAAGACCCTTTTATTTGGTGAGAAACATGTTGTTGTCTTCGGTTCAAGGTATGGTTAAATGATATAATGCTCACAATATTGTTGTTAGCCATACATGTCAGTTCTTTTCAGGTATGTTTTTATGTATTGACATGAGTATTTTCTGTGGGGAAAGTGTTTTGTATGGGAGAATAGTTTATTAGGTACTAATATTTGCCTATTAAATGTAATCTTGTATTTTGGTGAAGTAATTTCATGAAAGGTATATTGATTGGACTTCTATCTTGTTTCTCAGGGAGGTGCAAAGAAGGTCATAATATATGCCCCTAGCAAAGATGCTCCTATATTTGTTGAAGAGAAAATATTAAATGTTTGGGATCTATCTCATGTATGTAAATATGAGGTTCTAAATTGTTATTTGGTTTATAACTGAATGATGAAGCAAACTGCTCCTGGTACTTGAGTTACATGCAGTGATAGCGAGAGAACCAAAGCATTTTCGGCAGCTTGCTGTATTTTTAGTCCATAATTTTCGTATTGACAATTCTTTGCTAGAAAAGTGAGTTCTCTCCCCATTCTCCTAGTTAGTATTCAAGTAGCTGATATCCTTTGTGTAAGTTCCACTATTTTTGGATCAGTGATTTTTTTATTTTATTTCTAGACGCGGTGCTTTGATAATATGACGACTTTGTGTACTTCTGGATGCTGAAAGAGTTTACCGTGAACTGTCCACAATACTCGAGGGTGAATCTGACCTAGATTTTGCATCTATAATGGTTCAAGTTGCAAAATGAAAAATCTATAAATTGTCATAGTTATTCAGTGTAATATATACATTTCTATGTTATAACTTTTTAGTCCAGTGCTCCAGTTTCATTAGCTATGGTGTATATGGTTTTTAAAAAAATAAAGTTATGGTAACAATCAGGCAAACCAAACACCACAGTATTTTGATAATATTCCGTGTGAAGTTACCTCCCCTCTACCCAAATATAAACAAATGTAATGGTGTACATTAGAAGGTTTCGGGGTTAATGTCTTAGTGACAAAGTTTGGCATTTTTAATTTATATTGCAGGCTTTGAATTTTATTTTACTTACTTCAACTGAGTTATCACACCTTCGAGATATACTCAAAATATCCTTTGTCAATGCAGCTAGAAAAGACTTGTATCTTGCCTTGTATGCTTGGTGGTGCCATTTCTCTATTTATATTTTAACTTGTGTTATTATTTTATTGCTTTGACCCTGTGGACGTATTAATTCTTGTATGGTTGCGGGAAGAGATAACCTATACGTATACGGAGGTATGATGGAAGTTAGGGATCGTGAAATAACACTTGACGATCTATATGCTCTTAATCTCTGTAAACTTGACGAGTGGAAGTGCCTCATAGCGGTAGGTAATGACCTCTTTTGTCTTTTATTTTCTTCTGAAAATGTGGTCAAGCTGCCAATAGGCAGAGCTCATCACGCCAAAGCAAATCTATCTGGTCACATTCAAGCCTATTGATATGTTTTCAAATTAAATCATTGTATTTCGTATAATAATAGTTGCCAGATTAAAATTGCAATTTGCAACATTAGCGTTTCATTAGGGAATTTATCTTTATCTTTAGTACATAACCTTTTGTAGTCAGGTCTTGTTATGAAGCCTATGCCTTCTTAAATAACTTAAGTAGTAAATTACTTATTAAATGTCTCCTTACACCGAATTGTTCACTTTCTTCTTTATCATCCTTTGAAAAACTCTTTCAAATATTATTTTTTGCATAATTTGAAATCCTTGTTATAGCTAGTCTAATTCCGCATCTTTTTTCTAATAATCATTAATATGAGCATTAATGTTAAATGATACTCATACTTGTTAAATGTGAGTATATGAGGTCTGTGGTGCTTTGAAAGTGGTATACAATGTAAAATAATAAAATTTGCAATTCAGAGTGTTCTCTTCTTATCTAAAAAAAAATTGGCATTGATATGTTTATCTACAGACTTATCATCATGCAAGTTCTGTCATCCAGTCTCTAGTTGAAGAGTATATAAATGTTAAGTTTTTGGTTCAATTGGACAAACTCTGTACTGATACTCTTCGTTTTGGCTTGTATTATTGCGCTGGTCTTTGCTTTACATGTTATTAATATCTGATGATTATTTCAGGAGCTTTGTACTAGGCACAAATCCACAGCGGCTGAATTTCTCTCTAAGAACTATGAGACATGTGGTATGATGCACCAGTTTATATACTTGATTCAATCAGCACGGAAAATGAGACTTTGTGGGTGATAGCAGGTGAGCTTACGGGTTGTCTTTTCTTTCATTTATGTCATTTTTGTGGCTCAGCACTACATATTTGATTTGTGAGACCAAACCTTTTAAGCATGGGCTGTATTGTGAAACCAAGGAAGTTGTTTACTCAATTTCTCTTTGAACTGCCTTACTACAAGTCACCTTTGGAACCATGTAACTTCATAATATGTTAAGTTAGTTCGTATTTAAGCAGGCTCTCAGCAAATTGTTTGATTCACTATGAAATGAATATAAAATGCAGCATCCATCTTTATTTGTGGTCAAACTTAAATTTTTCAGGTCAAACATCTTTGATGCCAAAGCAGGAATTGCTCTAAATTATAACTTTGTCAAGCTTATTTCGTGGTATGACAATGAATGGGGATACAGGTAAACAATCGTTCTCATCTAATTGTGATTTACGGTTCAGATGTTTCTCTTATGAGCAAAGTTGACTGTTAAATTCCTTTACATATGTCTTTTTGGGTGGTTAATGCAGCACCCGTGTAGTTGATTTGATCGTGCACATGGCATCTGTCCAGTAAGTGGGGGATCGTACTTGCTTGCTTGGGATAAAGCGGCTTGCTCATCTTGTCCTCTGTAGTTGTTAAGATATCTAAATAATGGGAACTTATATGGGCCCTTGCTGTCTTGTGTAGAGAGGATTTGTGTCTCATATTTTGAAGAGTGTTCAAAACAGGATAGTGAAAAAACTATCTTACAATTTTCATTAGACTGAATGTCTTCAGTTGGTTTCTGGAGAATGTAATAGTTTAGATTTCAGATCATATGTTTTACTATTTTGGTTGATGTTCTTAGACAACAATTACACAATTAGTGCTGTAAAACTTTACACAATTTGGTCTATAAACTTCTTACACATCACTTTCAATTAAGAAAAGATGATGTCAAAAAAGATAATGTACATCACTTTAAGGTAAAAACTGATGTCAAAGAAATCCAGGTTCAAGTCTAAATGAAACATAGAAATTACTTTGTTTAAGATAAAACTGATGTCAAGTAACATTATAAACATCACTTTTAACCAAACAAAACTGATGTCAAAAAACACAATGTACATAAGTTTCAGACAAACAACTGATGTTAAAGACTAACATATTCAAGTCTAAATGATACATAGACATCACTTCATTCTAGAAAACACTGATGTCTATAAGCTAAATTAGATATCACCTTTCATTAAAGAAATTGATGTTTAATATGTCATTTTACATCACCTCTGTCAAAATTATCGATGTTTTTGTGACAAAAAACATAGCTCAATATATGTTTAATATGTTTTAATAGGTATAATTTAGTTATTAAATAATTTTGTTATAGAATTTTTTGTAAAAAATCATCACATAGACATCAGTGTTTTTCACTAAAATCGATGTTTTTGTGACAAAAAACATAGCTCATGATATGTTTAACATGTTTAATTAGGTGTAATTTAGTTATTAAATAATTTATTTATAGCATATTATGTAAATAATCAACACATAGACATCTGTTTTTTTAACTAAAATCGATGTCTAATCGAGTATAGACATCGGGTATTCACCGATGTCTAGAATAGACATCACCGACATCAACATCGGTTGGGAAACATGATAGACATCGGCCAAAAAGCGATGTCTATGGACTTTTTTCTTGTAGTGTAACCAGGTAAGTTCAGCAGTCGAAGGCAAAAGGGTTATCTTTGGAAATTATAGAAGAATGAACTTTGAATGATATTGTACAATCCTCCATACAGATACAGATGTATAAGAACAATCTTAACCAGTAACATGATACAACTTCAATTTTAAATGCTTTTAGTTTACAACAACCATTTGCTCCATGAACCATTAATCAATCCCCCCCTCCTCCTTGTTATGACTTCCAAGTTTATACGCATGAATAAATGCACTAAAGACTAAACATCAAATTTTGTAACTTTGTCAATGCATAACTGATGGAAGATCTGAACCAATAGATTAGTGTACAGGATATAATTTAAGGACATGCACTCCAACTTCCAGCAACATTTATGCTAATGATTTAGAGGGAGAGAAGGACTTACTGATATTCCCAACAAGGTGCTGGTAGTGAATAAAGTCAAGAAACTTCCTCCAAACTGAAGAGAATTTTTTAAATTGATGTTCGAGAGGTCATATTTTTAAATTGCATGAAAGAGAACTATAGATGCTGCATCATTTACCACGCCTTCCCCAAATACTAAACTGTACAACAAAGGTGTCTCTTCTTGATTAAGAATCTGATATCAAGAGATGTACAAGTTAAATTTTTATTCTATATCTGAACAAAATTGCCACCCTGGAAAATCATCCATACCTGCAAGGTGCATACACTGTCTATAGCCGAAAAGATTGCTCCAATTGCTTCAAAATAACATACTTTGAATTACAACAAGTCCATATTTGAGTTCAGATGAGAAATAAGATGAGATAATGCAAGCAAACAACAAGTACATAATTTTGTCTTTCAATTAGCATTAGACATTACATATAAATCAACAATTATTTCAAGTCATCTGTCCAAATCATTTTCCTCTTGAAAAATATATACAGACTTTATAATTAAAAAATTATCATTATTATTAACAGAAGTACTAACACAATTAATGAATAATTTGTCCAATTAACAAATAACTTGTGTTTATTGTAGATATATTCAGCTAGCCTTTACAATGTCAGAATAACAACAAATGAAAAACATTAGGTAGAGAAACAAAGAACTAGGGAAAAAATAGAAGACCATATCCTTCACAAGGACTGCATTCACTTTTTCCTGCCACATTTTATGCCCTCCATAAAAATAACTCTCTTTGTATAATTTCACGAATGACAAAGATGCGGTGAGAACGAACAAGAACATCTCGTATCCCATCTCTCTTTCTCTCTCTCAGGTACAAGAAGAAGAAATGTAGCATGAACTCGCACAAAAGAAACGAAGAACGTAAATCAAATAAACATCAAAATGAAAAATAAAAACTAAATAAATATAAAAACGAAGACCTACAATCGAAATACCTTAATTCAAAACTTTAAAACGCAAATCCCTAATTAAACACCTGAAATTAGAGAGAGATGGTCGAGATAAAGATATATATATATATAAATAAAGAGAAAGAGAGAGAGAGAGAGAGAGAGAGAGAGAGATTAGATGAAGAACCAAACATATAATCTTAAGAACCAAAGCCTGCACCAAAATCAATTGAGCCCTAATTTGATGAAAAAATCAATTAACCTTAACTATTCAAAGTACAAATCTCTAATTATATAAAAATAGGGGGTGACATAGTGAAGGTAGTAGTGAGAGAGAGAGAGGGGGGGAGGTGAGTGAAGGTGTTCTGCAAGAGTGAAATGAACGGCTTTTGTAAATATTGCTGAAAAGTTAGGCGGCTCTCTCAAACTTGTTAAAAAAAATGGGCAGGTTTTTTAGCCCGCTCCACCTGGTGGCCAAAATTTTGAATATTTTATTATTCTTATAAATTTATATATTTATACTTCAATATATACTCCTTTTCTTCTTCTCTTTTTAAAAATAATATACTCTTTTTCTTTTAATTTTATAAATTTATATATTCATTTTTTTTAATTTTAAAACCTACATATCAAAGCTTATATTTAAAATTATGGGAAAATTTGTATTGTGTCTATTTTTTATATATAATTATTTAAATTTGTGAAAATAAATTATTTAAAATTTTAATACTTTCAAAATTATTATTATTATTTTTTTAATCTTATTATGCATGAAATTCATATATCATTATTTTAATACCCTAAGCTAACACATTTACAAATATGTTACAAGTTATAACACTTTATACCTAAAGTAACATCATGTGTTTGGCTAAGGTAACACAAAAATCACAATGTCACATTAGATCATATGTAGCATAGCTTAGGTAACATATCAGAGTAACATATTTTTGGAGGGGGTTGCGATAGGTCATATTTGGTGTAGTGCATCTTTTTAAGAAGATGTATAAGGGCTAGCAGTTGCCTCGGTTTTAATACTACTTATCTTTGTAGAAGACACAGCTGCTAGGTTGACTTCAGAACCTTTCTTATGTGGTGCACTAAGGTACTATCTCCCTCACACTAATTCATACTTCATTTTAGTGCACCACACCATACATGGCCTGATTTAATGTCGTTTTACTGTTACAATAGGCCAGAAAAGCATTACAATAGAACTATTATAACAATAAGAGGTGTTCCACTTGCGAGCATTACATCAGGCGCCTTATTGTAAAACTTTGACTACCTATTATAACATGACTAAAAGTATTACAATAGGCCCCTATTGTAACACTGCATTGCCAGTTGTAAAATTTTATTGATGTTACAATAGGTTGGAATTAATTTGCAAAAATGGGTCCCACAGGTGGGACCCACTTTTGCAAATGTAACACTCTGCCTCTCTAATGTAACACTAGTGTATTTTTATTGTGCAACAGTAGATTTCATTAATGTAACAGTACATTATATGAAGAAATTACACTATAATAAGCTAATGCAACAGTCAATTTTATAAAATCCGAAATAACAGCCATGTTTAGGCAACAATCCCATACACAATATTACCAAACCAATAATTCAAATGCAACCACAATACAATATTTCCAACTACAGCTTCAAAACACCAACTTACTACATACTCCCAAACGCCAACCTATTACATACCACAACTCCAAACGCCAACCTACTACATGAACCACAACTCCAATATATATCCAATCGACTACATGATAATCACCTAAATATAGTCGATCGATGTAGTAGCTAGATACTAAAAGTACAGGAGCACAAAAAGTAACAATTACTAAAGTTTAACAATTACGATAAAAGATAGTTCAACATGCATATTTAAGAAGCGTCGCCTCCAGTGCCGGGAGTTTGAGTGGCAGGAGTGATAGGAGTTCCATTCTTATCCTGATCACTAGAGACGGTAGCACAGAAGTCTCCTATGTCAATTTTCATATCAGGATTTGCCTCTCCTAGCTTCTTTAGCATCCAAGCCATGTTATCCCGGAGTTTTATGTTAAACTTGGCTTCCAGTTGTTCAGTTATATGCGCCAAATCACCAGCACTTGGTTGTGGAGTAGCAGGAGTTGTTTCAGAGACAACCATTTTACCACACCTTCCAACCTACCAATCTAATCTATGCTTGCCAGTCTGAAGCTCCGTATCTGCATCATTTCCTTCTTTCAGCAACTCCTGAATAGAATCCTACAAGTGAAAGTTATGAAATATATGTCAAAAGTAAAACAAGGTCAGATTTATAAATTAGCAGGAAAAAATATGATCTTACTATTTACCACTAAAAATAATTATAATTCACTTTTTGACTACGTAAGTATTTGATTTGTACTTTCGGCTTATATGCGCTTGCGACTTTTGAAATAGACTTGAGCATCACTGGGGGTTCAAGATTGGGGTTTTTGCTTTTCTGGAATTTATGAAAAAAATAAATAAAAAGGCATGTCACACAACTTTGACTAAAATATACCATATCAAAATTGAATAAATTATTTCTCACAATTAAAACAATTTCTCACAATTAAAATAATGGCATACCTTTTAGCAGAAAAAACAATGTCATACCAGATTGGATCTAACTTCAGCAAGAGGTTTACGACCGAGAGTATGCGGGTCAGTGTATGATGTACGATGGGCTACATTTCCCTTTGTAAGTGCTTATTATCAATAAAATCTCGACTTATATTGTACTTAGCCAAAAAATAAAATCTACTTTGTATATGCATTTTGTTGTGTTAAGAATACCTGGACTTCTTCATCTTCCCAATACTTCATCAATAACTTAAAATCATCAAGTGGGATTTCATCATGCCTGTTTTCGATCCTTTCCTCGTCAGTTTCATATTTTAGGTAATGATCCTTCTTCATATGGCACTTGTGCACTCTTCAATTTGTATTAAGTGTCGTGTTTATCCACTTATAGCCCTGTTCAGGAATATCATACCTTTCCTATAACTTGTCAAACATAAAATGCATCATTAACCAATGTGTCAAACATAAACATGAATAATAAAGAAAAAGACAGATTTTGGTAGTAGATATTACCAAAGTGTAATCCAACATTTTCTTCTTTAATTTTTCAGGAACAACATGCCAATTAACATGAGTAAGCGACACATGATCCTTAAACAGCGCCCCCAGAAAATTACTCAGCTCTCGCCTAGGCTTCTTATCTCCAATTGGTTGGCCCTGTTTATTCAATTTAATGACCACCTTTTCGCCAGAACTCCTACCATGAACTTTCAACATTTTTGACCGTCCTCTAAAATTTTTTGGAGTTGTCCAGGTAAACTAGACTTTTCAATATAGTACTAACAACATAGTACAAATAGGAATTCAGGTATACACATATATACATTACCTGGTTCAGCTTTTTCTTCAACTACATTTGGAAAACTAGACTCACCAATATCCTCTATCCTTGGATTAACTTGAAGATTTTGCGTCTGGCATTCGTGCAACGCCATATAAGCACCAAGTGAACCACTATCAAAATTGCCACATTGTTTTTACAGCTTACTACATGTCGGATTTAAAAGTGTTTGTTAGATATATTTGATAATGTCATGGCTAATATGTTTTATGTTTAGCTTTCAGATCTTATTTGAACAGGATAAATCAGTACTTAACTGTTGATCAGTACTTATACTGGAGTCAGGACTTAAGGATATCAGTACTTATGTTATCAGGAGATAATCATCAGAAGATAGATATCAGAACTTAAGTGCTGAAGGACGATCAGATAAGGACAATAGCTGATTAAAGGAAAGAAGATCAAGATAAACATAAGAAGAGATATGCATGAAGAAGGAATTCTGTAAAGAATGGAATACTTGGAAGAAAAGATATCTGATTGATATATTTTAGGAAGCAGAATTATATTCCATATCAATTAGCGATTATCTTGTAACTGTGTAGTATATAAACACAGACATAGGGTTTACACTATAAGTGTTATCATTATTAGAGAAGATTATTCATTGTAACCCTAGCAGCTCTCGTGATATTTGTTCATCACTGAGAGGTAACAGTTCCATACTGTAACAGAGTTTATTGTTTCAATAAAGTTTGTTTTCTGGTATTTAAGTTCTTAAAGTTCGATTTGAGTGTACTATACACTGTATTCACCCCCTCTACAGTGTGTGTGTGACCTAACAATTGGTATCAGAGCCTATCTATTAACATACATACAGTTAAAGATCCAAACACAATCATGTCGGACACAGAAACTCCAACTAAGCCTACCAAAACTGAGGAACCACCAAAGACACAAATTCAGAGTCGGTATGAGACCATCAGAGTTCCCATACTGAGACCATCTGAATATCCCATATGGAAGGTAAGGATGACCATGTTCTTGGAAGCAACAGATCCAGAATACCTTGATAGAATCAAGGAAGGCCCTCACAAACCAACCAAGCTCGCTATTGCAGTTGCAGGTGAAGCAGCAAAGACCGTACCAAAGGAGAAGAGTGATTATACTGCTGAAGACATAGCATCAATTGCTAAGGATGCTAAGGTACGACACTTACTGCATAGTGCCATTGATAATGTAATGTCAAATAGGGTAATCAACTGCAAGACTGCTAAGGAGATATGGGATGCTCTGGAAACAAGGTGTCAGGGAACTGACATAATTAAGAAGAACAGGAAGACAATACTCACTCAAGAGTATGAACACTTTGACTCAAAGACTAATGAGTCATTGAATGATTTATATGATAGATTTGTCAAACTTTTGAATGATTTGTCATTGGTTGATAAAGAGTATTATCTTGAAGATTCAAACCTTAAGTTCCTGTTAGCTCTTCCTGAATGCTGGGATTTGAAGACAACGACAATAAGAGACAACTACAATCTTGATGAAACAACTCTTGACGAAATCTATGGAATGCTCAAGACTCATGAGCTGGAGATGGAACAAAGAAGCAAGAGGAAAGGAGGAAAGTCAAGGACAATTGCTCTTAAGGCTGAAAAAGAATTCCCCAAAGCAGCTTCCTCAAAGAAAGATAAGGGTAAAGCTCTTTTCATAAAGTCTGATACTGAGTCATCAAGTTCTGAGAGTGATGATGACTCAGATTCTGAAAGCTTGCCTGAGACTGATGCTGATGAGGAGATGATGAAGCTGTGTGCTCTTATGGTGAAAGGAATCACAAAGATTGCATACAGGAAGTTCAGGAAGGGAAAGAAGTTTTCCATGAAAGGCATAAATTCTGATAAGAAGAATTTCAGAAGATCTGAAGGCAGAGGAGGAAAGTCTGACAGAGGAGATTACACCAATGTTAAATGTTATAATTATGGTGAGAAAGGCCACATATCTCCTGATTGCAAGAAGGTAAAGGGTGACAAAGGCAAGGCTCTTGTCACAAAGCAGAAAAGCTGGACAGACACCTCAGACTCTAAAAGTGAGGAAAACTATGCATTGATGGCAAATGCTGATAAAGAAAGTGCTGAGAGCAGTTCTGAAGCTGCTGAAACAAAGGTACCTCAGACTACTTATGTTTTTCATACTGATGATATTAATGAGTTGAGAAGATATCTTAAAACCATGTTTGTTAGTTATAGAGATCAAACTTTAACATGTGAAAGATTAACTTCTGAAAATCTTGCATTTAAGAAAAGAAATGATTTCTTAGAAAAAGAATTAGTCATGTTCCATCAAACTCAGAAGGATAGAGATGATGCTTTTTATGTTAGGAATGAAGTGCTAAAAATAAATGAATCTCTAAAAACTGAGTTAGAAAAGGAAAGAGAGATTATCAGGACTTGGACTAACTCTGGCAAAACAACTCAAAATTTGCTAAGTAATGGAAATTGGAAAGAGGGCTTAGGTTATGGAGAAGATAAGAATGATAAAGGAACTGAAGAAATTAAGTCTGTTGATAAGCAAAAGCCAAAGTTAAAACCTGTTATGTTTGTAACTGTAAAGTCTGAAAATGAAAAATCAGAAGTTACAAAGAAATTAACTTCTGACAAACTAAAACAGGAAAAGACAGCTGAAGTGAACATAGGCTTAATGACAAAGAAGCAGCTTAAGCATAAGCTGAAAGATGTTAAGAATGCAAACAAGGTAAAATCACCTAGGAAAAATAGGAATGGAAAGGAAGGTGTGAATAAAAGCAATAATTATAAACCTGTTCCTGATGCTTCTAGGAAAATATGTCATGACTGTGGAAGTTCTAACCATCTGGCTTCTTTTTGCAGGAAGAATAAGAATATTAACTCCTTACCTTCAAAGTCAGGAGTTAAGAGTCAGTCTGTTAGATACAAACCACAAAATCCTTGTTTTCATTGTGGTAGTTTATGGCATTCCATTTATACTTATAAGGAATATCATAGCTTGTACTATGATTATTATCAAATAAAACCTTCTTTGAAGAAAGTTTCCATTGTTCCTTCTAGTATAAATTCTGATTCAAAGTCTGATAGTGTAAGTTCTGATAAGAAAAATGTTAACATAAACTCTGATGCTAAATCCGCTGCAAATGTTAACAAACTTAATAAGGCCAAAGGATCCAAGCAAGTCTGGGTCCTTAAAACTAATAATTAGTGGTCTTTGTGATTGCACGGCAACAGGAAAAATATTCTAGTTCTGGACAGTGGATGTTCAGGGCATATGACTGGAAATAAGGCCCTGCTATCAGACTTTGTGGAGAAAGCTGGCTCAAGTGTTTCTTATGAAGATGGAAACATTGGAAAGACATTGGGATATGGCAATATCAATCTTGGAAATGTCATAATTAAACAAGTAGCTCTGGTCTCAGGACTTAAACACAACCTACTGAGTATAAGTCAAATTTGTGACAGAGGTTATCATGTTGATTTCTTTGAAGAACACTGTGAAATTGTGAGTAAATCTAAAGGCAAAGTTGTTCTAAAAGGATACAGGCATGGTAACATTTATGAAGCTAAGCTTTCAACAAGTACTGATGGTTCTGCAATCTGTCTGATGAGTAGAGCATCAATTGAAGAAAGCTGGAATTGGCATAAGAAACTCTCTCATTTAAATTTCAACAATATAAATGAACTGGTCAAGAAAGATCTTGTGAGAGGATTTCCAAACACAGTATTTGCTCCTGATGGTCTTTGTGATTCATGTCAGAAAGCCAAACAAAGAAAATCTTCATTCAAGAGCAAGACTGAATCATCAATTCTTGAGCCTTATCATCTACTACATGTTGATCTATTTGGTCTAGTAAATGTCATGTCTATTGCAAAGAAGAAGTATGCGTTGGTCATAGTGGATGAGTTCACCAGATACACATGGGTGTATTTCTTGCATACAAAAAGTGAAACTGCATCAATCTTGATTGATCATGTCAAACATCTGGATAAAATGGTCAAAGATTCTGTGAAAGTTTTAAGGAGTGATAATGGCACTGAGTTCAAGAATTTGATAATGGAAGAGTTCTACAAAAGCCATGGAATAAAGTAGGAATTTTCTGCTCCTGGAACTCCACAGCAAAATGGAGTTGTTGAAAGGAAGAATAGAACTCTCATTGAAGCTACACGTACAATGCTTGAAGAAGCAAACTTCCAACCTATTTCTGGGCTGAAGCTGTGCAGACTGCTTGTTTTACTCAAAATGCAACACTCATTAACAAGCATGGAAAAACACCATATGAGATGGTGAAGAAAAAGAAGCCAAATCTGAAATACACTTTGTTGGATATCCACTTTCCACAAAAGCCTTCAGAGTCTATAATTTGAGAACAAAAGTAGTCATGGAATCTATCAATGTCTCTTTTGATGACAAGAAGATTACTGGTCTTGAAGATTTCATTGACCATGATCAGCTGAGATTTGAAAATAGAGACTCAAATTCTGATACTGAAAATCCTGAAAGTCTAAGTCCTGATACTGTAAACTCTGATGGAATAAACTCTGATGTTATTGAAACTGTGGTGGCTACGCCAAGGGAAGATGCACCGATGCAGGGGGAGCATACTCAAGATCCTACCACAGCTCAAGAAACATCAGAACATACATCTGGCTCTTCAAATTCTGATTCGTCAAGTTCTGATAAGCCAAGTTCTGATAGTGCTGAAAATTTAAATACTGAAGACTCCAACTCAGAGAGCATAGTTTCAGGGGGAGCATCAGAAAATGAAAATGAAGATAGCATGGATCATGGGGGAGCATCCAGTTCTAGAAAAAACCTTCCATCTGCAAGGAAGTGGACAAAATCATATACACCTGATTTGATAATTGGAAATCCTGATGCTGGTGTCAGAACTAGAACAGGTACTTCAAATGAATGTCTTTACAATTCTTTTCTCTCTCAGACTGAGCCAAAGAAAGTGGAAGAAGCTCTTCAAGATGCTGATTGGGAGCAAGCAATGCAGGAAGAGTTGAATGAATTTGAAAGAAACAAGTCTGGACCCTAGTGCCAAGACCAAAGAATAGATCTGTTGTTGGTACAAAGTGGGTATTCAGAAACAAAACTGACAGTGATGGCATAATTACAAGGAATAAGGCAAGGCTGGTTGCAAAAGGATATTCTCAACAGGAGGGAATTGATTATGATGAAACATTTGTACCAGTTGCTAGGTTAGAAGCCATAAGGATATTCTTGGCTTATGCTGCTCACAAAAAGTTTACTGTCTTTCAAATAAATGTTAAAAGTGCTTTTCTCAATGGAGAATTGGAGGAGGAGGTATATGTTGAACAACCTCCAGGTTTTGTAGATACCAAACATCCAGATTATGTCTACAGGCTTGATAAAGCACTTTATGGACTTAAGCAAGCTCCTAGAGCATGGTATGAGACTTTAGCTCAGTTTCTTCTGGAAAGTGGATTCAACAGAGGGACAATAGACAAAACACTGTTCTACCTCAACCATGGAAAGGACTTACTTCTGGTCCAGATTTATGTTGATGATATCATTTTTGGATCTACAAATGACAAACTTTGCAAAAAGTTTGTCAAACTAATGCAGTCAAGATATCAGATGAGTATGATGGGGGAACTTAGCTATTTTCTGGGCCTTCAAGTCAAGCAGAATGAGGAAGGCACTTTTATTTGTCAAACCAAGTAGACCAGAAACTTGCTGAAGAAATTTGGAATGCAAGATTGTTCAAGTGCGTCCACTCCAATGGCCACTGCAACAAAACTGGATAAGGATATCGGTAAATCAGTAGATATTACTGACTACAGAGGTATGATTGGCTCTCTACTCTATCTAACTGCTAGTAGACCTGATATCATGTATGCTACCTGTCTTTGTGCAAGATTTCAAGCAGATCCAAGAGAACCTCACTTAACAGCTGTAAAAAGAATCTTTAAGTATCTTAAAGGAACAGCTGCTCTGGGATTATGGTATCCTAGAGAATCAGATTTTAAACTAATAGGTTACTCAGATGCAGATTTTGCAGGTTGCAAAATTGACAGGAAAAGCACAAGTGGAAGCTGTCAATTTCTTGGAGGCAGATTGGTTTCTTGGTACAGCAAGAAACAAAAGTCAATTTCCACATCAACTGCAGAAGCAGAGTATATTGCTGCAGAAAGCTGTTGTGCACAGATTCTTTGGATGAAGAATCAGTTACTGGATTATGGGTTAACATATTTCAAAATCCCTATTTACTGTGATAATCAAAGTGCTATTGCTATGACAGGTAACCCAGTTCAACACTCTATGACAAAGCACATCAGCATCAGGTACCACTTCATCAGGGAACATGTGGATGAAGGTACAGTGGAATTGTATTTTGTTCCCACGGATCAACAACTAGCAGATATCTTCACAAAACCACTGTGTGAAGCTACTTTTACAAGATTGGTAAATGAACTTGGAATGGTTTCAGGTTCTTTCTCTACATCTGCTTAGTCTTGTTCTGTGTTATCAGACTTTATGCTCAGTATTTACAGAATTAATCTCATTGTGTATTCTGTGCTTAATTGATAAATGTCTTTAAGTACTGACTGTTGTCTGATATATGTTTCTAAACTCTGATAAGTGATATGTCTGTTCAAGTACCTATTCAATCCTATAAGGATAACTGTGTTAGATACTGACCTAGTAGTCTTCAATAAATAAATGATTCCATGTAAGAAGTAATTATTTCAGTGGAAATCTTATGACACTAGCAAATTCTGATAATTGAGCTTAGTTAAGTTTACTTTGTATATCTTATTACTAAGTCACAAATTAGAATAATGCTACTCATCTGTTAAGTTCTGATACTAGTAAAACTGCTGAATGTACTAAGTGCTGATAAACCTCACTTATCAAAAGAAAAAGCAAAAAGATCAAAGAATAAAATCAGGTACTCCTTTGAGATCTAGAGTAAAAATGTGGAAGGGACGACCCAAGTGCATTGCAGGTATTAAGTAAATATGCATTAGAAAAGCAAAATATTTTCTTGGTGACTTTTTACACTCTATGATTACTGGAGAAATACTCTGATAATAGCATGAATTCTGATAAACAGTCGTGACTCACTTACACTGAGAAGCCACTGTAAAATAGAATTTCAAAAGATGCATAAAATTAGCATAAAACAGTTGAGGTGGACTCGAGCATGAACTCATTCATCCGTAGGTTTCAGGACAATGACAGCTCTTTAGCAAAATTTTAGTTATGCCTTATTTCTAAGATGTACTGAAGTGACTCAGACTTTACTCTTTGTATGTTATTTAGCTTAATGCACACACTAATCACTCCATATGAATGATGAAAATTACTGTGGTGGTCTATGTTATTTTAGATAAACAGTCATTGTGTCACTTTGCACAAATTCTGAGGACAAGTTCTAGTTACACGTTCTAATGATTAAGTTCTGAAGTCTATAACTCAGAACTTGTATGAGGATTTACTAAGATGGGCATTCCTTTTTCGAGTTAAGAAATTATGTTCTGATGACTGTTAAGTTCTGATATAAGTCTAAGTTCTGATATTACAGTCTAATGTTTTACTTGACTTATCTATGAATAAAATTTGATAACAGTCTCAGTTAATAATTGAATATGTTAAAGTGGAAGATTAATAGTCACAATGGTTAGGGTTAATGGTATTTGTACCTGAACAGTCCATTGTTACTTGTTTCTTGTGCGCTTTAAACCATGTTTCCTCTTTCCAATGAATGTTATTCTTTTTCAAACTCTAGGGAGACGAGGTAGAATTAATTCTACCTGTCAGCATTCAATTTCTTTGCGTCTCCTGGCATTCTCTTGCCTATATAAGCAGCCACTTCACATCAGTCTTTCCATCAAATTCTTCTCACACACTTATCTTCATACTTCTTCTTTCAAAAACACAATGGTCAGATACAACATGTTTTTGAACTACCAAAACTTCAATATGGAGCTAAGCTGTGCCGATTGGCAGCAGGAATGGCATGTCACAGCCATTCCTGAGGAGATATGGGACTCTGTCCCACAGGAGGTACTGACACACCTCCTGTTCTTCTATATGGACTACCATCGCCATCTGGAGCGATTGGAGGAGGAAAGGCTGGCAGCTCTCCGCCAGCAAGAGCGAATCATCAGACTCGCCATTCTGTTTGTCGAGAGTAGGAAGAAGAAGAAATGATTTAATCTTGTCTTCTTCCTGTTTTTCTTCATCATTAGTTTTGTCAGGCTTCTTAGCTAGGACTAAGGCTGTTGATGTTCGGTTTAGAAGCTTAGGGAAAATCTTGTATAAGTATTGATGTAATTTCCATTTCATAAATGTATTGTCTTGATATATTAATGAAAGTTGTTTTTACTTCAAGATTTTGTCTCTGAGTTATTTTATCTTGTGTTGATAAATCCTGATTGATATTCTGATGACCATATAAATTTTGTTTTATATTAAGTTCTGATTCATTTTCAGCACTTACTTATCTAATTTATCTTGGTCATTTTCATGTGATGTATTTTCAGAATATTAATGATACAGTGAAAAATAATTCAATCAGTGATAACGGTTTAAATTTTGAATTAAAACTGTTTCTCTTGATAAATGAAACAGTTTTTCCTTGAAACTAGGCAAATGGGTAAGTAATGATTCATGTTTTATCGAGCCCAGTAACTGTCCGTTATTACTGCATGTCTGACAGGTTTCCAACAGTAACATTTTTGTTCAGAGTATAAGTACAACAGAGAGAAGATTTCTTTAATCTTTTACTTTCTTCATATTTTATCTCTCTCCTTACTTTTACTCTCTTTCTCTTTATTTCTCACGTTGGTTTTTCATACAGACATTATATCAAACACCTAACAGGCATACTTGAATCTCAATTTTTTTTCAAATGGCACCAAAGGATTTAATCATTGATGGAGCTAAGTTTGTCCCCAACAACTATGCTGCAGTTCTTGATCACACTGAAGCTCCATCTGAATTGCACTTTGTGCAAGATCTTCTTGCACATAGTGAGGTTGGGTATGCATTAACACAGCCTGAATTCTTTTCAAGCCAACAAGTTCTGAGGTTTTGGAGGACTGGACTTTTTGATGATGGTGGTTAACGTGGAACTCCCAGTATTATCTTCCAAGTGGGTGATTCATCCTTTGTAGTCACTCCTGGTACAGTACGCAGGGCTTTACATCTTCCAGAAGATTGTACTTTCTCAATTCCAGAGGACTCAGCCCTTCGGGAGTTAATGGCTGAATTGGGATATGAAAAGAGTCTGACGAAACTTGGACAGTTGAAACGGGCTAATATCAGAAGAGAATGGAGTTTCTTCTTTGATTGCATCACCAAAGCTTTTGGGAACAAATGTTCGAATTTTGATGCTATTCCAATTATGAGTCAGCACATCGGTCAGCACCCAAACCCCACCTTTTAAGGTTGCAAAACGATACTTTAATGACCTGGTAAATGCTGATACTAAGAAAAAAGTGGTTAGACCATTACAGATTCCTCAGTCTGTAAAACAGATCCTAGTAAATGCTGATCCTGATGCTTATAGATCTGTTTACTCTGATGTCCAACCAACTCCAAACACCCAAAATCCATCAACCTCAGTACCTACCTCTCATTCTACTCAACCTACCCTCAGAACATATCTCAAATCCTATCTCTCCACCTCACAGACTGCTCAACCTTCATCTTCAGCACCTACTGTGAAATCTTCATCTTCCAAGCTAAAGAGGACAAAGAATGTTCCTCACACACCTCAAAAGAGAAGGAGGATTGCATTAAGAGATGAATCTGATTCTGAGGAACCGGTTCCTGCTAGAGAACCTGTTGTATCTGAAGCTGAGAAAGAGATTTCTCAGAAGGATTCTGAAATTGGGGGTTCTAGGCTTCTCAAGAGGCTTAGACGAATGACAGTTCCTGAAACTCCCAAGGAATCCAAATCAACAAGGAAGTACAAGAAACAGAGGGCACAAAGGCCAGTTTCAGATGGTGAAGAGGAAGCAGCTAAGGAAGGGGATCAGGAATCTTTGATCTCACAAGACAAGGAATTTGTTCCAGTCACTTCTTCTCCATCAACTCCATCTCAGGAAGCTGTATCTGACAAGGCTAACTCACCATTTGTGTCTCTTGTTGATCCAGGCACAAGTGCTGATATTGATGTTCAACACTTGGTTGTGTCTGAAGTATTTCTCTTAGAAGCTCCAACAGCAAATAATCCTTCCACAACACCTATTACTGTTGCTGTTCAAACTCCAGAGTTATCAACAACACCTTCTCTGCATCAAGATGCTGATGATCAGACTTTAGGTGAGCATCAGGATATGGCTGTTGATCAGAACTTAGTATCCGATCAGCAATTAGAGGATGCTGAAGCCTTCATTGCTACTCACACTGTTGTCTTATCAGAAGATACTGATTCTTTAAGTTCTGATGCTGCAAATGCTGGAGATACTGGTGATGCTGCTCCAACTATAGATGCTGATGAAGCAGGTCCTTCAGGACATACTCCTCAACAGACTCTTCCTAAGTCTGAACTGGTAAACAAGTTTATTACCGGGGAAGCACCAGTACCTTGGAGTGAAACTCCTGCAGGTCAGGAGTGGACTAAGGAATGGAACTCAGTTTCATGTGTTCCAACTGAAAAACATCTTGCAGAGCACTTGACTAAAGCTGATGAAATGTTAAATTCTGATGATTTTAAAACCCAGCTTAGAGTCACTGCATTGAGTACTAAACATCTACAAGGTCTTCATTCAACTACTCATGCAGAGCTACACAAGATTCAGGAGAACTTTATCAAACGGGAACAAGTTTGGAAAATTGATAAGAAAAAGTTCTTTCAACCTACCATTGACAGGATTGCTTATATTGAGAAAACTCAAGAGAAACAACAAGCTCAGATTGATGAAATTCTGACAAATCAAGCTTCTCAGCAATCGCAACTTACTGAAATCCAATCCTCAGTGGAATTACTTATCTCTCTTTTACTACCTGCTGATGCCAAAAAGGGGGAGAAGGTAATTAAGTCTAAATGCAAAACTAACAAGACACTGCAAGGAAAGGATGATGGAAATGATGATCAAGGATACTCTAGAATGGGTAGCGGTCATAGTCAAGGTAGAAGGTTTACATCAAGACAAGCTAGTCACAGGATAAGTTCTGATACTGGGAAAAGAATAAGTTCTGCTGCTGGTAAAAGGATAAGTTCTGATGAACTTCTAGATCTTGATGAGGAAATGTCAAGATAGTTATTTCTTCAAGAAAATCCAGGAATGGACTTGGAAAGGTTAAAGGAAGAAGAAGCCAGACTTAAATCAGAGAAAGTCACATCTAAATCTGAAGCTTCTGGTAAAAAATCACTTCCAAAACTCAAAGGCATTGTGATCAAAGAAAGGACACATACTGAAGCAACATTGGCTAGATCACAACCACAGATAGATCCAAGATCCAAGGGTAAAGAAAAGGTTGGTGAACCTATCAAGGTTTATGTACCTCTTGAGGAAGAAGAAATTACTGATGAAAAAGATGATCTTGCTCTGACTTCAAGAAAAGTTCTTAAAACAACCTCTGACATGGCTCAAGTTGTTCAGAGTCAAGAAATTGTAAGTTCTTATATTCAGAAGAAGCAAGTAACCTCTGACATAGCTCAAGTTAACTTGATATCAGAAAATAGATCAAAGACACTCCTACCAGGATTCACTAAAGCAAAACAGACTCAATCTTTGAAGACTACTGCAAGTGGTTTTGAAGCAAGAGTAGTTACTGGAAAGGAAGCTAAAGATAAAACTGGATTGGGAAGTGCTGATGAAAGAAGAGTACACAATACTACCAATGATCCAACTTCCTTGAGTGAACCAGGTATTGGAGCAACTCCTGAGAGATTGAATCAACTGGAATCTGTACAGATGGTTTACCATACCTACTTGAAAGAATACATCATGTTGTATTTTATGACAGATGATAGGGTTTATCATATAAGACAAAATGCCATTCCATTGAAGTATTTTCAAGAATTGGAGCATGTAATTTTCTTACTTCAAGTGGATGACAGAATAACAGGGACTGCTGCAAACTACTTAAAAGAACAGATTCAGAGACAAAAAAGGCTTTATTATGTTAAGTCTGACAGCATATATGTTCCAAAGTACAGAGATCACAATGGTGATATTGTTGATATGAAGCCTAATACTGCACAGATCAGAACATATCTTGGTATTAAGGGACTTGAATTTAATCTAGAGTCTGACAAAGCTTATGTCATAAGACTAGATCAGGAGTTGAGAAAAGCAAAGATCAATGATCTCAGAGCTGCAATCTTTCAAACTGGTGAAGATACTGCAGAGCTTAAAGATGTCAAAAGGAGAATGATTGATGAACTCAGATATGCTGAGAAATGTTTGTTGAAGAACTATCTCAGAACAACTCCTGACATCAGAGAGATCAGAAAATGATGAAGCCAAGTCGAAGATCTACAATTGCTTAAATTCTGATATTTATACAGACTGAAGTTGTTATCAGAAGTTGAAATTGGTAAAAGCTTTAAGGACTGTAAGTTGTAGTTATCTAGTCTAATTCTCATGCATTTGTACTTAATGATTTTGACATCATCAAATATCTGTTAAACTTGTATATTATGTTAATTTACAAGTTGGGGGAGATTGTTAGATATATTTGATAATGTCATGGCTAATATGTTTTATGTTTAGCTTTCAGATCTTATTTGAACAGGATAAATCAGTACTTAACTGTTGATCAGTACTTATACTGGAAGTCAGGACTTAAGGATATCAGTACTTATGTTATCAGGAGATAATCATCAGAAGATAGATATCAGAACTTAAGTGCTGAAGGACGATCAGATAAGGACAGTAGCTGATTAAAGGAAAGAAGATCAAGATAAACATAAGAAGAGATATGCATGAAGAAGGAATTCTGTAAAGAATGGAATACTTGGAAGAAAAGATATCTGATTGATATATTTTAGAAAGCAGAATTATATTCCATATCAATTAGCGATTATCTTGTAACTGTGTAGTATATAAACACAGACATAGGGTTTACACTATAAGTGTTATCATTATTAGAGAAGATTATTCATTGTAACCCTAGCAGCTCTCGTGATATTTGTTCATCACTGAGAGGTAACAGTTCCATACTGTAACAGAGTTTATTATTTCAATAAAGTTTGTTTTCTGTTATTTAAGTTCTTAAAGTTCGATTTGAGTGTACTATACACGGTATTCACCCCCTCTACAGTGTGTGTGTGACCTAACAGTGTTCGTGAAGATGAACGCTTCACTCCCTTGTTTGCAGCAGTGGCGGATTTACTTGCTTTCTTATGGACAACAGGAACAAGATTCTTCTCGCACAAGGTATCATTGGCTCGGGATTGAGTTCTCGGACCAGGCTCCATCTTCTTTTTCGTAGCACACTTAATACAAGTAAAATTTGAACTGGTTAAATGAAAGCAAAGATAGGCCAGACATGCTTTTAGTCGTATTATTGTATCGATATTAATAATTACTTATTTAAATAATTACCATTTAAGTTATTACCATTTTAATCTCATATATATAAATTGAGAAATTCATATAAATTTCTCCATTTTAATCTCAGATATATAAATTGAGAAATTATATAAATTTCTCAATTTTAATCTCGGATATATAAATTGAGAAATAATATAAATTTCTCAATTTTAATCTCAGATATATAAATTGAGAAATTTATAATCTTAATTTTAAAATGCTTTTATCTAAATTTTTCAATTTTAATCACAGTTTTTATTACATTTAAATAATTACTATTTTAAGAATTACAAAAAGTTATCTACTATACCTTTGATAAATCATCACTATCTTCTTGGCTCTCGTTTTCCAAGATATATTCATCAGATTCCTCTTGTTCTTTCTCTTTTTACTTGCTTTTCTAGACTGTTGGTGGATTTACATTCGCATATTTACCTAGCTCAAGTTGTTCAAACTTTGCCTTGTTTTGAAGCACATGGTTGATTCTTTCTTGCTCGTACTGATTAACTGCTGGTAATGGCTGTGCAGGTACCTGCATATATATGCATCAATTTCCATCATGTGATAAATTATGCACTACATATAAGCCAACTTATTGCAATATTACTACCTCAACACTGCCATCTTTCCCTTTACTTTTGCCATCAATGTTGCCTTCTTGTAAATTTAACTTTCTTCTCGATGTCCCATTAATATTAACTGTTGGTTCTTTGTGTTGTGCATTCTCCGTAGCTGGTTTCTTACATTTCCGCGGTGATAAAATCCTCCTCTGCAGCTGAGGTGACTTCTGATTCATCTTCAACTTCTTTTGCTGCTACTGTTGGAGCTGGTGCGCAGTAACAAATGATCGCTTCATTTGTTCTTTAATTGGCCCTGTATACAAGCATATAAAAACCTAAGCATATAAAGAATCTAAGCATATAAAAATCTAAGCATATACAAAGCTAAGTATATAACTGGATCTCAATTACCTTAAAAATCTAAGCATATAAAAAGCTAAGCATATAAAAATCTGGTAATACCTTTCATTATGTTCTTCCTCAGTCGTACAATTACCCAAGGCTGTATCTCAAACGAGGGCTCAACTTCTTTGTCTACCACAGTGTCAATATACAACTGGATCTCACCATCATTTTCGCAGCCATCTACATGCTCTAACAATTCTTTATCTCTTGTCAAAAGCTTCCATCCACTGTCATTGATCGTATATATTCTCCGATTTCTGTCAAGTGTAGGTAATACTTCACATATTCCATTAGCACTGAATAAGAAAATTCTTCGGTATTTATTCTACATGCTGCAAAAGTCTTTCCACCACCGTAACTCTTTTTCTTGAAAACTCTGTCATAGTTCAGTTTTACAGTCATAAGTTTATCTCCCATCCTACACAATAATAAGAAGATTATTAGAGCAGACACGATTATTAGAGCAGGCACATGTAATTATAAAACAGGCAGACAACAATTAAACATTTTCGAATATAGAGTGGTAACAAATATAAATTGACAAAATATAAGGGACTAAATCTAGAACATGAATACATCCACTAATTTAGAACAGAAAAAATTAAAGGGACTGAATTTAGAACAATAGTCTTACAACCACTAATTTAGAACAAAAAAATACAAGTTTATCGCTGATACATAATAAAGTATTAAACATATAAAATTCAGTTGGTTAGACATGACGTTCTTCTCCTTCAGTTTGTTTAGGAATTTCTGTTTTGGGAATATCATCCTTGAACCAACTAAAGTCACCAGCTTCTTCATCAATTTCACGCTCAAGGACGTTATCTTGTAGATCGGGATGGTTGTCGTTGATTTGTTCTTCATCTGCATGTTGTTGTTCAACGTCACACCATTCCCTTGATAGCTTTTTGATAACATAATGAACATTCCTCTCAGTCGGATCTTCCACATAGAATATTTGTTGCACTTGTGAAGCTATCACATACGGATCTAATTTGTTCCGTAGCTTGTTAAAATTCACCTTGGTAAGACCAAATGAATCCTTCTCTTCTAGGTACCACTGGCACTTGAACAAAACAACTGCAAAAACTCCCCAATAATTGACTTTAACGATTTCTTCAACTGATCCGTAGTAATTGACATCCCCTACTATTGGGTTCTCATCTTTAAAACTTGCAAAACTAGTGGTTTCGGCACTTAAAAACACGCCGCTATTTTGTGTTGTGCATCTAGAATCTCTGTTCTTTGTATGAAAATGATATCCATTTACCACATAACCACTAAACCTCCTAGTTGTTCGATTAGGACCTAATGCAAGGACATTTAAATCAGTTGAAATGTTCACCCTTTTTTCCACCACTTTTTGTAACCACTTCCAAAAATCTTCGGAGTGTGTTTGTTCTCGTTCGTATCTTTTTGAATTTGCATCAGCATTCACTAAGGCCCGGTGATCCTTATAAAAAATTGAGTTCAAATAGTTTAAAAAGGGAGGCATGTGTTAATTTTATAGTACTAAATAAGTGAACGAAGGATTAAAAGAACATACTCGATTAATGTCTCGATTTCCTTATTACCAGAATTGAACAGAATATAGGTATAGCAAGCTTTCCAAACTGAATCATCTAATTGAATAACTTTTCCAATTTTATTCCTTCTTGTTCCGATATGATAGTCGACATTTGTTGGACTTCTTCCAAAATCAGTCGATTCACCACCCAAAAACCTTGAACAAAATATTACACACTCCTCTGCTAAATACCCTTCTACAACTGAACCTTCTGGTCTGCTCCTATTACGTACATAATTTTTCAGCTTGCAAAGATATCGCTCAATAGGATACATGCACCGAATGTGCTCAGGTCCATCATATTCAATTTTTATCTGCATAGATGAACAGGGAGGTGGACCATGGTATCAAAAAAGGCAGGGGAAATATTATCTCAAATTCACAGAGGATGTCAACTATTTCTTCTTGTAACCTCTTGATATCTTCCAAATGAATGACCTTACTTCATAGACCCCTAAGGAATGAGCTGAATCTTATCAAGGGTTTTGCAATATCGGCTTTCGGTGATTTCTTCACAGCGAACTGTAACAAGTAGTGGAGTACAAAATACGCGTCATGGCTCTTATACCCCGACACTCTTCTCTCATCAGTGTGAACATAACTACTAATATTAGAAGCGCAGTCGTAAGGCCGTCTCGCATTCTTGAACACCTTACAAAAGAGATCTTTCTCCTTCTTCATAATGTCAAAGATTGCTGCTAAAATTTCATATGCTTGCTGATCAACAGATTCCAGCGGATGAAAAGACTTCCATATTCCCATTTCTTGTAAATCAAAGAGAGCATTTAAATGATCTTTTCACTTTCCACCAATGTTAAGTAGAGTACCTAATATTTTGTCTCAAACATTTTTTCGACATGTATGACGTCCAGGTTATGTCGTAAAGGATTATGCTTCCAATAAGGAAAATAAAAAATGGACTTATTCTTGAAAGGGATGTTATTTTTGCGCTTTCTTTTTTTCTTGTTAATTTCGCCAAATTGGTTTTTGAACCCAACCAGCAGCTGTTCAACTTCTATCTCCATTAATGGTTCTGCACTTTGCCTCGTTTCAATCTCCCCATTGGATCTTTTCTTGTTTGACCTCAATTTTTGAGAAGGATCAAGAAACCTCCTGTGATTCATATAACACACTTTTCGACTATGTTTTAGATATTACGAACAGGTTTCATAATGGCACACTGGACACGCTAGTTTACCCTTTGTACTCCAACTGAACATCATAGCGTATTCTGGAAAATCGTTAATGGTCCCGAGCACCACTGCCCGTAAATTAAAACTCTGATCAGTCATGACATCATAGGTTTGGATTCCAATACTCTATAATTCTTTCAACTCCATAATTAATGGTTACATATAAACATTGATACTATTTGGAGGAGAATTTGGACCCGATATTAACGTTGAGAGAATAAAATTCTCTTGTTTCATGCAAATCCAAGGCGGGAGGTTTTAATTTACTAGATCAATCGGCCGTGTACTATGACTTAAATTCATTATACGAAATGAACTAAATTCATCAGCTGCTACACCAAGCCTTATATTTCGAATTTCTGAAGCAAAATCAGGATAGTTAATATCCATTATTTTCCAAGCTTTAGCGTCACCCGGATGCTTTAGTTTGCCGTCTTCTAGCCATCTCATTGCATGCCATGTCATGAGTTTGGAAAACTATTTGCACATAAACATCCACTGCAACCTCGGTTTAAGTGGAAAGTATCTCATGACGTTAGCTGGCACTTTGCTAATCAACTTCTCCGGATCATTATTAGGAGCAGACCCTTTCTTCTCTCATAAAACCCACCTCGAAACCCCACAATTGTCACAAACTTGTTTATCTTTATTCTCGACCCAAGATAACATGCAACTATTTGGGCATGCATGTATTATTTGATAATCAAGTCCTAAGTCTTTGATTATATTCTTTTCAACATTAAAAGATAAAGGGACATTGGTTTTTGGAAAGGTGTCTTTAATTAACACCAATAATTCCCCGAAGCCTGACTCGATAATTCCATGAAGACACTTTAAATGGTAAAGCCTAATCTTAAAACTTAACAGAGAAAATTTGGTGTAGCCCGGATACAGTGGTTGTTTTCCCTCCTCGACTAGGCGGTAAAATTTTTTAGCCTCCGTATTTGGTCCATTCTGTACATTTTGAAACCTACGGCCAGTACACTCGAACATCTCATTCAAGTTATCCCCGAAACCCGTCCCCACCTCACATTCCTTGAAATCAGTCCAACTTCTTACTTTTACTTCGAAAACCTTACAAATCCACTGGACTTGTGATAGAGAAGGCCCTCTGCAAATTATATGATCATAAATTACATCACCTATCGAAAAAAGGGGAAATGCCTTTTCCACAAAAGCTTTTATCCCCTCCTTATATTCTCTGTTATACCTTGGAAGTCCTATCCAGTTATAACCATTATCTTGTTCCATTTATAAACCCTAGGTCCTTAGAGATTCGAAGATTGCACCTAGAAATCCGAGATTAATACAATATATACACTAATACATATTCCTACTTAGATACCATATTTTAACCATATATGTTAAATAATTTATTTTTATTTTTAGATACCATATTTAAAGCATAACAATGAACCAAGATTCCCTCTAGCAACACTTATTCTTACATATTCATGAAAATCCATCACCAAGTAGCATAACAATCATGAACATTATAATACCAATTAACAGGGCACCAATATTTTTCAACAGAGCATAATTAAAAGCTAAAATACATTTAAATATAACACCAGGGATAACAGATTTAACCTAAATAGGGAAGATAATTAGAATTTAACTTCTATAAATTAAAAAATTTCCAGAAAATGAACTACTATTAGATTCTGAATACGAAAAAACCATAACCCATGAACTCATAATAAGTAATACATTCCAATTGTGTACAATATCATAAACCAGAGACCAAGTAGGTATAAACAAACATCACACTTAATCAAACACAGAAAAAATAAATTTATTCGTGCATGCATACATCACCAGACTTAATCAAACAAATACACATAAAAGCATAGAAACATACACATAAAACCTTAGAAAAGTACCTTAATCGCTTTAAATTTTAACCACTTAAAACTTCAATCTCTTTAAACTTCATTTGCTTAGCCCCAATCTCCTGTAAAAGTAAAAGAATCAATTAATAAAAAGCCACAATAAATGTAAAAGCCCCAATTATAGAAAAAAATTACCTCAATTACAAAATCCCCAATTTATGAAACCCTAATTGCCTGCAAATTAAAAGAAATCGAACCTCAGTAACCCTAATCATCCAATATTGTATGTTTTTGTATTCGAATACCTCTAATTCGGAGCTCAGTTATATTCAATTCGGAACACTCTGAGGTCGCACTTTTGTGAGAGGGTATGAAGAGAGACAGAGAGAGAGAGAGAGAGAGAGAGAGAGAGAGAGAGAGAGAGAGAGAGATGAAGACTAGTGAGAGTGTTTAGAGGGAGAGAGATGAAGAGAGACTAGCAGAGGGAGAAATAGATGAAGAGATGAAGGTCCATGGAGAGAGGGTGGGAGAGATGAAGAGAGACAACGGGGGTGAGAGAGAGACAGCGGGTGAGAGTGTTTAGGATAATGAAGTTGTAATTTGAGGGGAATATTACCGCCCATACATTTCACCTCGATAACTGTGTCGCTATTTTTAATTTTAATTAATAAATTTGTAATTTTTTATTTATATATATATAATATATTTTATTTATTTATATATAATTTCATTTGTCTCTGAAATAAAATTTAATAAATCATAAAAAATTGGTAATATTTTATATAATATTCTAAAGTCATAAATAATCTAAAATATTATTACAATAATTAATTTATATTAATGTATTCACTTTAATAATTTTCAAAATAAAAAGTAGCTATTGTAACAGTAAGTGTTGGTATTATATGTTGTGCAACACCATAACTTTCATGTAACACTAGCTTTATAGCTATTGTAACAACAAATCAGTATTGTTACAATAGCACAAGAATTTATTAGCTATTGCAATAAAATGCTTGTAACGCTTTTCAAAAACCATTACATATGACCATCTATAGCGTAGTAGTGGTAAGTGTTAAGTGGAATTTATATCCACTTAGAACGCTTCGTAAAGGATCTAATTAGTGTTTTGTACTCAAGTTGTTTGTGTTTTTGATGTGTTTTTGTAGTGTTTTACATTTCAGGACATAATCGGAAGAAGGGTCAGATATTGCATGATTTATGCTTGGAAGAGTGTTAGGATAGAGCTTTGGTCGATTGCACGAAGAAACCAGCAAGTGAAGTCAAGAAAATAAGAAAAATCAAGTTTCTCCAGAAGCTCAGGGCGGCTGCGCTACTCTTTGGAGCGGCTGCGCTGGCTTTGGGGGCGGCTGTGCTAGGTCAATTTTCCAGAATACTGATTCTAATAGAAGATTGATCTACTGGACTTATGGTTGATTGGGCTGGTATTTAAAGACCTTGTGAAAACATTTTTCATAACGGAGAACGAGGAGAAAGCAGGAAGAAGACCTAATAGCATAAATTTAATGAAGGAGAAGAAAAACTAGTTTTAGTTGTGATTCTTTGCTTAAGTTGTAATCTTAGAAGCTCGTTTTCTTTATTTTTGAACCTAATAGTCTTGTTAACGTACTTTATTTTAATTCAGTTATTTCAGACTTAGATTTTCTCCGTTTAATTACCATGCTTTCATTGGAACCCATGGTGATGATGAGTTCGGTTATAAACTAATCGTTATCGTGGGCTTCTAATGGATTTACTTATAGATTTCTATAGTTAATTTATTTCAATATCTTGGTGTGTGGTGATTGTATGATATCCTTATATTGGTTGTGCTTATTCATCTTATGTGCGTCACGAACATATAAGATAGCATGTTAATCTCTATTGAAGCGATAATGAATATAGAGATTTAGAACTTGCCATGCTAGCATAGGTTCATGTATTTATTATACATGATTCGTAGGTAATTTTAACCATCTTACTTGCCCTATGTAATCACGATAGGTAGCATTTTCATTATACCTTTATCTTGTCAAATTCTATAGACATATAGGGTCTCAATATATTTGATGTTTGTTCGGCTTCTATCTCTTTTATGGATTTATGGTAGTAGGGTATTCGTGCAATGAAATTTGGTGTTTACTAGTTTCGTGTTATCTGATTAATTGTCATCACCATTGTATGTTAAGGTTAAGAACAATAACTTTGCATGAAGTATTTAATGAAGTTATAATCCCATATTTGTCTCATATAGGAATTCAATCATATTAAACCTCTTAGTTAATTGCATGTTAGTTAAATCTTAGTTATAATCATCTCAACTTATTATTATCTTAGCATTAAACGATAGCCATATCATTGTTGCATAAGTACTTAATCTTAAGTTAACCAAAAGAGTCTCAGTGGGTACAAATCAGATTTACATCTTATACTACTTGTGAACGCGTATACTTGTGTGAATTTTAGCACGTATTTTCTTCCTAACAGTAAGAGAGTGTTAATTAGTTATGTTTCTTTGTTTGTCTTTACATTCTGGGATAGAAGTTGTGAGTTTTTAGCAGATATGTTCATGTAGTGTCCTCTTGATTTACAATGAGGTGTTGTGTCTAACTAGTTAATCCTTCTATTGCTCCCCCTAAGCTGTTGCTGGGATTTCCTGAAAATCCTTACCTTGCTGACTGGCTTCATTGAAATAATGAGTTGTGTTATACATTGCTATTCCACTGCTTGAATATGAATCATTAATACCATTAATATCTCCTGTAACAGCTTGGAGCATGAAGTTGTTGAATTATGCATTTAGACTTTCAATCATCTTCTGTTGATCAAAACGTCCTGTAGGTTGTAGACTTCAGTGAGTAACCATGAAAAATATCCTTACAAGTCTTAGCTGCAAATGCCAAGAGCTTCAAACAACTGAAAACATTTCTTGTTTGCTTTTGTAGAACATTCTTTCGAAACACTTTTAGGTTATCCAGTGTTTGCTTATGTTGGCCATTAACTCATTTGTGATCTTCATGTATACATCATGATCGAGTCCTGATCTTACTTGTAGCAGACTGTATTAACTGCTCCAGCCCTTTGGTATTTAGAAAGTCTTGATTAGCTTGACATTTTCCTTGTTGCTTTAATCAAGTTTCGGTTCTTCCCTTGTACCACTCCATTCTGACACGGAGCTTCCAGTGCTGAATATGTCTCAGAATATTCTTGATGTTACAGATATTAATCAGAACTGCTTCTTGAATTCAATCCCATTATCTGATCATAATATCATTTCTATTACAGTTGCTTCCACCTTGATCTGCTGATATGATCAATCATCATCTATAATGTCTTGTCTTGAGAATGCACGAACAATAACTTTGTGTTAAGAGTAGCCATTAATGATCACTAAGATATATCTTTACATTGATGTGATATTGTCTTTGACTTCTCTTCTTGACATGCCTCACATTTTTCATCCTCCTGAATTCCAGATGAGGCAGTCCTCTCGCTAACCCCTTTCCACAAAAGATTTCCTTAAGTTGATGTTCAAGGGTGAGAGCTTCTAATGCCATAACTAAACTTTCATCATATAAAGCTTTATAGTAGAAACCATTGAATTCACCATTCATGAGATTCCAGTCTAGCCACGAGCATATTCTTTTCTTACTCTTAACAAGAGCAAGTTTCTCAGCCTTCCTGCTTCAGATGAGACACTAATCATTCATTGAATTGACATTTTTTCCTTTGATAAAGAACCGTATGATTAGAGGATTTGTGCCTTGATTCTCCAGCAAGAAAGATGTTTTAATTGTCATCAGTGACACCAATGGTTAGTTGTTATCAGTGATATCAATTGTTAAGTCCATGATGATATTCCATTTTCTGCATAGCTTTGTCCCGTAATGAAAACCTTTATTGTCATCTCTAAAGGTTATTGACGGAATAGCTTTTGTCAATCAAATTTTTTTGTGAGGCTCTTCATGTTGGGTTCCGAGGCTTAAAACGCAGCGGATAGACGTAAATAAAACAAAAAAATTTCAAAACCCAAGAACAGGATCCATGTATAATTGTGGGCAGATTATGGAGATAATGAATCATAAATTTCAAGAGCTTAACTTTCACGAACTCAACGGAGATCATAGCTATCACGCTTTGTGTCTACCTCTCAGAGAAACACCTCAATGGTATCCATACGAGTGTTGGGAACCACGGACTTAGGGTGTTACTACGTTTTACGATAAAGATTACGAAAAGAGGATTATCTTGTTAATGGTTGATTCCACGCTCTTCTATTGTATTCCCAAATTCCCTTGAGCAAAGTGTGGCCTCCGTCTTCTCAAGTTATCCTCTCTTCTTGCTCCTTGGTGGCTACAATATGTTTTCACACAATTGCCAAGCAAGAAGAGAATAAGAATATATATAGGCTACAATAGGGACCATGGATAATTAGGTTGGGCCTTCTAATTATATCTTGAGTCTAGCCCAATGTAATTAAATATTAATTCAATCCACTAAAGAATTAATATTTGCACTACCTTTCCTAATACCGTAATTTAATTAATTCGGTTCCAATATTATTTGCTTATTAAATTCCCCATGTTTAAAATATCATATGTCCATTAATTAAATAAATTACTGATAATTTATTTAATTAATATCTTTTATCCTTGATCATCCACTCAACCTTTATTTAATTATGCCAGAATAAATTCCACCTGCAGGGTTTCACATAATTAAATCTTTTTGAGCTTTCAAGGGGACATCATTAACCCGAATATTATCAGGACATGGATTCCTTCAATAAATAATATCCACCATGTATATAATTCCATCACCCAAAATATAATGATATAATTCAAAAGAATTATTTCATATATAAATTAAAGCATGTAAATAATATACACGTGTCAATTACTATTTTCGGATTAAGAACCTAAGCATTAATAATAACATAGAATCTTAGTTCTCCTTCTTAATCAGTATTAAGGGAACAATTCTAAATTTGATCATGTTCAATATACACAAAGTATACTAGTATTATTTATTAGTCAATATAAACTAATCTAAATAATACTACAGCCATACTAGTGGATTGTCCAACACCACCTGTGATGTGAACCTTATTATATTATATAATCGTATTTAACAATCTAATATTATGTATCCCATTTGATACTAGATTATTCACAATATATAATATTAGACAACATGTAAACATTCAAATGATTCTCAAATAAATTGGCCAGAAATAAATGTACATACTTCAAATAAATATTTTCAGTATACACTAACAATCTCCCACTTATACTCAAAATATTCTATGTGTACATCAGTGTTTATTTAATCCACTATTACATAAAAATCTATGTGTCCATCCATCTGACTCATATCGCTTCCATATGCTTGTCAAAAACCTTGGTTGACAAGCTCTTTGTGAAAGGATCTGCTCAGTTGTCTTCTGATGATATGTGAGCCACAACTATATCCCCTAGCTTTACGATTCCTCGTATGAGATGATACTTACGTTCAATATGTTTAGCTGCTTTGTGGTCTCGCGGTTCCTTTGAATTTGCCACAGCACCAGTGTTATCACAATACACCGTCAAGCTCCTAGGCAAATTAGGTACCACATCTAAGTCCAAAAGGAAGTTCCTGAACCATACAGCCTCCTTGGCAGCCTCAGAGGCCGCCACGTACTCGGCCTCCATGGTGGAGTCTGCAATGCATTTCTGCTTTACACTCCTCCATATAACGGCTCCACCTCCCAAAGTAAAAACATATCCCGAGGTTGATTTCCTCTTATCCCTATCTGATTGGAAATCTGAATCAGTATATCCCAAAGGAAATAGATCTGAGGCCTTGTAAATTAACATATACTCCTTAGTCCTTCTCAGGTACTTGAGTATAGTTTTTACTGCACTCCAATGTTCCTGACCTGGGTTCGACTGATATCTACTAACCATGCCTACAGCAAAGCAGATGTCAGGCCTCGTACATAACATAGCATACATTAAGCTTCCACATGCTGAAGCATAAGGAACTGCTTTCATGCTCTCTATATCCTTAGGTGTCGAAGGACACTGCTTCTTAGATAGAGCAACTCCATGCTTAAAAGGTAAAAAACCTTTCTTGGAGTTCTGCATGTTAAAACGAGCTAATACTTCATCAATGTAGGGCTCTTGAGATAAAGCCAACATCCTTTTCTTGCGATCCCTTATAACTTTGATCCCAAGGATGTATGCCGCTTCACCTAAGTCCTTCATGTCAAATTGTTTGAACAACCATGCCTTTACTGATGACAACATCTCAACATTATTTCCAATGAGTAAAATATCATGTACATATAGTACTAGAAAAACCACTGCATTACCTTCACTTCTCTTATACACGCACGATTCGCTTGGACTTTGATCAAATCCATATGACTGGACTTCCTGATCAAAACGAATATTCCAGTCTCTAGAAGCTTGTTTAAGTCCATAAATAGACCTCTTAAGCTTACATACCAGATGCTCTTGGCCTTCCTTAATGAATCCTTTTGGTTGCTGTATATAGATGGTTTCTTCAAAACTTCCATTAAGAAAAGCTGTCTTGACATCCATTTTCCAAATCTCATAATCGAGATGAGCTGCTATAGATAAAAGAATACGGATTGACTTAAGCATGACTACCGGTGAAAAGGTTTCCTCATAATCGATACCTTCTTTCGGAGTATACCCTTTCGTAACAAGTCTTGCTTTCCAGGCTTTCACCTTTTTATCTAATCCCCTCTTTTTGTTGTAGATCCACTTACATCCAATAGGTTTTATACCTTTGGGTGGTTCCGAGCTCCCAGACCTGATTAGAATACATTGAATCTATCTCAGATTCCATCGCCTTTTGCCAAATATCTGCATCTTTGTCTTGTGCTGCCTCTTCGTATGTACGGGGATCATCATCATGTTCACCAGAGACCAAGTCTGAAGACTCTCCTAAAAACATGAATCTATCAGGCTGTTGAACAACCCTCCCACTACGACGAGGCACTGGTGCGGTATTAGTGACAGGTTGTACATTATGTTGTGGTTGTTCTACTTGTACTACAGCTTCATGGGTATTATTTGTCCCTCCCACTAGTTCCTCTAAAACGACACTACTCATGGGTTTGTGATTCATTATATATTCCTCCTCTAAGAATCTTGCATTGGTTCTAACAATGACATCCCGATTCTTCGGACTATAAAATAAATATCCTTTCGTTCCCATGGGGTAGCCTACAAACAACCTTACTTCTGTACGAGATTCTAACTTAGTTGCGTTCTTGTTCAGCACATGTGCTGGACAACCCCATATTCGAATATGTCTTAGACTCGGTTTATCCCCGATCCACAATTCTAAGGGGGTTTTAGGAACTGACTTAGAAGGTACTAAGTTCAGAAGATAAGCTGCTGTCTCTAAGGCATGTCCCCAAAACGACTTGGGTAAATCCGAATAACTCATCATCGATCTAACACTCTCTAAAAGAGTCCGGTTCCTTCTCTCTGCTACACCGTTCTGCTGGGGTGTGCCTGGTGCAGTTAACTGGGATTCTATCCCATTTTCTGATAAATATTCCCTAAATTCTCCAAGCAAGTATTCGCCACCACGATCTGATCGTAGTGACTTGATACTTTTATTAAGTTGCTTCTCCGTTTTAGCTTTGTACTCTTTGAACTTATCAAAGCACTCAGACTTACGGTGCAACAAATAAACGTACGCATATCTAGAATAATCATCAATGAAAGTGACGAAATATTCATAACCACCTCTTGCTTGGATATTCATGGGTCCACATAAATCAGAGTGAACCAATTCTAACAGTTGTTTGGCTCTATTCCCTTTTGCCTGGAAAGGCCTATTAGTCATTTTACCTTCCAAGCAGGATTCACAAACTGGAAATGGCTCCACTGCCAATGAGCTTAAAGGCCCGTCTACTACCAGTCTTTGAATCCTCCTCAAGTTAATATGACCTAATCTCAAGTGCCAAAGATATGTTTGGTTCAAACTAGAAGGTTCCTTTCTTTTAGTAGAGTTAGAAGATGTGTTGTTCAATTCCCTAAATTGCAGTTGCAGTGCAGGTTGACTAGGATTAATTATATACAAAATGTCTTGCAATGTACCAGAACATATAATTCGTTTATTCATCATAATAGAAACATTACGATCCAAACAAACATTATAACCATCCAAAGCAAGTTTAGAAACCGAAATTAAATTCCTTCTAAAAGAAGGTACATAAAGACAATTGTTCAAAACCAAAATCCTATCAGAACCAAAAGATAAATGAATAATTCCTACTGCAACTACTGCTACTTTCGTAGCATCTCCCATGAACACGTATATCTCACCATCTCTAAGCATTCTGGATAGTTGGAACCCCTGCATAGAATTACAAACATGTTCAATGGCTCCTGTATCTACACACCAAGTGCTCGTAGATATAGCCGCTATAAATGTTTCTGTAACTAAAGAAAGAGACATACCAGTATTGTTTGTCTTCTTAGGAAGAGGACAATCCTGTTTCCAGTGACCTGACTGTTTGCATCTGAAGCACTTTCCCTTAGGCTTTTTCACACCACCCTGAACTCCCACTGCCTTCACAGCTTTCTGTGTCTAAGCCTTTTTCTTCTTCTTAATACCTTTCGGCTTAGAGGAAGAACCTTTCTCAGCCACATTCACTTGAACACTCTGCCGAAATAATCCTTCAGCTGCCTGAAGTTCTGTCAGCAGTTCCGCGAGACTATACTGCCTCTTGTTCATGTTGTAATTCAAGCGGAACTGCTCAAAACTCTTGGACAAGCTCATAAGGATAATGTCAATCTGGGTTTCCCCGTCAAGTTTAGCACCAAGGATCTCTATCTCATTCAGATGCGACATCATCTTGAGAACATGATCCCTTACAGGTGTGCCTTCAGCCATCTGAGTGTTCATTAAAGCCTTCATGGCTACTTTCCTAGCAGCCCTATTCTGATCTCCAAAAAGTTCCTTGAGATTAAAGAGCATATCCGAAGCAGTGGCCATAGACTGATGCTGATGCTGCAAAACACCCGACATTGCTGCCAGAATATAACATCGCGACATCTCATCAGCCTTAATCCACCGTTTATAATACTCTTTCTCATCTTCAGGAGCATCAGCAGCAGGCTGTTCAGGCTTGGGTTCATAAGTGCAAAACTTGTACTCCTCAGCATTCAACACAATGTCCAAATTTCATTTCCATTCAATATAGTTAGGTCCGGTAAGTTTGTTATCCTTAAGTATGGTGAATAGTGGATTAAAACCCATTTTATCCTGAGAATCATGCATAAAAACATCACATAAATAAGGGTGCATTAATTATTAAGATCTATTGATTCCTCTAACAATTATTAAAATTTAATGCACTAACATATAAACACCATAAGCTTCTGGTACGCCACGATGTGTGACATGTATACCACCTAATTTTGTTTAAATGTTACTTCGGTCCTATTACTAAACAATATGCCACGTTGGGGTGGACTATATTATTTTTCATAGCTAAGTGTATACCATCATCAAATCTTAAATTATTTGAAATCTATGGAACTTGGTACGCCACGATGGGTGGCATGTATACCTTCCAATATTCGTAATTTTGCCTTGAATAGAATACTTCAATTCAATATTCATCAATGGTTTGATTTTCAGGTAGTGGAGGAGTCACATCGGTCTCGCTTAAAACCCACAGCCTTACAAGTTCGATGAACCCGTTTTTGACAAAATCGCCCCAAATCAGAAATAAAGAAAATCCGTATTTATTCCTTTCAAAATTTATTAATTTAAGAAGTTTGTTCTAGTAATTTCTATAACATTCTAGACACCATAAATTACATGCCACAATGAGTGACGTATATATAATTTATATTCGTCTTTATGTTAAATTACCTACAACCAATAATGGAGACCATGAGATTTAATTTCATATTAATTCCCTCTCCCACTTAGAATTTTTTTTATTAAAATTGAGGAATTTTAAAATTAAATGGGGCCCTATATTGTTATAATTATGTCTAATCATGCATTCAAAATACACACATAATTTTAGCAACATATAACATTTAATTAAAGCAATAAATAAAATTTATGTCCATGTCGTCCTAATTAAGTTAAACATGTAATTTTAAAAGAATTACACATATAATTAACGACACACATAATCAATAAATTAAAACAATAATTAAAATTTAATGGAAAAAATTAAAATAAATTTTCCACTATTATGGCCCTTGAAAAAAAAATCCAGCTCTAAAAAAAATCTGCCCCAAGTGCGCCCCGACGCCCCCAGCAGCCCCAGGAGCCCCAGCAGCCCCAGCAGCCCCAGCAGTCCCAGCTGCCGCCGCAGCCCCCGCAGTCCCAGCTGCCGCAACGGCCCCAGCAACCCCAGCTGCCGCAGCGGCCGCAGCGCGCGCCTGTTGCTTTTCTGTGAGTTTTGTTTTGATTTTGTTCGATCCAAACATCAACAGCAGCCCCTTGTAATCGCACAGCGGAACAAAAAACTACCGGAATTGATTTCCGATCGCACATAACTATTACAAAATACCCAGAACAATTACAAAAAAAATAGATCTAATACAAAACTAATTTTGTAAAATCTATTCTAACACGATCAACCCTCGTGTAAATTACAACCACGATTAAACCACGTGGAAACAAAAACAAAAATTAACCACGATTAAACCACGTGGGATCCAAACACATAATTAAAATATACATGGCCATAATAGTGGATTAACAACCTGCATCAAAACCAATACAAGCAAAACACTATATACACGCATATATAATTACGACATGGACATTATATCATAAAATGTAGAACCCATTACCAGGCTCTGATACCAATTGTTGGGAACCACGGACTTAGGGTGTTACTACGTTTTACGATAAAGATTACGAAAAGAGGATTACCTTGTTAATGGTTGATTCCACGCTCTTCTATTGTATTCCCAAATTCCCTTGAGCGAAGTGTGGCCTCCGTCTTCTCAAGTTATCCTCTCTTCTTGCTCCTTGGTGGCTACAATATGTTTTCACACAATTGCCAAGCAAGAAGAGAATAAAAATATATATAGGCTACAATAGGGACCATGGATAATTAGGTTGGGCCTTCTAATTATATCTTGAGCCTAGCCCAATGTAATTAAATATTAATTCAATCCACTAAAGAATTAATATTTGCACTACCTTTCCTAATACTGTAATTTAATTAATTCGGTTCCAATATTATTTGCTTATTAAATTCCCCATGTTTAAAATATCATATGTCCATTAAGTAAAAAAAATACTGATAATTTATTTAATTAATATCTTTTATCCTTGATCATCCACTCAACCTTTATTTAATTATGCCAGAATAAATTCCACCTGCAGGGTTTCACATAATTAAATCTTTTTGAGCTTTCAAGGGGACATCATTAACCCGAATATTATCAGGACATGGATTCCTTCAATAAATAATATCCACCATGTATATAATTCCATCACCCAAAATATAATGATATAATTCAAAAGAATTATTTCATATATAAATGAAAGCATGTAAATAATATACACGTGTCAATTACTATTTCCGGATTAAGAATCTAAGCATTAATAATAACATAGAATCTTAGTTCTCCTTCTTAATCAGTATTAAGGGAACAATTCTAAATTTGATCACGTTCAATATACACAAAGTATACTAGTATTATTTATTAGTCAATATAAACTAATCTAAATAATACTACAGCCATACCAGTGGATTGTCCAACACCACCTGTGCTGTGAACCTTATTATATTATATAACTGTATTTAACAACCTAATATTTTGTATCCCATTTGATACTAGATTATTCACAATATATAATATTAGACAACATGTAAACATTCAAATGATTCTCAAATAAATTGGCCAGAAATAAATGTACATACTTCAAATAAATATTTTCAGTATACACTAACAACGAGCACCTCCAAGAACGTCTCATTAACTTGACTAGGAAATGGATGTACTAGCCCCCTTCTTGACCATCTGAATTGCCTCTGCCTCTCTTTGCTGCTAGGCTTTTCTCCAAAACGTGACTTACCTCTTAAGCTATCATTATCTATTTATAATGACTGATTAAAAGGCCCATAACAGCAAAGCCCAACCCTAGTAGGTATAGGATTAAATAATAAAAATGAATTTCTATTATTTAATTAATAACTAAGTCATACTTAATTATTATGGGCAAAAACATTCCCTTTAATTCGAATTTATATTATCTCAATTAAGTCTTACTTAATTATAATAAAATTTAAATAATCATCAATTAATTTAAATCCATAATTTAAATTAACTATTCCATTAAGTGCTCTATTTGTGTGACCCTATAGCCTATTATTTAATTGGCAATAATTTTAATCTCTAATAAAATTATAAATAATGAGCGATATCTAGTAATACATCATTGTTACCCAATTAAACAATAATTAAATCGTGATTAGATAAAATCTTTCGTGATTAATGTTTTTCGTGTAATATAATCCCTTTAACCATATAAATTATAGATTAAACTCGAGACATGTATTTAGTCATCCTCTTCAATATTTAATCCGAGTTTACTTGATCCATGAGTAGACTATCAAGACAAATCATTATTTGAGCATGGCCATGCTTTTTATAATCTCACTCAATCAAGAGGCCAATAATATCTCTCCTAATTATAGGAGGGTTAAATCCTTTATCTATCATTCATATTTCTCATACGACTCATGATATACCCAATGTCCACTTTTATCATCACCCGATCAAAAGTAACTTTTAATGTAGTCAAAGTATATTAATCCTCATATAAAAATATAATGATTTCAAGTCAAAGGATCGTTACACCATTATCACTGTGAGTCTTTCTTATGACTTTATTAAACATGAAGAATCTCATTGTGGGTCTGTCCAGTACCATGTTCTCTCACATGTACCTATGTATTGACTTTAGTATCCCCATACTTATAACCAATGAGATATGGTTATCTTGTCAAATAACATACTAGTATATCTATGTATTATTATTGTCCTATATAATAATACTCGACTAGGGACCTTTAAGAATATGATATATTATATAATCTCAAGTTCAAGTCATGTACTTAAACTATACAATGTGTATCATGATTCTTAGGACATTTATTATGCAAACAAAATATCGCAGTAATTAAGGTCATAATAAATACATTTATTGAATGATCAACCGACATAAAGATTTAAAATAATAATGTATTGCCTCTAGGGCACCTACACTAACACTTCATTTGATCATATTCCTTTAGTATCAATTACCAAGAATTCATATAAATTAACTAACCTGTTATGTCTGTACTCACAAATGGATTAACAGTTCTTGGTACCCAACTTATTAGTTTGGGTTGAAATGGAATAGAGATTTTACTATAAATAGAGATAACAACAAATGCAACCTTATCATGCTAATTCTTATCTTTGACGGACCATTTTCTCCATTTTAATACTCTTAACAAATTTGTCTCTTGGGGGAAAAATGGTTCCAACCTTACATAAGGAGGACTAGCAGTCTTTGCCCTATTGTAATCCTAAACATGCTTTTTCTATAATTAATGTAAGTACTAAGAGATGCATTCATGGCATAAAAATAAGCAAGCTTTATATTATGAATATATGTCATTCATTCAAAAATATTACACATAAGAATTAAGCAATATAGGCATGATATGGAACAAACAGAATTAATAAATAAATCATTAATTATATCTAATCCAATCCTGTTGATGTATCTCATCTAGCTATTTCAATCCAATTATAAACTAATACATCTTAACAAACAATTCAGATCAAATGAATAAACACATTGTGATAGGATACATAAAATAAGCATATACAAAGTTCTTAAGTGCTGGAAAAACATATATCTCACTAAAGCAATTAATCATGTTCAAAAAATATTCAAACTCATATTTAAGATCATCTAAAGTAACATGCACAAGTTAAACATCAATCCTAGTTTCCAGAAAAATAATCTAGTGAACTAGTTCAACATTATCTATGTGTGATGATATCATGTTTGTGATAGTGTTAAACATTTAAACACTAAGATCTTATCATGCATTAAATACTGAGAGCAAAATATTGTAGTGGTTCAAGAAATTGAAACCTGAGATATGTGAGTTGGACCATCTTCATAGATTGCTATGAAAGCAAGATATTCATTATCTTCCTTCTCGTCATATGATCAATCTCAACTCTTTCCCATGCACTATAAGTTTTGACTAGCTGCTTCCGTAAGAAAATATTCCACCTTTGTCACAGCTCTTCAACTAAATCCCTACTCATCCTTGTTTGTCAAGATTCTTTTTCTGTTGTAGCAAAACCCCTGATAGTTACTTGACGCATAATTTTTATCACAACTGTAGGTATCAATACTTGTTTATGTCCCAATCTCAGTCTTGTAACCACCTCTTGAACTAAATCTTTAAGAGTCTCTGCTTCGGAGTAGATAGGCTTGATCCTTGGATATAACTTCTGTACATCATCTAAATCTGATACGACTAAAATTTCCTGACATGTGAAACACTGCCCTGACGTTCAGTCCCTCAAGTACTTCTACCTGAGCTTTCTTGATTCAGCTATCAGTAACTCTTACATTTTGTCCCGAGGTTCCAACTTTAATGCATATAAGTGAGATGTTTGTATGTCCCCACTATTCTCCCTAACCTTCACAATTCATGCCTATATGATCTCATTGATTCCCGGATAAATGTAGCATTGGTACAAACTACTGTGTGACTGTATAATCTGGAATCCTTAAGGTTGTCTTTAAAATCTTCGAGATAAAATAGTACCCGTATAAATTTCGTTCTTTTCCTACATCTGAAAATCTAGTGGTATCCTATGGAGTAAGCCTTTGAGGAAATTCCATAATTTTCTTCTATAGGTCTTAAAATCAGTTTCATTGGAATAAGAAATTCATTATCTTCAAAAGCCGTGTTCGGTAATTTTCCGTCTGAATAACTCATGGTCTTCATTTTTTTTTAAAGATTAAAACCATCTTTAAAACCCGGAGGAATCTTGAGTCTACCAATACTTACGGTACCCTTAATTTAATATATAAGAGAAATTTAATTTTTCATAATTTTTAATTTTCTTAGAAAATAAATTAAATATTTACATAGAATCTAATTTTCAAGAATTTCAAATTTTCTTAAAAATAAAATAAAACGTGAATTATTATCTAAGAAAAATTTAAATTTAAGAATTTTAAATTTTATGAAAAAATAAATAAATCAGAAATAAAAATTTTGGGTTACAGAATTTCTTAAGTGCTAACTGGCAACAACAGCTTGACTTTGCTAACCTGCGACTCCAGGAAACTAGTGCCTAAACTGCGGCCTTGATACTTAAAGAGGTAATATTACCCCTTAAAAACCTGCCTTAGCTTTTTTGACAAAACACAACCTGTGATTCAGTTCCCCTTGAGGTCGCAGGTTGTCACTTAACCAAAAAAAACTGCTACGCTGCGACTATAACCTGGCGCGTGTGTTAACCAGATTTCTCCAGGCGTGTTTGTACCACTTTCTTCCACATGCTTTTAATTCCTGTACAGCTTTGCGGATTCACCGATTGACCTGCGCGTGCAGTTCAGAAACTAGCAGCCCAAATTCCATAACTCGTGCTACCATTTTTTAACAAATGAAGCTGCTTTTAACAAAACAGAACGCGTGTATTCTATCAGCCAACAAACAGACCAAATGGCACCTCAGAAAATGGCAGAAAATCAATTCTGAAATGCTGAAATGAACAAACTGATCAAACAAATGGCAGCTAAATTGACCAGAAAAGTAAATTTAAACTAAAAATTCTATTTAATAAAATTTAAAAGATAAATTTATTTGAGTCAAATTTATAAAATAAATTCATTTAATTAAGTTCATAAAATAAAATTATTTAAATTAAATTTATGAAATAAATTTTATAATCAAATTTAACAAATTAATTTATGTAAATTCAAATTAATAAAATAAATTTATTTAAGGATCCCAAAGTATTGTAGAATGGGGAGGGGTTGAATATGATACTCACTAAATTAAAAGTTTCCTTCGAATCTTTTGCGGATAAATAATTTAGAGTCAAGTTAGTGGTTCCGTTTTCTCGAGGTGAATACCGTTTGAAACAGTAAAACGAGGAACACAAGATATTCAGGTAAATATATATTCATATATAAATCTGTGCGAGGTTTTGCTACAGTATGGTAAATAAATTAACCGGCTACACTCTAAGAACAACAAGGTTCCTAGCTACTACAAAGATCAACAAATTAAATTATATATAATGATCTAGCTTTTGTCTGTCTAAGGATTTAATTACCGCGTAACATTTATAATGCCCCTATGAATATACAAGAGTTAAACCGGACATTATAACGTTATTCCGGTGAGAAGTTAAACGGATATACAATGCTTGACCTTCTATGTATTTTCTTTGCTGCTTGTTTTTCACCAGCTCTCGTTTTGGAAAAGATGAACATAACAATACAACTTAATTGCTGAATGCTTCTGCTGCTTTGTGTAGACTTTATATTCACTTGAAATATGTGGTCAAATATTAACTGCACAATTCAATTGAATAAACCAATAAAGTTGTGGCTGGGGAGCTTGGACTTGCTAACCTGCGACCAGAAGGGAGGCTCTTGTACTTAGATTTGTTCTTACAAAACATAACCTGCAACCACAGGTTAGGGGTGTTCTTTTATTCAAATTTTTTTTCAAGAATTCTAACCCGCGACCCCTCCTTTACTAGTGCAAGATCACTTGTACTTAGTTTTTATTCAAGTCACGCTAACCTGTGACTACAAGAGGGGGAGGGATTGTTTGCCTTGGATTTTCCAAGTACTAACCTGCGACTTGTACACTAGTACATGTACTTAAATTGTACTTAAACCAAAACAACAAAACTTGGTTTCCTTTTCTGTACTTTGTTTTCTCTTTTTTTTGTTTTGTTTTTATTTTCCTTTTTTTCGTTTTTCTTTTCCGTTTTTTTCTTCTGTTTTTCTTTCTTTTTATTTAAGTTTAAATTGTAACTAATTTAATTTATAAAATAAACTAGAATATAACTTATATAAATAAACTAATTTAGATTTATAAAATAAACTAATTAAAAGTTTATAAAATAAATCATTTTAAGTTTATTAAATAAATTATATTAAAGTCCATTAAATAAATTTATTTATTTAACAATTAAACTTTGAACTAGGCCAATCCTACTAGTTGTTTAACTGTACCATGTGCACCTCTTCTCGTACTTTAACAGATAAACGTTCAATCCAAGTATGTTCCTCAACTTAACAATTCTTCTATAAATAATACCCAGATTTCTTTCACGAGTTGTTGACGCCTAGTGCAACTGGTCTGGTTCACAGACAACTAACTTCGATTCAGGTCTTCGTATTATAGCCTTGATTACATTGTTAAGCTTGCAACAACTTTATCGCTTCAGACACTAACTGTCAATAGACAATTGTACTTTCACTAGAATCCAATCTGGTACTTTAGACAATGTTTTCATTACAATTTTGAATACTTCATTCACTGTTCTTCACCGACGGTTGAACATAATAATGAACTCCTGTCAGTGAGTATAACTTTCAAGACTGCAGTTGTCTTCTTTAACCTCTGTCTATACCATGTTTTCAATTCTTCAGATTCCTATGCTTTAAACATTGTCTATCTTTAATCAATTCCAATACACTGAAATCTTCGGGTAACACTTATACACTAAATTTTCATCATTTCTGAAACCCTGAAAGTCTTTTACCTTTATTTTTCATCGAGGCATGAACATATTAATGAACTTATTTCACTGACCTGTAAACAGACTTCAAGCTCTCTTTTAATCTTTTGATTTTTTGTATTTCCCTTATCTTCATTTCTTCTGATTTCTTGTGTAATCGTAGTATTATCGGTTCTAGTGTTGTTTTGGTGTTGAGTTATCATGTAACCATTCATACAGCTACGCAGTCTCACCAACAAAAGGAAAAAAGACCAAAAGAGGATGACCAAGTACAACAGGCCATGATCGGTCCAAAGAAGGAGACGAGAGGTTCATTCGTAAATCTCCCGAATATGTTCCAAGGCTTAGACATTTCGAAGAACGTTCAAGACCCACAACACACCTGCATGCCATCTGTAAATCCCGACAAGTCCATAAAAGGATGAAAGAAAGTCTAGGGAACGGCTCCCAAAGACTATTCCAAGGTTTGAGTATACCTAAGGTGTTATGATCCTATAACACCACACCTCGAATCACAATAGGAAGGTCTCCTTTTACCCTCACCTATGGATGTGAGGCAATAGTACTTGTGAAGATTGGAGCAGGTACGTTCATGAAGGAAACTTATGATTCAGACAATAATTAGCTCAATCATCTTTTATTCGTAGATCAGCTGGAAGAGGTATGTAAGAATTCACAGCTGAAGTTGGTAGCTTATTAGCAAGAAGGAAATAATTTGATAAAAACGTTAGGGCTCGACCTTTAAGGTTGGGGACTTTTTGTTAAAATGAATGATGCCAAACATGAGGACTCCTCGATATGGTGTTTTTGGTGATAATTTGAAAGGTCCCTGCATCTTCAAGAAAGTTCAATGGGAAGGAACGTATCACTTGACAAATTTGGATAGGAAGCTAATTCTCAGGGCTTGGAATGATGAGCACCTTAACAGGTATTATCAGTAAAATTTCTTTGGTATTTATTTCAAGTAGGTCCCTTTCAGGTATAGGAAAATAAAAGAAAGTTATTAGTTTTAGTTACCATGAAAGTTTCATATTCAATATGATAGTTGATTGCTTTGGTAGGCTCGGGGGTAGGGCATATACACCTCACCGTTAGGATTTCTTGTTTTCATTTTTCGGATAAAAATAAAATAAATTTTATTTCACATATCTTAGCTTTATGCTACTTGGTTAAATCTGAATGCATATACTGATGGATTGTATCAATAAGGTTCGCCTGCTTTAGTTATTCACCTTAATGAATAAAGATTCAAGAACTATGGGATGATGGATATATGGAATATATGGTTTAGACTGAAATCTGGTAGATTTTCACTAGTCTGGTAATTATTCTTGAATTCCTGAATATATGACTTGTATAAATGCATGTTATAATGGATAAAAAAATTTACATTTTGGATATGCGTAATTTATGGAGGTGTGTCTAGTTATACATATATCAAAATAATTCTGGTTTTTCAAATAAATAACAAGAAAATATAATGGAAATAAGGTAAAAATTTAATTCTTGGATAAGGAGGGATGTACGCAGGAAATTGCATACATGGATAAATGGTGTATGGTTAATATGTCAAAAACGTATTGTTTAAACATAGGAAGACCCAACATATTTTAGCCTACGTGATTCCGTTTGGGTTGTAAGGATTTACTTATGTAAAAACATGTTTTTGATATATGAGAAATGATGAATCTGATTAGATACTCGATTTATGGATTAGGTTTTCTTAAATCTGTGAACCTGGATGGAAAGATTTGTATGAAAATACGAGTCTATAGAATTTCCAAAGGTGCATATCGATCTCAAGGAAACTGAGCTAGTGTTATTTTTATAAAATTTTGCATAAGTATGGTCGGAATGTGAGGTACTTGCACAAGGATAAGGGCTTGAAGGGACACTGTTAAGTTCAAGGGCTTATGAGGATGTAAATTCAGATTCAAGTAGGAACCTTGGAATGAGAATCGAAATTGGAATTGGAATTAGAGGTATTCATAGGACTATAGAAGATAACAGAAAAGGATAAGAGGTAATCATGTTCCTTTCTATTTTTAAATCTTTTTATTGAATATTGTATGTTTGCATGCGTAGAGTAAATTTACTAAGGTGATTAATCTCTACAGAACATTATAATTGATTAAAAAAAGTTAGAAAGATCTTTTAGGTAATTTTGAGAAAATCTTTGCAAGTGATGTGAGTAAGCGAGCTTTGATTTAGTGTTATGTATTACGATCGTAATGTAGCTTCAGCTGGAGGTATTTGCCATATGAGGTACCTCGAATATGAAGCTTAGAGCAAGAACCTCATTTTGACTTAACATCTTTTTTAAAATAAAGTTACTATAAAACTGGTCTACGCAAAATAAATAACTTTGAATACACCTGGTAATCTTAATTGAATTGTATGTACGCTCTGAATAGAATCATATTTGGTCTGTTTACCTATTAGTACCATAACATAAGCAACTGTTATAACCAGATAAAAAAGACTTGATACTTTTTTTCAAAGTCGAAAAGATTGTTCTCATATATAGTGAATGTTAGGCATAAAAGTGAGAGTAAAATTGTAAGTTAACATATTAATAGGTTTTTTATAAAGGAATAAAGGCACACATGTGCACCCGTATCTTAGAGTAAATATTGTTTATTAACAGTCTATATTAACTTACAATGGCAACAATAGTATCTTGTTGAAAGATCCATTAGTATAGATGTCTGATCTTAATCAATACATTAATTTAAAGGTTTAAATTTGTATAAGGAAGTTATGACTTTAGAAAAATGTTAACCCTTGTAAGCATGAGAAAACTTAGATGTATTTTCGTGTTTAAAGTGAGCATAAAAAATATATCAGGTATGATGATTTGAAAAATATAAAGAAATTCGATTAAGAGTAATGAAGCCTTATGGAAAAAGTAGAATAAAAATCAAATTATGTTTGTAGATAGTCTAATAAGGTTGAGGTGCTGGTTCTTAGAGGTCAAAGTCCTTAGACCTAATAGACCTTATGTAACTAGGGGTAGATGTGACTGTCCGAAGTTGGAACTAGCATTATTTTAAGTAAGAAATAATAATGTTAGGGTAAAGTAATCTTTAGTAGCATTCATTAGTAGCAATAAAATATCCTAAAGTACTAAAATAAGTGTTCTGAGGTGTTTAACGGTACTTTAGGATTTAGTTTGTTTTTTACTTGCTAAAAACAGTAATACAAATTAAAGTCATTAGATGACAAAAAAAAGGAATGGTAAGATTGGAGAGTCAAATAAGTAAGTGCCCATAAACCTTAGTAGGGCTACTCGTTGGTCTTAAAAATAAAAAAAAAGTTAAAAGTAATATAAAAAATAGATGAATTAAGTGTTAGGTAGATCTAAAATATGTGGAACCTAACTCTGTGAATAAGCGTCAGGGAAACTCAAGTTTACAATCCAGTTTTCATTCAGATGAGTCATGAGCTATGTATGCGGATTCCCGATAATAATTATAAGTAGTAATAAAACATATATAACAGAAAGTTGTTTTGGTTTTATATTTAGTCATATAATTATAAAGTTCAATTATTCATTCTAGGAGACTGTTTTTATATTTTATTTGTCATCTTTGTTTATATTTTATCTAAAAAAGTTATTTTAAAGATGTTAAAGAAATATTTATATATAATTAAATTATGAAATATTAAAATTATTTTAGTAGTTACTCTTCTATATATTTACTCATATTATCTCGTCATTCATTTAATATATTATTTTGGCATTTGAAACACATTTTCTCATTATTTAATTATTTTATTAGAAAAGAAAATTTGTGAAAAACTGAAAATAGAAATGTGTAAAACAAATTCACAATTAAACACCTTAGATTAAGACAAATGCCAATAGAAAAGAAGTGTGACAACATTCATGCTTGAAGAAATATTTTTTATACAAATAAATTATACCAATGAAAGATGATTTTTAATGGGGTTTATCAGAGATGAAAATGTTGTTTATGTGTGACCATGTGTGTTTGATGGGGGATATAAATCTTACAAAATTAAAATTATACTAATGAAGGATGGTTTGGTAATGGGTTTGTGCCACAAAATGAGAGTATGGCTTGTGACAAGAGCTTGTGTTTGTGTGTTTAATGAGCATATATGTATGTTATGTGTTGTTCCTTTTGAAATGTGTGTTCGGTTATGTATTCAACATAAATATGAATATTAAGTAAAAATATTAAGTACTCGTATCAATTTTTGGTCTCCCTCTTTAAAAAATCTAAATATTATACTTTTTAATTGAAAATTTTATTTTTATAATACTTTTAAATAAGTTAAAAAACTTTTTAAAAATAATTCGTTTGCTTGAAAGTTATATTAATAAAATTTGGTAAAGACGTTGATTTAGATTAAGATATCAAAATTTTAAAGCATACAAGGATGAATAATGTGACACCCCCAAATCCACCCTTTCGTACAATTAGGATGCGATGATATCAAGCTTCACACACATATATTATTATATCATTCACTATGGATGCCACTTCATAGAGCTCAGGACCGAGTCTCTCTTACAAACATGTTTATTATATACACAATAGGAACCTACTACAAATCTGGATAGTAGTATTACTTTATTACAGATTATAGTAATTATATAGTAATTCACTAGACGTTGTCACCGCGAGCATGTTTCTTCCCTTTCCTCTGCCTTGCCAGCTCAGGTGGTTTGTCAGCCTCATTCTTCACTGTTGTGGAGAATATAAGAATAGCAAGAGTGAGCAAGTGAGTGCTCATCAAGCACTACTAAAAATGGTGTATACGACATCACCCCTTTAACATCGGTTAGAAATGTCACCAATGTAAAGCGTTGTTTTAGCATCGCTCGCTTCAACACTGATGTTAAAGGTGTTGTAAGACATCAGTATCTTAACCAACTGATGTCTATAATCATTTTTAAAAAAGAAATAAAAAAGGCATGCTTCTTTCTTTTCCCGTTAATACACCAAAAATCCCCCCTTAACCAAACAATTTATTCTCAGTTTCCCCCCAACCAAAACCGTTTCCCTCTTCTCTCTCTCTCATTCTCTCTTCTCTCCCTCTCTCTCATTATCTCTTCTCTCTTCTCTCTCACTGTCTCATCTCTCTTCTCTCTTCTCTCACATCTCTCACTGTCTCTCTTCTCACTCACTCTCTCTAACCTAAAACCCCTATTTTGTACAAACCTATTTATATGAATTAAACTCGATTAATGCATAAATCGAGCTCGATTGGTGCTGAAGAGCCTTGAAAGAAAAATGGACTACTCGATTAGTGTGAGAAAATTATGTTTCTTTCGAATTTATTTTCAAATTTTATGTTTTGATTTTAATTGAGTTTATTTATAGGTCGGTCTCTGGAGCTTTGTTAATCTTGAAGTTGGGTTTTCTCGACTAGGTAAGATTTCACTAAAATTGTACATGCATGTATATGTTTTGTTACTTTAATAGATGCATGCGTATATATAAGTTAGGTTTCCTCTGTTTAATTATGAAACAAATTGTATATATTGATTATGCCTCTCTGTTTTTTCCTCCTTGTTTTTGTTTAATTTTAGGAACTTTTTTTGTTTTTGAAGTATAATTGTAGCAAATGTTTAATCATGTAAACATGTGTATAAATTAAATGAAATGTTTAATATATATGTGCAAACTCAGATAATAAAATTTTAATCGTTTAATGTATATGTGTAAACATTTGTTTATGTACGAGTGTTTCTGCTTCTCCATGGAATGCATGTAATTGTGTATATTGGGTTGCTCACCTGTGTTTAAATTTAGTTGTGTTGTGTGCTTGTTTAATTGTGTGTGTAACAAGAATTCGTATTAAGCATTCGATGATGTGTACGTTATGAGTATTGTATAATAGTTGTAATGATATGTTAAGTATAATCCTATATAAGTAAACAAATACTTTACTTCTTATTGTTTGAAATGACAAACAGGTAGGTGCTAGGTTGCTATTTGTCTTACAAATATATGGACAAGTCATGGATTTTCAAAGATAGATATTCTCTAGAATATGAGATAGGGGTTGAAAGTTTCATAATATTTGCAGAAGAAAACTCAAAGGATCCTAGGAATATCCCTTGTCCTTGTGGGCATTGCGTTATTCTTAGAGAATATAATATTAAAGTAATACGGGGTCATTTATATGAAAAAGGTTTTAGTTTGGGGTATACTGATTGGATTTGGCATGGAGAAAGTAGTTATAAGAATATTAGGTCATCTGCCGGTAGTACATTTCTACCTAAGGAGCAAAATTCTCAATCCGAAACTGTTGACGTTTGTGAAGCTGCTTATAATTCGGATGATCATGAATCATATGACTTCAATAGGTTTTTAGTTGAAGCAGAACAACATTTGTATAAGGGTAGTGATGTACGAAGTTAGATCAATGTTAAAGCTACATAATTGGATAGCTAGATTTGGTATTAGGGATAACGCCTTCACTGATCTTCTCACTTCTGTTGGTTCTTTTCTTCCTCAAGATCATGTGTTACCGGTTAATGGGTATGAGGCAAAGAATACCTTATCTGACTTGGGCCTTGAGTACATTAAATTTCATGCATATCCAAATAATTATATACTCTACAGGGGTATAAATCTTAATGTATCTGAGTTTCCTAAATGTCGTTTATCTCGCTGGAAGGTTGTGAAAGATGGTAAACATAGGGTAAATAGTCCATCCAAGGTTATGTGGTATTTTCCAATCATTCCTAGGTTTAAAAGAATGTTTAAATCTCCTGATACCGTTGAACAATTGATTTGGCATTCAAAACAATGATCAAATAATGGTCAGATGCAGCATCCGGCCGACTCTCCTTCATGGAGAAATATTGATTATCGGTGGCCTTCGTTTGCTAGTGATCCAAGAAACCTTCGATTAGCTTAAGGAGTAGATGGTATAAACTCGTTTCATAATGGCCTAAGCAATAAGTATAGTTGCGGGATGGTAGTATTGGTAGCTTATAATCTTCCTCCATGGTTATGCATGAAGATGAAGTTCATAATGTTATCAATATTAATTCATGGTCCACACGAGCCGTGAAATGATATTGACGTATACTTAGAGCCATTGATTGATGATTTGAAGAAGCTTTGGGTAGAAGGTGAACCAAATGTCTACGAACCTTATAGTAAATTTTATTTTACTTTAAAAGCGGTTTTGATGTGGACTATAAATGACTTTCCATGATATGCAAATATGTCTAGTTGTGTTAATAAGGGTTACAAGAGCTGTCTCATATGTGGTGACGACACTGTTGCCAAAGATGTAAGTCATAGTAAAACAATGTGTTATCAAGGTCATCATCATTATTTGGCTGACCATCACCCCTATAGGAGACAAAAATTGGCTTTAAATGGATAACAAGAGCTTCGCCGATCACTTCCACCCCTTTCTGGTAAAGAAGTGTTAGCACAACAAGAACGAATTATATTTTCTTATGGAAAGGAAGTAAAGAAGTCCAAAAAGGTTGATTGTCCGTGGAAGAAAAAGTCTATGTTTTTCGAGTTAGAATATTGAAAGTTTCACCACATTCGTCACTGTCTCGATCTTATGCACATCAAGAAGAATGTGTGTGATAATCTGATGGGGACACTGTTATATATGTGGCACAAGTTAAATGATAGCGAGGCATCTCATCTTGATATGCTTGACATAGGTGTTAGGGCTGATTTAGCTCCACAAGTCGGAGAAAAGAAAACCTACTTGCCTCCTTCTACTTTTACTTTATCAAATGCTGAAAAAAGAACAATGTTGTCGTCATTCTTCAATAAGAAACTTTTGTATGGACATGCATCAAACATTAAAAATTGCGTGTCCATGGCTGATTTAAAGATTTACGGGCTGAAGTCCCATGACTGCAACATCCTCCTCTAACATTTGCTCCTGGTTACAATTCAATATATTCTTTCGAAACATGTTAGGGTCACAATAATACAATTGTATTTCTTTTTCAACTCCGTGTGCATCAAAGTAGTCGACGTTTCGAAACTAGATAAACTACAGTCGAATGTGATATTGCCCTTGTGTGAGCTTCAAAAAAAAATTCATGCCTCATTTTTTGATGTTATGAACATCTCATAGTCCACTTGGTTTGGGAATTGCGTTTGTGTGGACCAGTGTGCTATAGGTGGATGTATGCGTTTGAACGGTTTAATAAGATGATAAAGAGTTATGTTAGAAACCGTTATCATTTGGAAGGTTGTATCGCCGAAAGTTATCTTGGTGAGGAATGGGTAGAATTTTGCACCGAGTTTATTAAAGAGAGTTGCAAAATAGCCGATGTTCCCAAAGACCAAGTCGGGCTTTCTGGTCCCTTATCCGTTATGAAAATGAAGGAAGTCGATGAGAAAGAGAGAGATGAGGCACATTTAACTGTCTTGTTAAATAATTCTGAAGTATTTCCTTAAATAATGTAAGTTAAGTTTACTTTCTTGTAAAACCCATTCTTTTTGGTAAGTATTCTTGTGAGTGAATATAATAGATGTTTTTTCAGAAAGCATAAGGAGTATCTTGAAGAAATTCGTCAAGGAAAGAAAAAGACTGTATATTAGCTCATGGGAGAATATAATCGGCTTTTTGCTGATTGGTTTGAAAGAAAAGTTGGTTTCTCTTATTCTGACTTTTATTGTGAGTTTTATTTCATATAATTAATAAGTGGCTTATATGTAGTTAATGACAATGTGTGTAGGTTAGGAGTGAACTTAAGGAAAATCGCGCCACTGTTTCAGAAACGATAAGATGGTTGGCTGCCAAACCATCTTATTTTATTTTGAATTATGAAGGATATCTAGTTAACAGAGTTCGGTACTTCATAAAAGATCGTGATAAATTAAAGGTTGTTCAGAACAACGGTGTTTTTTTTTAGTTGATAAGATGGTTCAAGTTTGTAGTGGTAGGGATTTAAATCCGATCGAGAGTGATATGACATTCTATGGCATTATTCTAGAAATATGGAAGTTGGACTACCACGCTTTCAAAGCCCCTTTATTCTTGTGTATTGGGCATCAAATGACAGAGGTATCAAAGTGGATGATCTTGGCTTCACGCTTGTGGACTTTAATCGACAAGGCCACAAGAAGGATAAATATATTTCCGTTGATCAAGGGAAGCAAGTGTTTTATGCTGAAGATTCGGTTGATGCTACCTGGTCCATTGTATTAAAATCCACGACTCGAGACTATCACGATATCTAAAATGAGGATGACCTAGGAGACACGACAATGGAGTATCAGCCATTCTGCTCTAATATCCCGGCATGTGGTATTGCTGATGATATGAAGCATAGGGTTAGAGAAAATGTTGAGGGAATTTGGGTTAAAATCTGAAATATATATTTATATATTGTAAAACTATGTACTATGTTATTTGTATTTTTTTTCTTATCTAGAGTTAACACTCTCTCCACGGAATATATTACATGTGAACATTTTATTTAATGTTACCATTTTATATGAATGCACTTCTATTTTACTTGTTTTGTTTAATGCACATATATATCTCAGTTGCTTTTGGATGTATATCATTTCGTTTAATTATTCATGTTTTATCTGCATGTTCTATAAGTTGCATATATTTGTACTAATATTTTGTTTCACTTTATAGATTAAAGTATTGAAATGGCATCTAAGAAGCTAGAAAAAGTCCCAGAAAAGTAGTGAATCTAAAACAGTTGAGGAAGCCAATGAGTTGCCTCTACAGATTAAAGTAGAAAAATAATGTGATCAGTCTAAAGGACCAAAAGAAACACCAAATGAAGCAGCTGACTCTATACCAAGCAAAAAAAGTTGAAGAGAAGTAGGGAATCTAGAACAACAGAAGATGTCAGTGGTTAGTCTGAAGGACCAAAAGAAATACCAAATGAAACAGAAACTCAACCAGAAACCAGTACTGAAACTTCAAAATAAAGGTATGGATCTGCGTGAGGTATTTTAAGAATGTACAAAGTGGTGATAAAAAAACTCAGGGAAAGAAAATTAAAGTCTGATGCAATATGTATGAAGAACCTGAAGGACATACTGACACAACTTTCAGTCCTACATTGGGATGCTAGCTAGAACTATGATTTCAATTGATATTGCAAGTTGTCCTAAGGTGGATCGGGAATTAAAAGCCAACTTATGGTCTGATGTTAAGGTAAAAATTGTACATGTTCTTAGGACAATGTGCAATTATTGTTACATCTATTTTTAATTGTTACATCTATTTTAAATTTTTTTAGAGTACATTCAAAATTCCTCCCGAATGTGAGGCTTTGGTGCTAAAGTCGGCAGTAGTGAAATGGAGGCAATTCAAAACTATGTTGACTTCCGACCATGTCATGTCGTTTGTAGGACAAAAGATAAAGCTTTGGAAACCTCCAAAGAAATATTCCTATGTGAGCAAGGATGCTTGAAAAAAATTTGTTGCATATAGGACTTCGAAGAAGTAGGAGGTATAAAAAATTTATAAATATTGTTTTTAATAGGATTTCAAAAAATATTGTGTTTAGTAGATAACTTAAATAGTGTTCAATTTAGATAAAAGACTTTGAAATACTAGTTGTCAATTATAAAACTATAATAAAACTTAAAACATTATTATTAATATAGTGATATGAATTTAGCATATGACATCATTACACAAACATATATAAAGGAAATTGAAGTAAATCATAGTAGACTACATACATATTAATAAATTTAAGCACATCAAACATAGTTAATTAGTTATAAATTTATAAAGATTATAAACTTATAAATTTATAAATATTATAAATTTATAAACAGACACTTCGAAGAAGATAGGATATAAAAGTTACCAATAGTTTTTATTTAATTATCTTAAGGTGCAAGTGAAAACATTGTTTTTGTAATATCCGGGAAAATTATGTGAATATTATGTGTTAAATAAATAAATATTATGTGTTTTATAAATTTAAAGTGATTATTGCCATGATATTAGATGTTACAGTTGTTATGTGTGTTTTCGTGCGGGCCAGAAAATTGTCTCGATTGGATAATATGTGTTTAAACTGCAATTATATGGCTTTATCCGTAATCGGGACGCGTATTTATTAGCTTCTTTATTAAGTTACTCGTTTTATTTCATTTTACGCGTGTTTCAATGCATTTATGTGTTATCGGGTTTTTCTAGTAATTTAGGGATCGTTTCTGTTTTTTTAAAAATCAACGGACCGGGACCCCACTGGGGCGACAAACCCCACAAAATCTGTATTTTTATTTTTATAAAATTATTCATATTTCAAATACCCTTTATTTTTGTATTTTCAGATTATTTGCAATTTTGGGGGAATTTTGACATTAATTTTATATTTTATCATTTTTAAAATTATTCCCCGTAAATATTATTTTGGGATTAAATTATTGTAATTTAGGGATAAAAACACCATTAAATGATTTTAGGGTATTGAATTTTTCGGATAATACAAATAGTGGAACTGATTTTTTTTATTCATTTTAATTATTAAAATTTCAGAAAATTCAGAATATTTTTTTTTCAAGAACAATTTTGGGGGTGAAAAGTTTCTTCCTCAACTTCAATCGTGATTTTTGAATGATTCTGGAAACCAAATTAGACGTTCTGCGTATCAAATTGATCGTCTTGAAGAGCCCAATCTATTGGTACCAATTTCATTAACTGAGATGTAGTATCTCGTGAATTCGATTTTTGTAGTTTATGGTCTAAATTCCTTCTTGATTTTAGAGGTATTGTTTGATTATTTGATTGAGTTATAATCGTTCCTGGGATTGTAAGGAGTAGTTTAGCACTTTGTTTCGTTAGTTTTGATTACGATTTAAGTGAGTTCAAGTTTTAAGTTTTCTTGATTTTTCTATTCGATTTTGTTGATTATTGTGATGTTTCTGATGATTTCTGAGATCATGAGTAGATTATATGTTGTTAGAGCTTTAAATTGATATAAAGAACGGTAGATTTGGTTAAGATTTTCCCCGGTTTGTTTTTTTCCGTTATACTCGCCACTTTATGGTCAGAATCTTGATCGGGATTGTTTCGGTGGTTTCTGGGTTGATGAATCTGTGCAGGGAACGATGTGGGATGGATTCTGTATAAAAACCAGATGAAACGGAATCGATTGGGGGGTTTTGCAGTGGCGCCGGGAATTCTCCGGTCTCCGGCGAAGTCGCCGGTTTCTGGGGAAAACCCAGATTCCGGTCGACCTTCAACTGGAGTTCTTAGCAACCCGGTTGAAGCCCCAACCCGACCCGTTTTTTTTATCTAAAACCCGAAATCAATCCACCCAAACCCTAACACCCTAAACTGTTTTCCAGATTTTCCTTTTATTTTAATTCAAAAATTCAACTTCATTTTTAAAAGTCATTTCTTTTATTTACAAAAATCATTTAGGTATTATTTTAAATTCTAAAAATTATTTTCTGAATTATTTTAAATTACTAAAATAAGTTTCTCTTATTATTTTCAAAAAAAATCTAATTTGAATAATTATTTATAATTTATATTAGTTAATTATTTCTGAATTCAATTAATTGATTAAAATCATTTAATTAGTTAATTTTATTTATAAATAGTTAAATAAATTCAAATTATTTATAATTAATTCAAATAATTCCTAAAAATTATTTTTTAAACTTTTAAAAATTATATTGTGATATTTAAAAGTCAATTAATAATATTATTAATTGATTTATTTGCATTTATTTATTATTTTATTCATAATAATTAAACCGTTCGTCCGTTTAATACGAAACGAACGCGTATAGACTCAGAAAAATCTTGCGCTTCCAATAAAATTACTTTTGAGACCTAATTTCTTTTGTATTACATTGATATTTGATTTGGGTATCAGTTTGACTCGATATCTAATCGGTAAATATTATTAATGACCTGATTTTCATTCTGAACGCACTGAGACATATCTTTTAACCATCTGACTTATGTATTACATGAATTATGTGATTACGTGTTATACGAATACCATGATTACGTGCTATGTGATATGTGATATGCATGCTATCTATTTACAGTTTAAAATGACATGCTTAGTTATAAACGATCGGGTAGATGTCAAGACGTATAGTTACGTCGATTGAGTTTGGTTCTGTCAATTAAGATAGTCCTTTTTGTTTATAGAATCGAGTAGCAAGGAGTGCGGTCAAGTGTTAGGCGGAGATAGTAGCCAGCAGCTATAAAAAGAGTTATATTAAGAGGTTATCGAGCATACCAGGCAAGTACCCCTAACTTCACTTATTGTTTAAGTGACGTTTATTTTGAATCATATTATGCAAATGTTATATCTTCATTTATCATTCAATTGATATTGACTCTGAACTATATTCTTTCAATTTCCATACTATTCTAAGTTCATAATAGTTAAATATTTTATATTTTGCTATAAATTACTCTATACAGTGGAACATTGAATTGAGATTAGCGAATAACTAATTATTCTAGTTATTTCACCATCGATTGTTGAGATGGCTCTGAACCATGAGAAATGGGGAGTTATATGGTTAAGGATGTCCTTTGATTCCGCTCCTTTGATCAAAATGTTTTATGGATTGGATGAATGCGTAAGTGACCGGGACGGACGGTCCAGCGGAGGGCTATTTCTATGTGTTATATGAAATATTATGACACCATTTTTGCCACAGGCAGGTATATTGCCTTTTTAATTGAGTACTCGTGTTTTGGGGATTCCTATATGTTCCATTCGTAACATTCACATGTTTCTATGAATCATGACCTGTGCTATCACACGGGCTGATCAGCATATGATAGTACGTTCGTCGGAGTTAGATTCCAATCGAAAAATTATCGTCTATTGTTGATAGCTTGTGAAGCTTTTATTATTGATCAAATATTACTGATTTTATCCTGTTGTTCAATTATTATCAGAATGTAGTTTATCATTTCAAGCACATTTTATACTACTTGCTGAGCATTTCTTTCGCTCATACTTGTTTATCAATCTAATCTTTCAGCTAAGCCAGAGCAGGCTTGAGTTCCAGGTTTGATCAGAAGTGGAGTTCTTGTAGATAGTTGGGTGTGTTTTCCAGGTAGACTGTTTTGGGACGTTTGAATAAGTCTAGAGGTTTGTAATAAAATTTGAATAATTTGTAAAACTAATTAGACTTATGGTTTGTAATGACAGTTGGTTTTTATTAGTGCATGTTCAATACTATAACCTGTGATCGATCTAGTGCATATAAGGGGTCATACTTATTATATTATTCCGCTGTGATTATTTTAATATCATTTAGTGGCAAGTGACCCCAAAATCTAGACCCCGGGTTTGGAGGGCGTCACAGGTTGGTATCAGAGCTACAGGTTATGGTCACTGAAACAGGCTTAGAATTGTCATAAGTGAGTCATAGGAAGATCACATAAGATAGGCGCGTGTAGTTTAGTTCTTATAGGAGTAAATTTAGGTTATTGGGCTGGGTTATAGTTAAGTTGTTCAGGATCCTTATTTTGTGTTTAGCTCTTGGCTTTTGTGCCATTGCTTTATTATTGTGTTGGTTTTGAGAATGGTAAGAAGTGTTGGAAAAGAGGTTGGGAGGTTATGTTGCAACCCTATCCAATATTTGTTGGTTTATTTGAGATTTTGAGTAAGGGTTTAAAAGGTTTGGATAATTCTTCATAAATTTTCTTTGTGTTATTATTCTCAAGATAATAAGCAGGATTATGTGATAATCATGTCACTTGTGTTAATATTGTAGCAAGTTTATGATATTTTGAGAAGAGATAATGTTTGAGAATTTTGGTATACTAAGGAATTGCTACATATTTGACACAATGCTTGACAGATTATTATATATGTTGCTTGTTTCTTACCAGAATAATGGCACCAAAGAGAAGGAATAATCCGAGAGAGGATCGTACCGAGAGTCGTACGGATCCAGCGATTGTCTAGATGTTGGGACTGATGCAGCAACATATGTTATATCTTACGCAGCAGTAACAGCAACAGCAGCAGCAAGCAGCAGCACCACCTGCAGTGATTTTTAAGTAAGCAGTGAAGCCACCTGAGTTCAAGGGAAGTGCTGATCCTGTGGAAGCTAATGCATGACTCAAGGAAATGGAAAAGGCTTTTGAATTAGTCGGAGCAGGGACTGAACAGAAGACCAAATTTGCAAGCTACTTTCTGAAGGGTGAAGCGAACTATTGGTGGGAATCCACACGAGCATTGGAAGGAGGTGAAATTATAACTTGGGAAAGATTCATAGAGCTGTTTCTGGAAAGTATTTCCCGAGGTATATGAAGAACCAAATGGAGATCAAATTTTTGAACCTGACCCAGGGTGATCTTACTGTGTCTAAGTACGAGGCTAAGTTTACTGAGTTAGCAAGGTTCGTGCCAGACCAGGTTGATACAGATGATAAAAAAGCAAGAAGGTTTGAACAGGGATTGAAGTTTTGGATTCAGAACAGAGTGGCCATGTTTGAATTAACTTCATATGTGACAGTGGTTCAGAAAGCAATGGTGATCGAAAGTAAAAGTGACATGTCTCAGAAAGGAAAGGATGGGAGGAAAAGGAAGATAGAAACCTCAGAAGAAAGTCAGCAGTCAAGTAATTTTCAAGGCCGTTTTGATAAAAGGCCAGAGTTTCAGGGAAATAGGAATGTGGGATTCAGGAGACCACAATCAGGGAATGGAGGACAAGGAAACCGTTTTCAGAATTCAAATCAGCAGAGGCCCAATCGTCCACCGTACCGGATTGCCAGTTTTATAGTAGGAAGCACTTTGGGAATTGTAATGCCAATGTGACGTGTTTCAAGTGCGGTAGGAAGGGACACTTTGCTAATATGTGTCAGAATCTGACTCAAGGTCAGAATTTGGGAACTGGTTGTTATAAGTGCGGAAAGCCAATGCATATTGCCAGAAATTGCCCAACACAAGGTATAACAAGAAACACACCAAGGCTTACAGGTGCTCCATCTCAAAATGTGCCAAGGATTGAAGGACCATCAACAAAGGACCAGCCAAAGGCCAGGACATTCAATATGACTATGAAGGATGCTGTTCAGAGTTCAGACGTGGTTGCAGGTACGCTTCCATTCAACTCCGTAGATGCTAAAGTTTTATTTGATTCTGGAGCTACAAGGTCATTTATTTCTCAAAGATTTGTCGATAAGCTATATTGCGAAGTTAAATTGTTAGAACAAGCATTAATGATAGAGTTAGCTAATAAGAATCAAGTTTCCGTCGACTGAGTGTGCCCGAGGTGTGATATTGAGATAGGAGGACATCATTTTTATGCCAACATGATACCTTTTAAGTGGGGAGAATTTGATGTTATTTTAGGAATGGATTGGTTGTCAGAAAATAACGCTCAGATTGATTGTAAGAATAGGAAAGTAAGACTTCAGACCTTGGGTAGTAAGAAGAAGGTGCTATTTTGAGGAAATAAGCAAGAGAAGAAGTTCTTAACGATAGCTCAAGTGAAGAAGTTATTGCGTCAGAATTGCGAAGCGTATTTGGCCCATGTGGTAGACACCAGCAAAGAAGTTCCCGTACTAGAAGCGATTCCAATTGTCAACGGTTTTCCAGATGTCTTTCCAGACGATCTTCCAGGATCACCTCCCGACAGAGAAATTGAATTTGCGATTGATCCAGCACCCGAAACAGAACCAGTTTCTAAAGCTCTGTACCAGATGGCACCAGTGAAGATGAAAGAATTGGAAATTCAGTTACAAGATCTTTTGGAGAAAGGAGTTATATGACCCAGTGTATCCCCGTGGGGCGCACCAGTACTGTTTGTCAAGAAGAAGGACGGGAGTATGCGACTGTGTATTGACTATCGAGAACTGAATAAGCTTACCATTAAGAATAAGTACCCGTTGTCGAGGATCGATGATTTGTTTGACCAATTGCGAGGCGCTGTATGGTTTTCTAATATAGATTTAAGATCTGGATATCATCAACTGAAGATCAAGCCAGAAGATATTCCGAAGACCACATTTAGAACCAGATATGGGCATTATGAGTTTCTAGTGATGGCATTTGGATTAACCAACGCACCAGCAGCTTTCATGGATCTGATAAATCGAGTATTCAAAAAGTATTTGGATAAATTCATGATCGTGTTTATAGACGACATCTTGATCTATTCCAAAACAGAAGAGGACCACGCAGAGCACTTGAGGATAGTTCTGGAGATACTGTGATAGGATAAATTGTATGCAAAGTTTTCCAAGTGTGAATTTTGGTTGAAAGAAGTACGATTTCTTGGGCACGTGATTAGCAATAAAGGAGTGGAAATGGATCTAGCAAAGATGTAAGCCATAATCAACCGGGAGAGGCCAAAAACACCAACAGAAGTAAGAAGTTTCATGGGATTAGCAGGTTACCACAGAAGATTCGTGCAAGATTTTGCAAAGATAGCTACGTCGTTGACAAATCTCACCAGGAAGAACCAGAATTTTGAATGGGATGAGAAGTGCGAGGAGAGTTTCCAAGAATTAAAGAATAGATTAGTATTTTCTCCAGTGCTAGTCTTACCAGATGATCAAGGAAATTTTGTGATTTACAGTGACGCATCATACAAAGGATTAGGATGTGTTTTAATGCAGCATAATAAGGTGATAGCCTACGCTTCAAGACAACTGAAACCACATGAAGAAAAGTATCCAACTCATGATCTTGAATTGGCAGCTATAATGTTTGCATTGAAGATTTGGAGGCATTATCTTTATGGGGAAAAGTGTGAGATCTACACGGACCACAAGAGTTTGAAATATATCTTCACCCAGAAGGAATTGAACATGAGGCAGATAAGATGGCTAGAACTAATCAAGGACTACGACTGTACTATCAACTATCATCCAGGAAAAGCAAATGTGGTGGCCGACGCGCTGAGCAGAAAAGAAAGGCTAAATATGATAATTTTATCCGAAAAATTGATCAAGGAATTTGAGAAGCTTGAAATAGAGGTCAGTACCCCAAGTATATCTGCAGATGTGTTGTGTGCAATGTCTTTTCAACCAGAGCTATTAGAGAAGATAAGAAGATGTCAGAAAGAAGTCATGAGCCATGAACGAGACAGTTTGACAGGAGAAGAGATAGGGAGTCAAAAGGATGATAAAGGAATATTAAGATTTTCTTCCAGAATATGGATACCCAACGTAGCCGAGCTGAAAGATGAAATTCCTCGAGACGCTCACAACTCCAGATATTCAATTCATCCCGGGAGTACGAAGATGTACATAGACTTAAGAGAAAACTTTTGGTGGCCAAGCATGAAGAAGGAAATTGCAGAATGGGTAAGTAAGTATTACACTTGCCAGCGAGTCAAAGCGGAACATCAAAGGCCCAGTGGACTGATACAACCATTGGACATTCCAGAATGGAAGTGGGAACATATCGCGATGGATTTTTTAGTTGGATTACCGAGGACCAGGGCAAATCATGATGCTATTTGGGTTATTATCGATAGATTGACAAAGTCGACGCATTTTCTTCCTATCAACGAAATATTCTCAATGGATAAATTGGTACGGTTATATCTTAAGGAAATTATGACACGACATGGAGTTCTAGTATCCATAGTTTCAGACAGAGATCATCGATTTAATTTAATATTTTGGAGAAGTTTTCAAGATTGTCTCGGAACGAAGCTGAACATGAGTACTGCGTACCATCCGCAGACAGACGGTCAAAGTGAAAGGACGATTCAGACTATCAAAGATATGTTAAGGGTATGTGCGCTAGATTTTGAAGGAAGTTGGGATGAACATTTTCCATTGGTTGAGTTCTCCTACAACAACAGTTATCATGCCAATATTGGAATGTTGCCTTACGAAGCTTTGTACGGGAGAAGATGCAGATCTCCAATATGTTGGGAAGAAGTTGGTGAGAGAAAGATTTTGGGTCCAGAATTGATCCAGCAGACGAAAGAGAAAATAGAAGTCATTCGGAAAAGATTAACAGCAGCTCAAGATCGTCAACACAGATATGCTGATTCTGCCAGAAAGGACATGGAATTTGAAGTTAGTGAAGCAGTGTTATTAAAGGTTTCGCCTTGGAAGGGTTTATCGAGATTGGAAAGAATGGAAATCTAAGTCCGCGTTATGTTGGCCCTTTTGAGATTTTGAAGCGTGTGGGAAAGGTTGCTTACGAATTAGCGTTACCACCTCACCTGCAATATCCACAACGTGTTCCACGTGTCAATGTTGAAGCATTATTTGCCTGATTCGAACCATGTGATAGAATATGAGCCAATCGAGATTCAGCCAGATTTATCTTTTGCAGAGCAACCAGTGTAGATTTTAGATAAGAAAGAGAGAGTGCTTAGGAATAAGTCTGTGTCGTTAGTACGAGTCTTGTGGAGGAATCCCAAGGTTGAAGAGTCGACCTGGGAATTGGAAAGCGAAATGTGATCCAAATATCCTCATTTGTTTTCTTAGGCTGATTCTGAGGACAGAATCCTGTTAAGGGGGGAAGGATGTAATATCCGGGAAAATTATATGAATAATATGTGTTAAATAAATAAATATTATGTGTTTTATAAATTTAAAGTGATTATTGCCATGATATTAGATGTTACAGTTGTTATGTGTGTTTTCGTGCGGGCCAGAAAATTTTCTCGATTGGATAATATGTGTTTAAGATGCTATTATATGGCTTTATCCGTAATCGGGACGCGTATTTATTAGCGTCTTTATTAAGGTACTCGTTTTATTTCATTTTACGCGTGTTTCAATGCATTTTATGTGTTATCGGTTTTTTCTAGTAATTTAGGGATCGTTTCTGTTTTTCAAAAATCAACGGACCGGGACCCCACTGGGGCGACAAACCCCACAAAATCTGTGTTTTTATTTTTATAAAATTATTCGTATTTCAAATACCCTTTATTTTTGTATTTTCAGATTATTTGCAATTTTGGGGGAATTTTTACATTAATTTTATATTTTATCATTTTTAAAATTATTCCCCGTAAATATTATTTTGGGATTAAATTATTGTAATTTAGGGATAAAAACACCCTCAAATGATTTTAGGGTATTAAATTTTTCGGATAATATAAATAGTGGAACTGATTTTTTTTTATTCATTTTAATTATTAAAATTTCAAAAAATTCAGAATTTTTTTTTCAAGAACAGTTTTGGAGGTGAAAATTTTCTTCCTCAACTTCAATCGTTATTTTTAAATGATTCTGGAAACCAAATCAGACGTTCTGCATATCAAATTGATCGTCTGGACGAGCCCAATCTATTGGTACCAATTTCATTAACTGAGATGTAGTATCTCGTGAATTCGATTTTTGTAGTTTATGGTCTAAATTTGTTCTTGATTTTAGAGGTATTGCTTGATGATTTGATTGAGTTATAATCATTCCTGGGATTGTAAGGAGTAGTTTAGCACTTTGTTTCGTTAGTTTTGATTACGATTTAAGTGAGTTCAAGTTTTAAGTTTTCTTGGTTTTTCTATTCGATTTTGTTGATTATTGTTATATTTCTGATAATATTTGAGATCATGAGTAGATTATATGTTGTTAGAGCTTCGAATTGATATAAAGAACGGTAGATTTGCTTTAGATTTGCCCCGGTTTGTTTTTTTCCGTTATACTCGCCGGTTTATGGCCGGAATCTTGATCGGGATTGTTTCAGTGGTTTCTGGGTTGATGAACCTGTGTAGGGAACAATGTGGGATGGAATCCGTATAAAAACCAGGTGAAACAGAATCGATTGGGGGGTGTTGCAGTGGCGCCGGGAATTCGCCGGTCTCCGGCGAAGTCGCCGGTTTCTAGGGAAAACCTAGATTTCGGTCGACCTTCAACCGGAGTTCTTGGCAACCCGGTTGAAGCCCCAACCCGACCCGTTTTTTTATCTAAAACCCCGATTCAATCCATCCAAACCCTAACCCATTTCCCCTAAACTATTTTCCAGATTTTCCTTTTATTTTAATTCAAATATTCAACTTCATTTTTAAAAATCATTTCTTTTATTTACAAAAATCATTTAGGTATTATTTTAAATTCTAAAAATTATTTTCTGAATTATTTTAAATTTCTAAAATTCTTTTCTCTTATTATTTTCAAAAAAATCTAATTTGATTAATTATTTATAATTTATTTTAGTTAATTATTTATGAATTCAATTAATTGATTAAAATCATTTAATCAGTTAATTTTATTTACAAATAGTTAAATAAATGCAAATTATCTATAATTAATTCAAATAATTCCTAAAAATTATTTTTTAAACTTTTAAAAATTATATTGTGATATTTAAAAGTCAAATAATAATATTATTAATTGATTTATTTCCATTTATTTCTTATTTTATTCATAATAATTAAACCGTTCGTCCGTTTAATACGAAACGAACACGTACAGACTCAGAAAAATCTTACGCTTCCAATAAAATTACTTTTGAGATCTAATTTGTTTTGTATTGCATTGATATTTGATTTGGGTATCAGTTTAACTCGATATCTGATCGGTAAATATTATTAATGACCTGATTTTCATTCTGAAAGCACTGAGACATGTCTTTTAACGATCTGACTTATGTATTACATGAATTATGTGATTACGTATTATACGAATACCATGATTACGTGCTATGTGATATGCATGCTATCTGTTGACAGTTTAAATGCCATGCTTAGTTATATACGATCGGGTAGATGTCAAGACGTATAGTTACAGCGATTGAGTTTGGTTCTGTCAATTAAGATAGTCCTTTTTGTTTAAAGAATCGAGTAGCAGGAAGTGTGGTCAAGTGTTAGATGGAGATAGTAGCCAACAGCTATAAGCAGAGTTATATTAAGAGGTTATCGAGCATACCAGGCAAGTACCCCTAACTTCACTTATTGTTCAAGTGACATTTATTTTGAATCATATTATGCAAATGTTATATCTTCATTTGTCATTCAATTGATATTGACTCTGAACTATATTCTTTCAATTTCCATACTATTCTAAGTTCAGAATAGTTAAACATTTTATATTTCGCTATAAATTACTCTATACAGTGGAACATTGAATTGGGATTAGGGAATAACTAATTGTTCTATTTATTTCGCCATCGATTGTTGAGATAGCTCTGGACCATGAGAAATGGGTAGTTATATGGTTAAGGATGTCCTTTGATTCGGCTCCTTTGATCAAAATGTTTTATGGATTGGATGAATGTGTAAGTGACCGGGACGGACGGTCCAGCAGAGGGCTATTTCTATGTGTTATATGGAATATTATGACACCATTTTTGCCACAAGATGGTATATTGCCTTTTCATTTAAGTACTCAAGTTTTGGGGACATGTTTCTATGAATCATGACCTTGTGATATCACACGGGCTGATCAGCATGTGATAGTACGTCCGTCGGAGTTAGATTCCAATCAAAAAATTATCGTTTATTGTTGATAACTTTTGAAGCTTTTATTATTAATCAAATATTACTGATTTTATCCTGTTCAATTATTATCATAATGTGGTTTATCCTTTCAAGCACATTTTATACTGCTTGCTGAGCATTTCTTTCGCTCATACTTGTTTATCAATCTAATCTTTCAGCTAAGCCAGAGCAGGCTTGAGTTCCAGGTTTGATCAGAAGTCGAGTGCTTGTAGATAGTTGGGTGTATTTTCCAGGTAGACTGTTTTGGGACGTTTGAATAAGTCTAGAGGTTTGTAAGAAAATTTGAATAATTTGTAAAACTAATTAGACTTATGGTTTGTAATAACAGTTGGTTTTTATTCGTGCCTGCTCCATACTATAACCTGTGATCGATCTAGTGTATATAAGGGGTCATATTTATTATATTATTCTGTTGTGATTATTTTATTATCGTTTAGTGGAAAGTGACCCCCAAATCTAGACCTCGGGTTTGGAGGGCATCATAATTTTGCTACAGCCATTGCGTAAGGATCAGAGCGAGTGGGTGAAAAAGCGGAAATATCCACACCGCATGTTGAGGAAAGGGTATATCGGTTTACAAGAAGAGGAAGTAAGAAACTATCAATGTTATTGCATATTTTGTTTATTTTTCATGGATTTTAAATATTTTTATATTTTAAACAGATAAAAGCAGGGAGGTTGCAGCTTGGGGAGAAGAAAGATAAGGCGATTTTTTGGTAGAAGGACCATAAGAAAAAAGATGGGACGAAGAAGAAGTAAAAGAAATAAATGCCAAAATTATAAATAAAATATTTTAGTAGAATTTACAAGAAGGGAACAAGTATTTTTACTTTATATTTTTTTTATTTTATGTTGACAGGATGCCTTGCTGGAGAAGAAGGAAAATGGAGAATTTCAACCACTAGTTGTTGTAGATGTGTTGAGCACGGACTTGGAAACTCCTGAGGATTCTGGACGGATTCGAGGCATTGGAGGGTTCGTCACCCCAACATTGTATTTCAATTTGCCTAAGGAGAAACGAACAAGAATTATAAAGGCTGAGTTGATGGACCGTGATCGATAGTGGGATGATGAGATGGATATATTAAAAAAGGAATTGATGGGTCAGACTGAAGCTCTAAAGGCTCAATTTTCCCCAAATTTATCTGGGAAAGCAGCATCATGTCATGGATTCCTTGATGAAGGTGTAAAACCAACTGTTCCGAAGGAATTATTGGTGGCTGAAGATGACAATGAATGCATTGCTTTTCACAAAGATCCATCTAACCCAAAGGTAAGAAGCATGTAGTATCAATATGTGATAGTGCGCACAATACCTGCTTGCAGAAATTATTTATTTTATGTCTTCACTTATAAATGTAGGGTGCAAAAAAATGTGAGCTAGTCATGGACAATATTGAGAACAAGGTTGCATTTGGCATGGTTTTGAAAGACTCATATATGACAAATCAATACATAGAGTGCCTATGCCAGCTGGATGTGTTCGTGTTTTGGTGGACGACAACATCCAAGAAGAAACCTTCATTTTCATACCCGTACATGGTGAAATAGAGACGGACCGCCAAGCTGTTGGCTCACATTTAGCATGGCCTCGGGACATGGTATTTCCCGAATGTAATTAAAAAGGTATATTGACGCCAATTATTTCTCACATTATGTTCAGAAAAGGGTTTTCTATATTTAATAAATGACTGATTAATTAATTTCATAAAAAGGGTAAGGAAATACCTTTGTCAAAAGTAAAAAGTGAGTTGTTATGTCTACAAAAAGAATTTGACAGGGCAAAGACACATAAGAACGTGCCGAGTTGCTTCATTTTGTTATACAAATATGCGAAAACATTCATGAAAGCTACTTGGGCCTCTTTACCGATTCCATATAATGAAGAGGTCTTTGGAGTAGAGAAAACAATATTTGTTTTGCATGAAAATATAATTTATGTGATGCCCTCCAAACCCGGGTCAGAAGTTTGGGGTCCACAACACACACACATATCATATTTAAACCTGTTTATAGAAATAACTATATGCAATGACCCTACTTACCATTATCCATGGATCGAAGCAGTTTAAAGTATGCCCACAAGCCACAACCTTATTTATATTACAGACATACCAAATCTCAGTTTATTTATCTTACAACGGAAGTAAACTTTATTACAAACTATCAACACACACTAAGCCAAACATCATCTGCTAGCTTATCCCATTTCAACCTGGATATCTAGCTTGCACGCTTATTTGGGGATCCTCGCTACCACCAGTTTCCTTTTTCACTAGAAAAGAATATAAATAGATTTTCAAGAGTGAGCTAACTAGCTTAGCAAGTCATAATGATAGTCACTGAGATTAACAATGATCAATTGAAATGATATAATAAATTAAGTTTCATGATAAGCAATGATTAGAAATGTATATTCACTTTTATTTTAAAAACCAAGGTTAGGTTGTTGATCAGTCACGCACTAACCCCGAGCAAGGCTTCCAGCTTTGCTCTATATACTGAATCAAAGGCACATATTGGCCTATTATGACCAAAAATCTGGTCCAACCACGAATCTGGTCCATATTTAAAAATAATCCAATGCTAGGATAACAATACGACAAGCAAAGTAAATTGATAAGCTGAATCATAAACAACATTTATCTTGAAGCATAGGGTGATTCACAATTTCATGAAGGTATAACAAGGAATTCAAAAAGATTGGCTTTCAATCAAGGAAAAATTCAGAAAGTAGAAGATCAAGGGTTCAGGGGTTACAAGGGTTGGTCTTTTGTTATACAAGACATAAAGGTTAATATGTTAGAAAATTCAATATCAAGAATTAGTATGTGGTATATATGTATTTGTGGATTAGTATTGTATATGGGTGGTTCGTATTTGAGAATTCAACAACAAAAGGTTTATGAAGAATAAGGCTTATAGCTCAAGATAATAAGAATCAGGGTTTAGGGTTAAGTACATCAAAGTACTTGCAATATAGAATAAGAACTATTTGGAATAATTGCAAAATAATGAAGATAATTCGAAAATACTTGCAATTATAGTACAAGAAATAGCAAAAACACTTGCCTTATCAATTCGCTTTTATTCTACTTGCACTCGTCAACTGGTTCCCAGTCACTGACTACTTGCTTTGCCTTTCTACATCTCGCTTCCTCTGTTAAATATCACATGTATTTATCAATACTACTTGTCATCTCGTTCTACTCATTACAAACTTCTAACAACCTTTCGTTTCACCCAAATCCGACGTACGGATTGAAAGTTATGAATAAAACCGTCAAACAATGCACATATAGTCATATTATATTACAATCAGATCACATATAACACGTAGCATGTAAGATATTCAATTAAAATAATTATTCGAAGAAGATTCGAGGTTAAAATGATTTTCCAGGTATTTAATACGAATTTTTAAACATTTTTCGGAACTAAAATAGGACTCCGAATCATTTTATTAAATATTAGGGTTCGAACACCCGAATCTGACTTTAAAATGATTAAATAATAATTACCGAGCTTTTAAAATAATTTAAAATAATACTTTAAATCTCAAAACTATTTTTTAGAATTTTTAATCCAAAATAAATAATTAAATCTAATTAAATAATCAAATAAATTTAATTAATAACTAATTAAATTATTTAATCAATTAATATTTAAATTATTGACTAGTTAAATAATTAATTATCAACTAAAATTAATTAATTAAATATTTTTTTTTATTTTCAAAATTTATAAATAATTGAAAATATTTTTGAAATAGAAATAAATAAATAAAAACAATTTTTAAAAATTAAATTTCTAGGGGGTAAATTGTATGGTTTTGGAAATTTAGTCGTAGGATTAAAACTGTAAGTTTGCAAAAGTTTCAGGGTCATTTTTGCAAATCCAGAAACCTTCATGACTTAAAGTCACTATCCCCAAAAAGCTAGGAACTAAGTTGCAATTTCATCGCCGGCGACCTCTGCCTCGCCGGAATTGGTGAAATCGGAGGCGCATGGCCACCAGAGCTTCTAGAACACGAGAGAGCATCCCCAGAAGCTTGATTACATGGTCAAATTCAGTACCCATATCGGGATTACATCGGAAAATTTGAAGAAAGTCGTCATCACCGACAAGCCTTCTCGTTTTCCGATCTGCCTGAATTCGACTCCTCTAAACGATTGAAAACTTTTAATCGACTCCTGGAAGTCTCCTGAATTTATTAATGATATAATATTTCATCCAGAATCAGTAGAAAAGAAGATCCTAATTCGAATTAAAAACGTTCATATAAAACTAGAACCCTAATTTCAATTTTCCAGAATCAAACATCATTTTCTACATGTTATTGAACTCCAAATCACTCACATAATATACCAAAATGGCCAAGATATAATTATCTACAAGATTAAGCCATTAAATCATATCAACAACATCAAGACCAAAATTTCATAATTTAATCTTTAAATAATTCGAAATAAAACAATTAAATAAGAAAATTACCTTAATTTCTGCACCAAAGTGTTGATTGGTTCAGAAAGGTCTTTTCGAGATCTTCGATTTGATATATGGCACGCCCGAATCAGAGTTCGATAACGCCTTCGTTCGTGCGTTTGATTTTCCAGAACGTAACGAATAATTAGGGTTTTCTCTGTAAATTCTCTATTTTTACTGATTGATTATGATTATACGAATAAAATGAAATAAGAAAAGGGCTATATATATTTATGGAATATTGGTTCGTATTGGATCACACTGGATAGATAAATTAGTTGCTTAGCTGGTAAGTAACTGCAAAAACGACCCGTTTTGATATCTGTATTGGATAATTATCCAAACCGGACTTCTTATAAAACACTTTATACAAAAATAATGTCATATTATCCCATCTTTCGAGAATACGGGCTTTGTTGATTTATCAAAATGATTATCGTATCAAAAATTGTGCGTCGGGATGCGTACGGGTCAAACCGTAATCTGGATTGAAAAAGTTAAAACACGGAAAATGTTCAGAATTATCAAATTAGGTTAGGAAGGATTTTTTGAAGAGTTTCGGGTTGTAAAACGTAAAAACGGTTGAAGTTGGACGATTCCCGGTTTTATAAAATAGTTTTGTAATTATTCAGAAAATAATTATTAAATCTGTAAATCATTATAAAATCATATAATGATCCAAAAATTACCATAAAAATATCACAATTATCTATATTACATTCTTGACATAATAAAATAACATACTCTCATTTTATCACATATAAACATTTAAATATCAATATTAATTAACAGATAATTCACCAAAATTCACATAATAATTATATAATAATTATTTATTGATAAAATAATTTCACACGGTATCCCGGATATTACATCCTTCCCCCCCTTAAAAGGATTCTGTCCTCGGAATCTCCTATGTAAACTGATGAGGGTACTTTTCTCGCATATCACTTTCTAGTTCCCAGGTTGACTCTTCAACTTTTGGGTTCCTCCACAACACTCTTACTAACTTTACAACTTTATTTCTCAATATCTTTTCTCTCTTTTCTAGAATCTCTATTGGATTCTCTACATACAATAAATCTTCATGTAGTTCTATCGGCTCATACTCGATTGAATGCCTAAAATCTAGATTGTACTTCTTAAGCATCGATACGTTAAATACATTATGAATGTGCTCCATGTGCGGGGGTAACGCCAATTCGTAAGCTACCTTGCCGACACATTTCAGAATTTCAAAAGGTCTAACGTATCTAGGACTCAGCTTCCCTTTCTTTTCAAATCTTCTCAATCCTTTCCTTGGTGACACTTTCAGGAACACTAGATCTTCATCTTCAAATTCCATATCCTTTCTGGATTGGTCTGCATATTTTCTTTGACGATTTTGTGCTGCAATTAACCTTTTCTGGATGACTTCCACAACTTCTTTTGTCTGCTGCACCAATTCAGGTCCAAGTATATTACGTTCTCCGACTTCGTCCGAATACACTGGTGATCGACATTTGCGTCCATAAAGAGCTTCATAAGGAGACATTCTGATACTGGCATGATAACTATTGTTGTAAGAAAACTCCACTAAGGGCAAATGCTCATCCCAATTTTCTTTGAAATTAATGGCACAAACACGTAACATATCTTCAATAGTCTGGATTGTTCTTTCGCTTTGGCCATTGGTCTGCGGATGATAAGTTGTGCTCATATTTAATCTGGTTCCCAAAAATTCTTGAAAACTTTTCCAAAATCTAGAATAGAATCGTGGATCTCGATCTGATACGATAAACACAGGGACTCCATGACAGACTACTATTTCCTTCAAATATATGTGAACCAATTTGTCCAACGAGAATCTTTCGTTAATAGGCAAAAAATGAGCTGATTTGGTTAGTCTGTCTACTATAACCCAAATGGCACCGTGGTTCGCTTTCGTCCTCGGTAAGCCAACTATGAAGTCCATAGCAATGTGCTCCCACTTCCACTCTGGAATTTCTAATGGTTATAACAATCCACTTGGTCTATGATGCTCTGCTTTAACTCTTTGGCACGTATAATATTTGCTAACCCATTCCGCAATTTCTCTCTTCATGTCGAGCCACCAATAATTCTCTTTCAAATCTCTGTACATCTTGATACTTCCTGGATGGATTGAATACTTTGAGTTGCGAGCTTCCAGTAGAATTTCATTCTTCAATTCTGAAACTGGTGGAATCCAAATTCTGGAAGAAAATCTGAGAATACCTTGATCATCTTTTTGAGTACATAACTCTTCTCCTACTAAACGATTAATATCGTGATCCATTATTTCCTCTTGACATTTCTTTATCTTCTCTAGAAATTCTGGTTGAAACGTCATACTATACATCTTTACTTCATTAGGCTTGCATATTTTGACTTCCAATTCCAACTTCTGAAATTCCTTGTATAACTCTTCAGGTACTGTTAGCACGTTCAGTTTTTCCTTTCTGCTTAACGCATCTGCCACCATATTTGTTTTTCTTGGGTGATAGTTAATCGTGTAATCATAGTCCTTGATCAACTCCAGCCATCTCCTCTGTCTCATGTTAAGTTCTTTTTGTGTGAATATGCGCTTCAAACTTTTATGATCCGTATAGATCTCGCCTCTTTCTCCATATAAGTAGTGTCTCCAAATCTTTAAGGTGAATACTATTGTTGCTAGTTCCAAATCATGAGTAGGATACTTCTGCTCATGAGGTTTCAGTTGTCTAGATGCATATGCAATAACTTTATCAGACTGCAACATAACACAACCTATCCCTTATGAGAAGCATCACTATAGATTATAAAATTCCCTTGATCATCTGGAAGAGACAAAACATGAGCCGTGATCAATCTCTTTTTCAATTCCTGGAAACTTTCTTCACATTTCTCATTCCATATAAACTTCTCACTTTTCCTAGTAAGCTTCATCAAAGGCGTCGCAATCTTTGAGAAATCTTGAACAAATCTTCGATAATATCCCGCTAATCCCAAAAAACTTCTCACTTATGTTGATGTTTTTGGCCTTTCCCAATTCATAACAGCTTCAATCTTTGTTGTGTCCACTTTGGTTCCTTCATTACTTACTACGTGTCCTAAGAATTGAACTTCTTGTAACCAAAACTCACACTTTGAAAACTTTATATACAACTTCTTCTTTCTTAAAATTTCCAAAGATATCCTTAGATGCTCCGCATGATCTTCCGTTGACTTTGAGTAGATCAAAATATCATCGATAAACACAATTACAAACTTGTCCAAATATTTCTTAAAAATTCTGTTCATCAAGTCCATAAATTTTGTTGGTGCATTGGTTAATCCAAATGTCATTACTAAGAATTCATAATGACCGTACCTTGTTCTAAAAGTTGTCTTTGGTATATCTTCAGGTTTTATCTTCAATTAGTGATATCCGGATCTCAAATCAATCTTAGAGAAGTACTTAGCTCCTTTCAGCTAATCAAACAACTCGTCGATTCGAGGTAAATGGATACTTGCTCTTAATCGTAAGCTTATTGAGTTCTCGATAGTCGATGCATAACCTCATGATTTCGTCTTTCTTCTTAACAAATAGCACCGGTGCACCTCATAGGGATACACTGGGTCGAATTACTCCTTTTTCTAATAATTCTTGCAATTGCTTTGCCAACTCCTTCATTTTAAAAGGCACCATTCTGTACGGGGCTTTAAATACTGGTTCCGTTCCGGGTGCCAATTTGATCGCAAACTCAATTTCTCTATATAGAGGAAGTCCTGGTAATTCATCTGGAAACACGTCTGGAAATTCATTTACTATAAGAATATCTTCCAGTTTTGCTGGCTCCTGACTTTTGTCTATCACATAAGCAATAAAATGCTCGCATCCTTGTTGTAGTAATTCATTGGCTTGAATCATCGTCAAGAACTTCTTTGCTTGCTTCTGACCTTTAAACATTACCACTTTCTCATCTGACGTTTTCAAAATTACCTTCTTATTAAGATAGTCTATCTGAGCATCATGCTTAGATAGCCAATCCATTCCTAAAATAACGTCAAACTCTCCTAACTTAAACGGTATCAAGTCAGCGCCAAACTTATTACCAGAAATCTCAATCTTACAGTTCTTACATACTTGGTTCACAGATACACGTTCCTGATTTGCTAATTCTACCGTCATAATTTCACTTAACAATTCAACTGGACAATTTAACTTATCAACAAAATCTTGAGAAATAAATGATCGAGTTACTCCCGAATCTACAAGCACTTTAGCACATAAAGAATTCACAGTAAGCGTACCTTCCACAACATCAGTTTCCATGATAGCATCCCTCACAGACATGTCATAAACTCTAGCTCTGGGAGGTTCATTCACTGTTGGACAAGCCCCAATGATTCTCAGCATATTATTGACTGGAACTAGTGTCTTGCAATCCCTTGCTATGTGTTCTGGCTTTCCGCACTTGAAACATGTATACCCAATTGCTGGAACTTTGCCTGCCTGATTCCTGGTAGGCTGATCCTTGTTGGCTGGCTCTCTAGCTGGCTGGTTACGGCACTCCCTTAAATAGTTCCCCCTCTGGTTGCATCTGTAGCAGACCACATTCAGCTTGCTGCAAACTCCTCCATGTTTCTTTCCACAGACTTGACAATCTGGTAAACCTGGCCTCTGCTGGGTTGGCTGGTTCCCAGTGGCTGAACGGTTACCTTGTCCTCCATTGCCTATATTCTGCATATTAAAATTCCTTCTGGGATGAAACTTGCCTTTCCTCTGATTTAAATTTGGAAACTTCCTTGTCTGGGACTGTCCTTCATTCCCTTCAAACTTTCTTTTCTTACTTTCCTTCTCCTTCTGAGACATTTCACTTTCAGTCTCCGCAATCATAGCTTTCTGCATAACTCCCGCATACGTATCCAATTCAAATATGGCTACCTTCCCACGAATCCATGACTTAAGACCTTTTTAGAACCTGTTAGCTTTCTTTCTATCAGTGTCGACATATGATGGTACAAACCTAGACAATTCCTCAAACTTACTTTCATAATCCGCCAGTGACATATTCCCCTGCTTGAGCTCCAAATTTTTTAATTCCATCTGATCCTAAAAAAACTGAGGGAAATACTTCTCTAAAAACAACTCCTTGAAACTATCCCATGCAACATCATCTGTACCTTCCAATGTCTTAACAGTTTCCCACCAGTAGGTGGCTTCATTCTTCAGATAGTAACTCGCAAACTCAGTTTCCTGTTCCTCTCTCACCTTGACTAAGGAAAATGCCTTCTCAATTACCTTCAACTAGACTATTGCCTCAATAGAATCTACGAAACCCCTAAAATCTGGTGGATTCACCGCCTGAAAAGTCTTAAAGGTTTCCTGAGGATTAGTCTGCCTCTGCTGTTGTTGAGACAGGTGGATTGTCTATTGAGCCAAGATCTGAAGAATCCGGGCTACAGTTGGGTCTATGGGACCTGGATTGATATTCTGGTTATTGCTGTCTTGGGTGTTGTTGTTGGTTTCTTCATTTTGGTTGGTGGAACGGTTGTTTCTTCTGGGAGGCATTTTCTGTAAAGAGTCAAACAATTTATTGAGCCTTTAAATCAAATCCTGTTTATGAAAAGTTTTCTTGTAAAACAGAATATCTCTTTTTGAAAATATTTTCAATCGTTGAAGTAAGTAAATTGCATGCTTCTTTACAAAATATAAACAGTTAGGTGATAGGGTACATGTTATCACAAGAGTTTATAACTGGTCTGGTAAGATAAAACAGGTGTAGTAAGGTAATGACAATGCTGGAAAAGGAAAGGTACTGATATATATGTCAAAGTTTGGTAGTACAAACGCGAAATGTTTTACTAAAGGCAAACGTACAATAGGCCTATCTATTATTCAGCAAGTCTGGTTTATTTATATACCCACCAAAAGTCTGATAATACTCACTACACATTATTATACATATATCAGTTGTCACATCATCTACATCATCTAGCTTCAGGGAAACTCTGGTCCACCAAGCCTTTCATAATCCTCCAATACCTCTCTGGCCCATCTCATAAGAGCATCTAGGGATGCATACTCACAAGTGGCTCCATGAAGTCTGGCCTTGAGTATTCTCCGGGTCACCTGAATCTCATTCTGAAGCTCCCTTAATTCCTGTCAATATCTATAGTCCTTATAATGTGATGTAACTCCTGGATCTGTGCCAACAGGGCTTCTCGTTCCAACAGAAGAGCCTCATACTTCTGGTATGGAACAAGGTGTGAAGTAAACTTAAAAGATGCACACGCATCTGAATATCCAGTAGAGTCATAATCAGCAGGTGGAGGTTGTAATATCCCATATTTTCAAATATTATTATTATAATTATTTGGAGTTATTTATGTGATTTTATGTGAACTTTGGTAAATTATCTGGTAATTGGAGTGATGTTTTGGATGTTTATATGTGATATTCTTTGAGGATTCTAATTTTTATATGTGCAGAATAAAGTATAGATAATTATGATATTTTTCTGGTAAATTTTGGATTGTTATATGATTTTATAATGATTTATGAATTTATTAATTATTTTCTGAGTATTTATAAAACTATTTTATAAAGCCGGGAATCGTCCAACTTTAACTGTTTTTATGTTTTTACAACCCGAAACTTTTCCGAAAACTTCTTTCTAACCTAATTTGGTAATTCCGGACATTTCCCGTATTTTAACTTTTTCGATCCGGATTACGGTTTGACCCGTACGCGTCCCGGCATAAAATTTTCGATACGATAATCGTTTTGATAAATGAACAAAACCCATATTCTCGAAAGACGGGATATTATTACATTATTTTCGTACAAAGTGTTTTATAAGAAGCTCGGTTTTGATAATTATCCAAATCTGATATTAAATTGTATCATTTTTATAGTTACTTAGCGGCTAAGTAATGTATTTCGGATCTGATATGATCTGATGGGATACTCGTTACTTGTTTAAATTGCATATATATGAATCGATCCGTAATTTGGGCACATGTTTATTTGTATCTTTATCGAGGTACTCGTTTTATCTCGATGTATGTGCATTTACTTGTATTTTACGTGTTTTTGGAATTTTTTGTTAATTTAAGTATCGTTTCAGTTTTTCAAAAATAACGGACCGAGACCCCACCGGGACGTCCAACCCCACAAGATCTGTGTTTTTTTTAAAAAATTATACGTATTTTAAATACCCAGCATTTCTGCACTTTCGAATTATTCGTAAATTTTGGGGAATTTTGATACAATTTTTATATTTTATTATTTTTAAAATTATTTCCAGTAATTATAATTTTGGAGCATAATTATTTTAATTAAGGAATAAAAACACCCTTAAGTTATTTTGGGGTATTAATTTCTGTACATACATAAATAGCTGCAACAAATTTATTTTATTCATTTTTAATTAATAAAAAATCGGAAAAATAGGAAATTGAAGAACTGTTCTTGAGCTGGGGAATTGAATCCCAATTTTGGATGTGCTTTTGATTTCTGTTTTAACAGTTCGAGTAGTGGAATCAAAACTCTCGTTGACTACTATCTAATTTCATCATAAAAAATATCCAACAATCGGTAATTTTGAAATCGATTTTTAGGGTTCTTCGTCTGAATTTGGGCTTTTGATTTCTAGGTTGTGTTGAATGTTTTTGATGATTACAGTAGCTTTTCCATGATTAGAGTAATCAATTTATGTAAAAATCATACTCGTTTTAGTGCTGGAATGTTCGAACCAAGTTCTTGGTTCTTGAATAATTTTATGCTCGATTTCTGGATAATATATTGATTATTTGTTATTTAGGATGTTACAAGTAGAGTCCGTGTGTTGTAAACTTCGATTCCATAGCAAATTTGTCGAGGTTGGTTGTTGTTCGGCCGCTCGTCGGAAAACCGACAAGTTTTTCGGTTTTTGGCCGTTAATTGGTCGGACAAATCGATTCGAAGATGGTTCTGTGAATTGTGTGGTGGGATTTGGTTGTTGGGGTAGCCCAGAAATGTTTGGGCTTGAATTTTTGATGTTCAGCGAATCTTTCGGAGTTGATCGGAGAACTCATCGGCGCCGGGGGAATGCTGCCGGATTCTGGGTTCATTTTCCAGTTTCCGGTATGGTTCTTACCCGACCCGGTTTGTTCATCTTTGACCTGTTTAGTTTTTAACTGACCCGGTTTGATTCTTCAAAACCCTGACCTCATTCCCAATTCTGTTTCTACCTTTTCTGATTTAAAAATATTTCAAAATTCATTTTGTTTTTCTAAAAAACCATTTATTTAATTTCCAAAAATCATTTACTTATTATTTTAAATTTTAAAAACTATTTTCTTAATTATTTAAATTCCAAAAATTATTTCTTTTATTATTTTCAAAAATCTATATTTTTTTTAATTATTTATAATTTATTTTAATTGATTATTTATGGATTTAATTAATTGATTAATTCATTTAATCAATTAATTTTATTTATAATTATTTAAATAAAATACAATTATTTATAATTAATTTAAATAATTCCTAAAAATTGTTTTTAAGCTTTTAAAAAATATATTTTGGGATTTAAAATCAATTAATATTATTATTAATTAATTTATTCTCATTTAATTTTTATTTTATTCGTAATAATTAAACCATCCGTCCGTTTAATACAAAACGAATGCGTATAGACTCGGAAAAATATTCTGCTTTCAATAAAAATAATTTCGAGACCCAAATTATTTTGTTTCGAAAGGTCGCTTGATTTGCAAATCGATTCTTAGTCGCATATTGATCAAAAAGTTGTTTTTTGACCCGATTTTAGTTTTAAACATACCGAGTCGAATGTTTTGACGAACCGAGTCATATGTGATATGAAATATATGGTACGTGGATTATGTGCTTATATATTATGTGAATTATGTGATACGTGAGTTATGTGCTTATGTGTTATGTGAATTACGTGCGTTTGTGGGTCAAGAGTCTTGTGTTTTACTATTATAATTATGTGTGGGCTATCATATGGGTAGACAATAGGATTTTGACGCGCATTTAGTCGAGTAATTATCGTTTAGATGATTAAAATTGTATCTTTTAATTATAGATGCCGATTGCTCGAGTTGATCGGAACAAGGCATTTGGAAGAATGAGATGGAAGGGTATTGGATAATTGGCTTCTAGCTATCGCAGGAGCAGCATATCAGTATAGTATTGAAAAGAAGGATGATGATTTTTGAGACAGAATGTCAGAATAGATGCGTCATTGTGAGTGTGACTAACTACTAAATCTCAAAGGCAAGTATCCCTATCATCACTTATTGTTCAAGTGATATTTATTTTGAATCTTATCATGCAAGTATCGTTTTCCCTATTCTCAGTTCAGAATAGATAAATGTTTTACATATCGCTGAATTAAATGATTCTGTTTATACAAGTATCCTTCTACTATTCCTTGTTCAAAATAGCTAAGTGATTTTACTTATCAAATTACTGAATTTATAAATATTTTGGATTTGGAGACAGATGATCTTGTTGAGAGAATTCCTGCCCAAGTGAATGGGGGAATAAAATTATTTAGGATTTCGATTGATTCGGCTCCATTTACAATAAAAAGGTTTTAAGATTGGAATGGTTACTGGTTACTGGTTACAGCGTAGGTGATCGAGATATCGGTCCAGTTGCAATATCTTTCAAGGCGAGTATATGCCTTTTCTGGCACCCTATAGGTACCGTATGGCTGAGGGATACGGGTAGTACCTATACTTACGGTATGGCTGCCGAATACCGCTGCTGTTTCGTGACTGATCATTAGGAACATCATGAAATATAATTGGTTCCAATTTAAACTGTTGTTTCTAAATTGTTTTGATATTCTTAGAATAAATGGTTTATCAACTGTTTCTGTTTTGGATAAAAGGTGAAAAGAGGTTTTGATTCAGTTTCTGATTTATGCTGATACTTACTTTGTTATTAAATATCAAAGGTGTTATTAGTATAGATGATTGATGTTGATTTCAGTATGGGATGTTGTGAGCATCAAAGTTCTTATTGATATCTAATTTGATATGACAACAAAATGAGTATTAATATCAAGAGTTCAGTTTTGAATAAAGTTTATGATTCACTCCATAATCATTATTTCATGTTAGTGTTGTTTACGATATTTCCGTAAACACTGTTTTACGTGTTTTATTCTCGTCAAGATTCAAAGTATTGTTGAAGCATTTCGCTCAAAAATATCAAAAGGATTTTGAATACTGAGGAGGAATCAATTCTGGGATTCCTTAACTAAATTTTCTGATTCAGCAATTACGATTTTTAAATGTTCTACTCTAATGCAGATGTCGGTTTCATATCAAAACACCCTATATAAACGTCATAATGAACTTTCTGAGCATTTCGTCCGCTCATACTCGCATATTTTAAATTTAACCTCTAGTGAGGACTAGCTTGCGTTGTTTAGCCGCGTACCTCAAGGAAGCAAAGTTGAAGCTTTTGGGAAGGTGGTTGGTCCAGGGTTTGCGCACTAGTGTAAGTTTTATTGTATAAAGTTATTTATATTATCTTATATTATAATTGTGTTATTTTATAGTTGTACCTAGTATACTTCTTTTTGAAGTTACACTAGCGGGGTTGGTTTTGAGTTTGGATTTTTTTTTTAAAAAAAACTTTAGAAGAAAGTGAAAAATGTTTTTGTGGAATTTGGATATCTTGTTTCTAGAACTGTAACCTTAAAAGATCTTGGATTAGTCTGGGGTCATAAATTATAAAGATCTTCCGCTGGCATTTATTTATTGACTTAACAGATTATTTTGGGTTGAGATTCATGGTGACGACCAAATCCTCTGACCCCGGATTTGGGGGCATTACAGGTTGGTATCAGAGCTGAGGTTATAGTAAACTAGAAACGGGAGTGTGTAGCAGTGTGTATAGCTATGTGAGGACATTTGAGCTCATATCGAGTTCATGTTGGACTATTGGATGTAGTACCAACGAGTAAGTTAAGATAGGCGCATTCGTTCGACATGGTTGTGTTCAGCTAGATGGAACTCCGGGAATCTACAAACTTCTATTGTGAAATCTTCCGAGACTACGATTCGACGATGATGGAGATTATCGATATCTTTGGAACATGAAGAAGTATTTAGAATCGGATGACGAGTCAACCAAAGAGTTCAAAAAAATATAATAAGTATTAAGACCTTGGTAATACCTTCTCTTTCTATAAATTCCTTTGTCATCTCTCAAAAAGAGGTATTTGTTAAAAGATATATTCTCTAACACTCATTCAATCATTTTGTGCCACAATCTTGTTTTCTGGATTCTATTTCCTTCAGAAATATCACATTTGAAATATTTTTAGTTTTATTCATTTGAGTTTGAATTCCTCTAATGCTCCTTTATTCTGATTGAGATGAACAACCCTAACTATAGGGGACACAAGGTATACCTGTCTGTGTGATAGGAGTTGGATGGGACGCCATCACTTGTGTGTGTTGTGACTACAAGAAGGTTAACAACCTTTAGTAGTGTCTTAATTTGGACACGCAATACCAAGTTCAGTTGATCATATTGATCTCTCTGTTATTCTTTTATTTCAAAAATACTTTTTCTCAAATTCAGATTTTTGTCCCATTTTGATATAAAAAAAAGTTTCTCTTTAAAATTCCATTATTTTATTATCTCAAACATTCGAAGGTATGCCAAACAAGTTGAGCTGAGTTATCTTGGTCAAGTCAAAGTAAGGCTATGTGATGGGATTACCAATAGCGATAGTGGACTACAATGCAATTAAAATATTAGTGGCGTATAACAAACTCAATTTGTTCTTTTATTTCTTTCTCTATTTACCTCTCTCTTTTTTTTTCTTTTTCTTTATCTTTCTCTCTATTATTCTTTTTCTCGAGCAACGATAATGATTATGTTGGGAAGTTGGACAAATCAATGGTGAAGACTGAAGCTCACGTGATAACTGTGTGGTATAAGGAATTGCAGTGTTATTGGAAATTTTGAGAAAAGTTGCATATGCAAGATTGGGAAGTTCATTAAAAAACCTTTAGTGCTTTCTTCAGCTGATTTTGAGGACGGAATCCTTATAAGGGGGTAGATTGTAATATCCCATATTTTCAAATATTATTATTATAATTATTTGGAGTTATTTATTTGATTTTTATGTGAACTTTGGAAAATTATCTGGTAATTGGAGTAATGTTTTGGATGTTTATATGTGATATTCTTTGAGGATTCTAATTTTTATATGTGCAGAATAAAGTATAGATAATTGTGATATTTTTCTGCTAAATTTTGGATTGTTATATGATTTTATAATGATTTATGAATTTATTAATTATTTTCTGAGTATTTATAAAACTATTTTATAAAGCCGTGAATCGTCCAACTTTAACTATTTTTACGTTTTTACAACCCGAAACTCTTCCGAAAACCCTTTCCTAACCTTATCTGGTAATTTCGGACATTTTCCGTGTTTTAATTTTTTCGATCCGGATTACGGTTTGACCCGTACGCGTCCTGGCGTAAAATTTTCGATACGACCATCATTTGATAAATCAACAAAACCCGTATTCTCGAAAAATGGGATATTATTACATTATTTTCGTATAAAGTGTTTTATAAGAAGCTCGGTTTTGATAATTATCCAAATCTGATATTAAATTGTATCATTTTTATAGTTACTTAGCGGCTAAGTAATGTATTTCGGATCCGATATGATCCGATGGGATACTCGTTACTTGTTTAAATTACATCTATTTGAATCGATCCGTAATTTGGGCACGTGTTTATTTGTATCTTTATCGAGGTACTCATTTTATCTCGATGTATGTGCATTTACTTGTATTTTACGTGTTTTTGGAATTTTTTGTTAATTTAAGTATCGTTTCAGTTTTTCAAAAATAATGGACTGGGACCCCACCTGGACGTCCAACCCCTCAAGATCTATGTTTTTATTTTTTTTATAAAATTATACATATTTCAAATACCCAGTATTTCTGCATTTTCGAATTATTCACAAATTTTGGGGAATTTTGATATAATTTTTATATTTTATTGTTTTTAAAATTATTGCCCGTAATTATAATTTTGGAGCATAATTATTTTAATTAAGGAATAAAAACACCCTTAATTTATTTTGGGGTATTAATTTCTGTTCATATATAAATAGCTGCAACATATTTATTTTATTCATTTTTAATTAATAAAAAATCAGAAAAATAGGAAATTGAAGAACAGGGGGTGTTCTTGAGCTGGGGAATTGAATCCCAATTTTGGAGGTGATTTTGATATCTGTTTTAACAGTTCGAGTTGTGGAATCAAAGCTCTCGTTGACTACTATCTAATTTTATCATTAAAAACATCCAATAATCGGTAATTTTGAAATCGATTTTTAGGGTTCTTCGTCTGAATTTGGGCTTTTGATTTATGGGTTGTGTTGAATGTTTTTGATGATTACGGTAGCTTTTCCATTATTAGAGTAATCGATTTATGTAAAAATCATACTCGTTTTAGTGCTGGAATGTTCGAACCAAGTTCTTGGTTCTTGAATAATTTTATGCTCGATTTCTGGATAATATATTGATTATTTGTTATTTAGGATGTTACAAGTAGAGTCCCTGTGTTGTAAGCTTCGATTCCATAGAAAATTTGTTGAGGTTGGTTGTTGTTGGGCCGCTCGTCAGAAAACCGACGAGTTCGCCGGTTTTTGGCCGTTAATTGGTCGGAGAAATCGATTCGAAGATGGTTCTATGAATTGTGTGGTGGGATTTGGTTGTTGGTGTAGCCCAGAAACATTTGGGCTTGAATTTTTGATGTTCAGCGAAGCTTTCAGAGTTGATCGAAGAACTCACTGGCGTCGGGGAAGGCTGCCGTATTCTGGGTTCATTCCCCAGTTTCCGGTAGGGTTTTTACCCGACCCGGTTTGTTCATCTTTGACCCATTTAGTTTTTAACAGACGCGGTTTGATTCTTCAAAACCCTGACCCCATTCCCAATTTTGTTTCTACCTTTTCTGATTTAAAAATATTTCAAAATTCATTTTGTTTTTCTAAAAAAAACCATTTATTTAATTTCCAAAAAATATTTTCTTATTATTTTAAATTCTAAAAACTATTTTCTTAATTGTTTTAAATTCCAAAAATTATTTCTTTTATTATTTTAAAAAATCTATATTTGTTTTAATTATTTATAATTTATTTCAATTGATCATTTATGGATTCAATTAATTGATTAATTCATTTAATCAATTAATTTTATTTATAAATATTTAAATAAAATACAATTATTTATAATTAATTCAAATTATTCCTAAAAATTATTTTTAAGCTTCTAAAAATTATATTTTGGGATTTAAAATAAATTAATATTATTATTAATTGATTTATTCTCATTTAATTCTCATTTTATTCGTAATAATTAAATCGTTCGTCCGTTTAATACGAAACGAACGCGTATAGACTCGGAAAAATATTCCGCTTTCAATAAAAATACTTTCGAGACCCAAATTATTTTGTTTGAAAAGTTTTCTTGATTTGCAAATCGATTCTCAGTCGCATATTGATCAAAAACTTGTATATTTACCCGATTTCAGTTTTAAACACACAAAGTCAAATATTTTGACGAACCGAGTCATATGTGATATGAAATATGTGATACGTGGATTAGGTGCTTATATGTTATGTGAATTATGTGATACGTGAGTTATATGCTTATGTGCTATGTGAATTACGTGCGTTTGTGGGTCAAGAGTCTTGTGTTTGACTGTTATAATTATGTGCGGGCTATCTTATGGGTAGATGATAGGATTTTGACGCGCAGTTCATCGAGTAATTATCGTTTAGGTGATTAAAATTTTATCTTTTAATTATAGATGCAGATTGCTCGAGTTGATCGGAACAAGGCATTGGGAAGAATGAGATGAAAGGGTATTGGATAACTGGCTTCTAGCAATCGCAAGAGCAGCATATCAGTAAAGTATTAATAAGAAGGATGATGATGTTTTGAGACAGAATGTCAGAATAGATGTGTTATTGCAAGTTTGACTAACTACTAAATCTCAAAGGCAAGTATCCCTATCATCACTTATTGTTCAAGTGATATTTATTTGAATTTTATCATGCAAGTATTGTTTTCCCTATTCTCAGCTCAAAATAGATAAATGTTTTACATATCACTGAATTAAATGATTCTGTTTATGCAAGTATCCTTCTGCTATTCCATGTTCAGAATAACTAAGTGATTTTACTTATCAAATTACTGGATTTATAAATATTGTGGATTTTGAGAAAGATGATTTTGTTGCAAAAATTCATGTCCAAGTGAATGAGAGAATAAAATTATTTAGGATGTCGATTGATTCGACTCCTTTTTCAATAAAAAGGTTTTAAGATTGGAATGGTTACTAGTTATTGGTTACCTCATAGGTGATCGAGATATCGGTCCAGCTGTAATATCTTCAAGGCGAGTATATTCCTTTTCTGGCGCCCTATAGGTACCGTATGACTGAGGGATACGGGTAGTACCTATACTTACGATATGGTTGTGGGATACCAGTGCTGTTTCGTGACTGATCATCAGGAACAACATGAAATATAATTGGTTCCAATTTAAACTGTTGTTTCTAAATTGTTTTGATATTCTTAGAATAAATGGTTTATCAACTGTTTTTGTTTTGGATAAAAGGTGAAAAGTGGTTTTGATTCAGTTTCTGATTTATGCCGATACCTACTTTATTGTTAAATATCAAAGGTGGTATTAGTATACATGATTGATGTTGACTTCAGTATGGGATGTTGTGAGCATCAAAGTTCGTATTGATATCTAATTTGATATGACAATAAAATGAGTATTAATATCAAGAGTTCCGTTTTGAATAAAGTTTATGATTCACTCCATAATCATTGTTTCATGTTCGTGTTGTTTACGATATTTCCGTAAACACTGTTTTACGAGTTTTATTCTTGTCAAGATTCAAAGTATTGCTGAAGCATTTCGCTCAAAAATATCAAAAGGATTTTGAATACTGAGGAGGAATCAATTCTGGGATTCCTTAACTAAATTTTCTGATTCAGCAATTACGATTTTTAAATGTTCTGCTCTAATGCATATGTCGGTTTCATATCAAAAGACCCTATATAAACGTCATATTGAACTTGCTGAGCATTTCTTCCGCTCATAATTTCCTGTTTTAAATTTAACCTCCAGTGAGGATTAACTTGCGTTATTTAGCCGCGTACCTCAGGGAAGCAAAGTTGAAGCTTTTTGGAATGTGGTTGGTCCAGGGTTTCGCACTAGTATAAGTTTTATTGTATAAAGTTATTTATATTATATTATATTATAATTGTGTTATTTTATAGTTGGGCCTAGTATACTTCTTTTCGAAGTTATACTAGTGGGGTTGGTTTTGAGTTTGGAATTTTTTTGAAAAAAAAGCTTTAAAAGAAAGGGAAAAATGTATTTGTGGAATTTGGATATCTTGTTTCTAGAATTGTAACCTTAAAAGATCTTGGATTAGTCCGGGGTCATAAATGATAAATATCTTCCGCTGGCATTTATTTATTGACTTAACATATTATTTTGGGTTGAGATTTCATTGTGACGACCAAATCCTCTGACGCCGGATTTGAGGGTGTTATAGAGGGCCTCGACTAGGTGGTCTTACACCAAGAAGTGGAATAGCTTGCAATGGTGCAGCCGTCGTGTTAGATATATTTGATAATATCATGTCTAATATGATTTGTGTTTAGTTTTCAGATCTTACTTAAACAGGACAAATCAGTACTTAACTGGAAATCAACACTTATACTGAAGTCAGAACTTAAGTTATCAGGAGATATTTATCAGGAGATAATATCAGGACTTAAGGAGACTTTCAGATAAGGAAGGCGGCTGATTGAAAGGAAAGAAGATCAAGACAAAGGCAAGAAGAGATATGCATGAAGAAGGAATTATATGAAGAATAGAATACTTGGAAGAAAAGATATCTGATTGATATATTTTACGAAGCAGAATTACATTCCATATAAATTAGTGATTATCTTGTAACTGTGTAGTATATAAACACAGACATAGGTTTTACACTATAACTGTTATCATTATCGAGAATAGTATTCATTGTAACCCTAGCAGCTCTCGTGATATTTGTTCATCACTGAGAGAGGATAGTTCCATATTGTAACAAAGTTTATTATATTGAATAAAGTTTGTTTTCTGTTACTTGAGTTCTTTAATTCGATTTGATTGTGATAAATACTGTATTCAACCCCCTTCTACAGTGTGTGTGACCTAACAAGTGGTATCAGAGCAGATCTGTTAACACACAAACAGTTTAAGATCCAAAAACAATCATGTCTGAAGAAGAAACTCCAACCAAGCCCACCAAAACTGAAGAACCTCCAAAGACTCAAATCTATAGTCGATATGAGACTATTAGAGTTCCCATATTGAAACCATCTGAATATTCCATATGGAAGGTGAGGATGTCTATGTTTCTAAAAGCTACTGATCCAGAATACCTTGACAGAATCAATGAAGGACCACACAAGCCAACCAAACTCTATGTTGTAGTTGCAGGTCAACCAGCAAAATCTGTACCAAAGGAGAAGAGTGATTATACTGCTGAAGATATCTCATCAATTGCTAAGGATGCTAAGGCACGACACTTGCTGCATAGTGCTATTGATAATGTAATGTCAAACAGAGTAATCAACTGTAAGACTACAAAGGAGATATGGGATGCTTTGGAGAAAAGATGCCAGGGAACCGAATTAATTAAGAAGAACAGGAAGACAATACTCACTCAAGAGTATGAACACTTTGACTCAAAGTTTGATGAGTCATTAACTGGTTTATATGACAGATTTGTCAAACTCTTGAATGATTTGTCACTAGTTGACAAGGAATATGATCTTGAGGATTCAAATCTTAAATTCCTGTTAGCACTTCCTGAAAGATGGGATTTGAAGGCCACCACTATAAGAGACATCTATAATCTTGAAGAAACAACTCTTGATGAAATTTATGGGATGCTCAAGACTCATGAACTTGAGATGGAACAAAGAAGCAAGAGGAAAGGAGGAAAGTCAAGCACAGTTGCTCTTAAGGCTGATGAGGAATCTCCCAAAGCAGCTACCTCAAGGAAAGGCAAGGGAAAAGCTCTCATCACAAAGTCTGATACTGAGTCATCAAGTTCTGATAGTGATGATGACTCGGAAACTGAAGCTTGCCTGAGATGGATGCTGATGAAGAGATGATGAAGCTGTGTGCTCTTATGGTGAAAGGAATCACAAGGATTGTATGCAGAAAATTCAGGAAGGGAAAAGTGTTTTCCAGAAAAGGTGCAAGTTCTGATAAGAAGACTTTCAGAAAATCTGAAGGCAAAGGAGGGAAGTCTGACAGAGGAGATTACACATATGTCAAATGCTATCTCCTGATTGCAACAAAGTGAAGAGTGACAAAGGCAAGGCCTTGTCACAAAGAAGAAAAGCTGGACAGACACTTTAGATTCTGAAAGTGAGGAGAACTATGCCTTGATGGCAAATGCTGATAGCAGTTCTGATGCTGCTGAGTTAAAGGTACCTCAAACTACTTATGCCTTTCATACTGATGATATTAATGAGTTAAGAAGATATCTTAAAACCATGTTCATTAGCTATAGAGATCAAACTTTAACATGTGAAAGATTAACTTCTGAAAATCTTGCTTGTAAAAAGAGGAATGATTATTTAGAAAAAGAGTTAGTCATGTTCCATCAAACTCAGAAAGATAGAGATGATGCTTTTTATGTTAGGGATGAAGTACTTAAAATGAATGAATCTGTAAAAACTGAGTTAGAAAAGGAAAGAGAGATTATCAGAACTTGGACTAACTCTGGCAGAACAACTCAGAATTTGTTAAGTAGTGGAAACTGGAAAGAGGGCTTAGGTTATGGAGATGACAAGAATGATAAAGGAACTGTAGAAATTGAGCCTATAGTTGTTAAACAAAAGCCAGAGGTAAAACTTGTTAAGTTTGTAGCTGTAAAGTCTGATACTGAAAGATGTTAAAAATGTAAACACGGTAAAGTCACCTAGGAAAAATAGGAATGGAAAGGAAGGTGTGAATAAAAGTAATGATTATAAGCCTGTTCCTAATGCTCCTAGAAAAACATGTCATAATTGTGGAAATTCTAACCATCTGGCTTCTTTTTGCAGGAAAAATAAGAACATAAACTCCTTACCTTCAAAGTCAGGAGTTAAGAGTTAGTCTGTTAGATATAAGCCAAAAAATCCTTATTTTCATTGTGGTAGTTTATGGCATTCCATTTATACTTGGAAGGAATATTATAGTTTGTACTATGATTAATATCAAATAAAACCTTCTTTAAAGAAAGTTAGCATTGTTCCTTCTAGTGTAAGTTCTGATACAAAGTCTGATAGTGTAAATGCTGATAAGAAAAATGTTAACATAAACTCTGATGCTAAATCCGCTGTAAATGTTAACAAACTTAATGAGGCCAAAGGATCCAAGCAAGTCCGGGTCCTTAAAACTAATCATTAATGGTCTTTGTGATTGCAGGCCAACATGAAAAATATTCCAGTTCTGGACTAGTGGATGTTCAGGATATATGACTGGAAATAAAGCCCTGCAATCAGACTTTGTGGAGAAAGCTGGCCCAAGTGTTTCTTATGGAGATGACAACATTGGAAAAACCTTGGGATATGGCAATATCAATCTGGGGAATGTTATCATTGAAAAAGTAGCTCTGGTCTCAGGACTTAAACACAATCTGCTCAGTGTTAGTCAAATCTGTGACAGAGGTTATCATATGGATTTCTTTGAAGAACACTGTGAAGTTGTAAGTAAATCTACATGCAAAGCTGTTCTGAAAGGATATAGGCATGGTAACATTTATGAAGCCAAGCTTTCAACAAGTACTGATGGTTCTGCAATTTGTCTATTAAGTAGAGCATCAATTGAAGAAAGCTGAAATTGGCACAAAAAACTCTCTTATTTAAATTTCAACAACATAAATGAGCTAGTAAAGAAAGATCTTGTGAGAGGACTGGCAAAATCAGTATTTGCTCCTGATGGCCTTTGTGATTCATGTCAAAAGGAAAAATAAAGAAAATCTTCATTCAAGAGCAAGACTGAATCATCAATTCTTGAGCCTTATCACCTACTACACGTTGATCTATTTGGTCCAGTGAATTTCATATCTATTATAAAGAAGAAATATGCTATGGTCATAGTGGATGAGTTTACCAGATACACGTGGGTGTATTTATTGCACACAAAAAGTGAAACTGCATCTATTTTGATTGATCATATCAAGCAACTGGATAAATTGGTCAAAGATTATGTGAAGATTATAAGAAGTGATAATGGCAATGAGTTCAAAAATTTGATCATGGAAGAGTTCTACAAAGACCATGGAATAAAGCAGGAATTTTCTGCTCCTGGAACTCCACAACAAAATGGAGTTGTTGAAAGAAAAAATAGAACTCTTATTGAAGCTGCACGAACTATGCTTGATGAAGCAAAGTTACCAACCTATTTTTGGGATGAAGCTGTGCAGACTGTTTATTTCACTCAGAATGCCACACTCATCAACAAGCATGGAAAGACACCTTATGAGATGGTGAAGAAAAAGAAGCCAAATCTGAAGTATTTTTATGTATTTGGATGCAAGTGTTTTGTTCTTAAGACTCATCCTGAACAGCTATCCAAATTTGATCTAAAAGCTGATGAAGGAATTTTTGTTGGATATCTACTTTCCACAAAAGCCTTCAGAGTCTACAATTTAAGAACAAGGGTTGTCATGCAATCTATCAATGTCTCTTTTGATGATAAGAAGATTACTGGACTTGAAGATTTCAATGATCATGATCACCTGAGATTTGAAAATGAAGATTTAAATTCTGATACTATAAATCCTGACAGTCTAAATCCTGATAGTCTAAATCCTGATACTGCAAACTCTGATGGATTAAACTCTGATGTTATTGAAATTGTGGTGACTACGCCAAAGGAAGATGCACCTGTGCAGGGGGAGCATACTGAAGATACAACCACATCTCAAGAAGCATCAGAACCTACAACTGGCTCTTCAAGTTCTGATTCTTCAAGTTCTTATGAGCCAAGTTCTGATAAGTCTGGAAACTCAAATTCTGAAGGATACAACTCAGAGAGCATAATTTCAGGGGGAGCATCAGAAAATGTTGATGAAGACAGCATGGATCATGGGGGAGCATCCAGTTCTAGGGAAAACCTTCCATCTGCAAGGAAGTGGACTAAATCACATACACCTGACTTAATTATTGGAAATCCTGATGCAGGTGTCAGAACTAGAACAACTACATCAAATGAATGTCTTTATAATTCTTTTCTTTCTCAAACTGAACCAAAGAAAGTGGAAGATGCTCTTCAAGATGCTGATTGGGTGCAAGCAATGCAGGAAGAGTTAAATGAATTTGAAAGAAACAAAGTCTGGACCCTAGTGCCAAGATCAAAGAACAGATCTGTTGTTGGTACAAAGTAGGTATTTAGAAACAAAACTGATAGTGATGGCATAATTACAAGGAATAAAGCAAGGCTGGCTGCAAAAGGATATTCTCAACAGGAGGGAATTAATTATGATGAAACATTTGCACCATTTGCTAGATTGGAAGCCATACGGATATTTTTGGCTTATGCTGCTCACAAAAAGTTTACTGTCTTTCAAATGGATGTGAAAAGTGCTTTTCTCAATGGAGAATTGGAAGAGGAAGTATATGTTGATCAACCTCCAGGTTTTGTAGATTCCAAACTTCCAAATCATGTCTACAGGCTTGATAAAACACTTTATGGCCTTAAGCAAGCTCCACGTGCATGGTATGAGACTTTAGCTCAGTTTCTTTTGGAAAGTGGATTTAACAGAGGAATTATTGACAAAACACTGTTCTACTTCAACCATGGAAATGACTTACTTTTGGTGCAGATATAAGTTGATGATATCATTTTTGGTTCTACAAATGACAGACTTTGCAAGAAGTTTGCCAAACTAATGCAGTCAAGATATCAAATGAGTATGATGGGGGAACTTAGCTATTTTCTGGGCCTTTAAGTCAAGCAGAATGAAGAAGGCACTTTTATTTGTCAATCCAAGTACACCAGAAATTTGCTGAAGAAATTTGGAATGCAAGATTGTTCAAGTGCATCCACTCCCATGGCCACTGCAACAAAATTGGATAAGGATACTGGTATATCAGTAGATATTACTGATTATAGAGGTATTATTGGCTCCTTACTCTATCTAACTGCAAGTAGACCTGATATCATGTATGCTACCTGTCTTTGTGTAAGATTTTAAGCAGATCCAAGAGAACCTCACTTAACAGCTATGAAAAGAATTTTCAAATACCTTAAGGGTACAGCTTATCTGGGATTGTGGTATCCTAGAGAATCAGACTTTAAGCTAATAGGTTACTCAGATGCAGATTTTGTGCAGGATGAAAAATCGACAGGAAAAGCACAAGTGGAAGCTGCCAATTTCTTGGAGGCAGATTAGTTTCTTGGTTTAGCAAGAAATAAAAGTCAATTTCCATATCAACTGTAGAAGCAGAGTACATTGCTGCAGGAAGCTGTTGTGCACAGATTCATTAGATGAAGAATTAGTTACTGGATTATGGGTTAACATATTTTAAAATCCCTATTTATTATGATAATCAAAGTGTTATTGCTATGACAGGTAATCCAGTTCAACACTCAATGACAAAGCACATCAGCATTAGGTACCACTTCATAAGGGAACATGTGGATGAAGGTACAGTGGAATTGCACTTTGTTCCAACAGATCAACAACTAGCAGATATCTTCACAAAACCACTGTGTGAAGCTACTTTTACATGATTGGTAAATGAACTTAATATGGTTTCAGGTTCTTTCTCTAAATCTGCTTAGTTTTTGTTCTGATACATCAGATTTTATGATCAGTATTTACAAATATTACTATCTTTGTGTATTTTGTGCTTAAATTGAAAATTTCTTAAGTACTGGTTGTTGTCTGATGTGAATTTCTAAACTCTGATAGTGATATGAATATTTCTGTGACTATTCAATCCAATGAGGATAACTGTGCTAGATGCTGACCTAGTAATCTTTAACATACTAAAGTCCCATATTTGAAGTAATTGTTTATGTGGAAATCTTTTAAACACAAGCAAATTCTGATATTGAGCTTAGTTAAGTTTACTTTGTGTATCTTATTACTAAGTCAAAAACTAGAATAGTGCTTCTTATCTGTTAAGTTCTGATGTTAGTAAATCTGATGGATGTACTAAGTGCTGATAAACCTCACTTATCAAAAGAAAAAAAGAAAAGAAAAAGAAATAAAAATCAGGTACTCCTTTGAGATCTAGAGTAAAAATGTGGAAGGGACGACTCAAGTGTATTGCTGGTATTAAGTAGTATGCATTAGAAAAGCAAAATAAATTTTTTCTTGGTGACTTTTCACACTCTGTGATTACTGGAGAAATACTCTGATAATAGCATAAATTCTGATAAGCAGTCATGACTCACTTACATTGAGAAGCCACTGTAAAATGGAATTTCAAAAGATGCATAAAATGAGCACAAAACAGTTGAGGTTGACTCATGCATAAACTCATTCTAAAGTAGACTTCAGAATCATGACAGATTTTGAACCAAGTTCTTAGTTATGCCTTATTTCTAAGATGTACTGAAGTGAATCAGACTTTAATCTTTATCTGATATTTAGCTTACTACACACACATACACTCGATATGAATGATGAAAATTACTGTGGTGATAAATATTATTTTAGATGAACAGTTTAAGTGTCAGTTGTATAAATTCTGAGGACAAGTTATGATGGAAGTTCTGATGATTAAGTTCTGAAGAAACAAAATCAGAATTTGTGTGAAGAATTACAGAAATAGGCATTCACCTTTCGAGTTAAGGAATCATGTTCTGATGACTGTTAAGTTCTGATATAAGTCTAAGTTCTGATATTAAATCCTGATTCTTTACTTGACTTATTTGTAGTTAAAATCTGAAACAGTCGTATTTAACATTCAGAATATGTTTGGGTGAGATATAAACAGTCAACATAATTTGGGTTAGTGGTACTCGTAAATGCATAGCAATTTTTATTTGTTTTGTGTGCTCATTAACTCCTGTTTTAAGCTTCCAATGGCTGTCATTATTGCTCATCAGTCTAGGGAGTCGAGGGGTCATCATTTTTACTTGTAATTGTTGCCCAGTTCTCGCGTCCCTTGGTATTCCATTGGCTATTTAAGCCAATGATTCACTCCAGCCAAAAAATTCTTCACTTTCTCACAAAGTCACTCTCTTTTCATTCATATCAACAAAAATGGCTGAGTTTGGTTGGTTTTACAACTATGGCACTGACACTGTGCATATTTTTCAAAATGGAATTCCGACTGCATATCCCATCAACAACATTCCGTATAATCTCTGGATTCAATTTTCAGAGATCATTAAAAATGACTTGTTGACTCTCCAAAGAAATCTTCATCTCCGTTATCTCCGTCAGCAAGAACGGATCATCCGTCTTGCAGTGCTCTTCGTCAGCAGCAGAAGGAGTTAGTCGTTAGGCTTCTTAGCTTAGGACTAAAGCTGTTGATGTTAGGCATTTTAGACTAGGGCAATCTTGTAATTTTATGCATGTAATTTAAGTTTCATGAAATGTATTAATTTGATATATTAATGAAATTTTCCTTTCTTGCAAGATTTTATCTCTGTGTCGTTTCATATTCTGATGAATTTTTAAATCCTGATATTACTCATATTCTGATGACCTTTTAAATTCTGATAATAATCAAGTTTTGATGCTGACGTGACAGTATTTATTTACTTGGTTTATTTTTGGTCATTACGTCACTGGTTGTATTTTTACAGGATATTGGTAAAGTAGTAATAATCATTTATTTAGTGGGAAAAGTTTATTTTTAAATTTAAAATAAAACTGAACGTCCTTGATTAATGGGATTACTTGGTAAGTGGAACGATTTTTCTCCTTGAAAAACTGCATGTGATAAGTAATGATTACTGAATACCCGTGCCCATTAATTATCTTTTACTGTTACATGTCTAACAGGTGTCTCCAACAGCTATTTTTTTTACCCTGTATAAGTAAAAGAGAGAAAAGATTGTAAAATCTTTTATTCACTTTCATATTTTATCTCTCTCTTTTTTATTCTCTCTCACATCTACTGACGATTTATCATACAGACATTTTATCAAACACCTTACAGGCAACCTAATTTCTCACTTATTTCTCATGGCACCCAAGGATTTGATTGTAGATGGAGCCAAGCTTGTACCTAACAACTATGCTACAATCTTGAACAAGGCTGAAGCTCCATCTGATTTGCACTTTGTGCAAGATTTTCTAGCAAATAGTGAGATTGGGTATGCTTTGACCCAACCTCAAACCATTTCAAGCCAACAAGTTCTGACGTTCAGGCGGACTGGGCATTTTGATAATGGTGGTGCTACTGGTACTATAAGCATTATTTTTGAAGTGAATGATATTGAGAATGTTGTTACTCCTGGAGCAGTTTGTAAAGCTCTCCACTTACCAGAAGGCTGTACTTTTTCAACAGTGGAGGACCCTGTTCTACAGCAGCTCATGGCTAATTTGGGTTATGAGAAGAGTTTGGGTAAGCTTGGACAGTTGAAAAGGGCAAATATCAGGAAGGAATAGAGCTTTTTCTTTGATTGTATCACTAAGGCATTCGCCAATAAATGCTCAAACTTTGATGCCATTCCAATTATGAGTCAGCAAATAGGGTATGCTCTTATTCATCAAACTCACTTTGATTTTTCAAGTGTTGTGCTAGGTTTCATAGGGGATAGGATGACAGAGGATAGGAATGTCGTGTACTTTGCTAGATTCTGTCAGCTTATATATAATTTCTATTGTGCTGATGAACGCCAACCTACCACTGATTTAATTCCACCTTTTAAACTTGCAAAACGGGCTTTTAATGATTTGTTAAATGCTGACATAAAGAAACAAGTTGTTAGACCCTTACAGATACCTCGGTCTGTAAAACAGATCCTGGTAAATGCTGATCCTCAAACCTACAGTTCTGTTTACCTTGATGTTCAACCCACCAGCACATCCCAACCACCACAACAACCATCAGAACATACCACACTTACACCTCAAACTTCTCAACCTCACCCTACTCAACCCTTAATCAGAACATATTTCAAACCTTCACAGACATCTCAACCTTCATCATCAGCACATCCTGTGAGGCCTTCATCTTCAAAGCCCAAGAGGACAAAGACTGTACCTCAGACACAACAGAAGAGAAGGAGGTTTATTTTAAGAGATGAGTCAGACAGTGAGGAACAGGTTCCAGTATCAGAACCTGTTGTTGAAGAAGCTGAGAAGGTCTCTTCTCAGAAGGATACTGGAATTGGGGGTTCTAAGCTTCTCAAAAGGCTTAGAAGGATGTATTCTGATGAAACTCCCAAGGTATCTCCACCTTCAAAGAGATACAAGAAACAGAGAGCTCACAGGGACAGGGCTAAGCCAGTTTCAGAGGATGAGGAAGCAGCAGCTAAGGAATGAGATCAGGAATCTCTTATCTCAAAGGAGCCAATTGCTGAAGCTACTGTATCTACATCACCATTGTCACCAATTCAGGAAACTGCTCAAGACAGAGTATCTACACCTCCTGTGTCTCCTGTAATTCATCCAGTACCTACCGAAGACCCAGGCACAAGTGCTGAGATTGATATTCACAACCTGATTGTACATGAGGTTCTGTACTTAGAAGCTCCACCTCCCCAAATCACTCCACCACCAACACCACTTCTTGATGCTGATTTTAATCCAGGATTGCCTACAACACCTTCTCTGCATCTAGATACTGAAGATCAGATTTTAGGTGGGCATCAGAATATGGATGTTGATCAGAACTTAATTGAAGATCAGTCCTTAGAGGATGATGTTAAAGCCTCCATAGCCTCTCATACTATTCTTTTATCAGAGGATGCTGCTGATGCTGATTCTATAAGTTCTGATGCTTCTAATGATAAAGTTACTGGTAAAGTTGCTGCTACAAATGTAGATGCTGATACAGCTGGTCCATCAGGACATGCACCTCAACAAACTGTTCATAAAGCTGAGCTAGTCAAGAAGTTTGTTACAGGGGAAGCACCAGTACCTTGGAGTGAAACTCTTAGAGGACAGGAGTGGACTAAGGAGTGGAACACAGTTACCTTTGTTCCTTCTGAAAAGATTCTTGCTGAGCATCTTGCAAAAGCTGATGAAATGATGATAAATGATGATTTCAAGACTCAGCTGAGAGTTACTGCATTGAGTACAAGGCACATTTAAGGTCAACACTCGATAACTCATGACAAGGTGAATAAAATTCAAGAAAACTTGATCCAGCAAGATATGAATCTGAAACTTGAAAAGAAAAGGTTTTTCCAACCTAACCTTGACAGAATTGCCTACATTGAGAAAACCCAAGAGAAGCAACAGTCTCAGATTGATGAAATTTTGAAGAATCAAGCTTCTCATCAAACTCAACTCAATGAGATCCAATCCTCAGTGGAATTGCTTATCTCTCATCTATTACCTGCTGATCCCAAAAAGGGGGAGAAAGTAATTAAGTCCAAATGCAAACTTATCAAGACACTGGAGGGAAAGGATGATGGAAAAGATGACCCGGGAAACTCTGGAATGGGTGGAGGTCATGGTCAAGGTAAAGGACTTTCATCAAGTAAAGCTGGAACTACAAGTCAAAGAACAAGTTCTGATACTGGGAGAAGAATAACTCTGGTACTGGTAAAAGGATAAGTTCTGATGAACATCTAGAACTTGATGAGGAGATTTCAAGATAGTTATTTCTGAAAGAAAATCCAGGAATGGACTTTGAGAGTCTAAAGGAAGAAGAAGCTAGACTTAAGTTAGAAAAAGTCAACTCCAAATCTGAAGCTTCTGTTGTTGAAAAGAAAATTCCTAAGGCTAAATGCATTGTGATAAAAGAAAGGGTAAATCCTGAGGCAACCAAGGCCAAATCACAAATGCAGATAGATCCAAGGTCCAAGGGCAAAGAAAAAGTTGGTGAACCTGTAAAGGTTTATGTGCCTCCTATGGATAAAGAAATATCTGTTGAAGATGCTAATCTTACTGTGGTTTCAAAGAAGATTTCTCAAACAGCCTCTGACATGGCTCAAGTTGTTCAGAGTCAAGATAGAGTAAGTTCTGATATAACACTGAAGCAAGCAACCTCTGACATAGCTCAAGTTAGCTTGATATTAGAAGATAAGTTAAGGGAAACCTCTGACATTGCTCATGTTAAATCCTCAAAGTTACTCCTACCAGGATTCACTAAAGCTAAACAGACTCAACCTTTGAAGACTGCAGCAAGTGGTTTTGAAGCAAGAGTTGTTACAGGAAAGGAAGCAAGAGATAAATCTGGATTGGGTAGTGCTGATGAAGAAGAGTGCATAACACAACCAATGATCCAACTTCCTTAAGTGAACCACGTGTTGGAGCAACTCCTGAAAGATTGAATCAGCTTGAATCTGTACAGATGGTTACCATACCTTCTTGAAAGAACACATCTTGTTATATTTCATGACAGATGGAACATGTTCTATTCTTACTTCAAGTGAAGAACAGATTAACAGAAAGTGCTGCAAATTATTTGAAGACTCAAATTCAGAGATAAAAGAAGCTTTATTCTGTAAAGTCTGACAGCACATACTGTCCCAAGTACAGAGATCACAAAGGTGATATTGTTGAGATGAAGCCTAACTCTGCTAAGATTATAACTACCTTTCTGGGTTATAAGGCTGTAGAATTCAATCTTGAGTCTGACAATGCATATTTGATCAGACTGGATCAGGACATAAGGAAAGCCAGAATAAATGATCTCAGGGCTGTTATCTTTCAAATTGGTGAAGATACAGTTGAATTGAAGAATGCAAAAAGGAGGATGATTGATGAACTTAAATATGCTGAGAGATGTTTGTTAAATAACTATCTCAGAACAACTCCTGACATCAAAGAGATCAGTAATTGAAGCCAAGTCAAGATCTACAACTGCTCAAATTCTAATGTATATACAGACTGAAGCTGTTATCAGAAGTTAAGGTTGGTAAAGCTTTAAGAACTGTAAGTTGTAGTTATCTAGTCAAATTCTCATGCATTTGTACTTAATATTTTTGACATCATCAAATATCTGTTAAACTTGTATATTATGCTAATTTACAAGTTGGGGGAGATTGTTAGATATATTTGATAATGTCATGTCTAATATGATTTGTGTTTAGTTTTCAGATCTTACTTAAACAGGACAAATCAGTACTTAACTGGAAATCAGCACTTATACTGAAGTCAGAACTTAAGTAGTCAGAACTTAAGTTATCAGGAGATATTTATCAGGAGATAATATCAGGACTTAAGGAGACTTTCAGATAAGTAAGGCGGCTGATTGAAAGGAAAGAAGATCAAGATAAAGGAAAGAAGAGATATGCATGAAGAAGGAATTCTATGAAGAATAGAATACTTGGAAGAAAAGATATCTGATTGATATATTTTAGGAAGAAGAATTATATTCCATATCAATTAGCGATTATCTTGTAATTGTGTAGTATATAAACACAGACATAGGGTTTACACTATAAGTGTTATCATTATCGAGAATAATATTCATTGTAACCCTAGCAGCTCTCGTGATATTTGTTCATCACTGAGAGATGACAGTTTTATATTGTAACAAAGTTTATTATATTGAATAAAGTTTGTTTTCAGTTACTTGAGTTCTTTAATTCAATTTGATTGTGATAAACACTGTATTCAACCCCCTTCTACAGTGTGTGTGACCTAACACGTCGCTACATGTATTATAGCTGACACTGGTGGAAGAACATGACGTGGATCAGATGACGGTCTTCTAACTGAAGTCTCCGAGTGATAAGATGATATTGAGATAGAGGAATCTGCTATCGCTGCTATCTGAAAATAATGCTGCTAGATAAAAATCTCGAATCTCGTCATGAATCATATAAAAATCTACTGTTTAATCACACTCAACCTCTCGATGTTCTATTTTTCTATTTCTTAATCCCAATCTTAACTCTTTACCCATTCCCGACAATCTAATCTTGTGGCATTGACTTTAAACTGTAGCTCTAATATCAAACATGTAATGCCCTCTAAACCCGGGTCAGAAGTTTGGGATCCAAAACATATACACACACATCACATTTAAACCTATTTATAAAAATAACTATATACAATGACCCTACTTACCATTATCCATGGATCAAAGCGGCTTAAAGTATACCCACAGGCCACAACCTTATTTATATTACAAACGTACCAAATCTCAGTTTATTTATCTTACAACAGAAGTAAACTTTATTATAAACTATCAACGCACACTAAGCCAAACATCATCTACTAGCTTATCCCATTTCAACCTGGATATGTAGCTCGCACGCTTGTCTGGGGATCCTCGCTACCACCAGTTTCCTTTTTCACTGGAAAAGAATATAAATAGATTTTCACGAATCTGGTCCATATTTAAAAATAATCCAATTCTAGGATAACAATACGACAAGCAATATAAATCAATAAGTTGAATCATAAACAACATTTATCTTGGAGCATAGGGTGATTCACAATTTCATGAAGGTATAACAAGGAATTCAAAAAGATTGTCTTTCAATCAAGGAAAGAATCAGAAAGTAGAAGACCAAGGGTTCAGGGATTACAAGGGTTGGTCTTCTATTATACAAGACATAAGGGTTGGTATGCTAAGCAATTCGATATCAAGAATCATTATTTGGTATATATGTATTTGTGGAGTAGTATCGTATATGGGTGGTTCTTATTTGAGAATTCAACAATCAAAGGTTTACGAAGAATAAGGCTTATGGCTCAAGATCAATAAGAATCAGGGTTTAGGGTTAAGTACATCAAAGTAATTTCAATATAGAATAAGAACTATGTGGAATAATTACAACATAATGAAGAGAATTCAAAAATACTTGTAATTATAGTACGAGAAAGAGCAGAAGAACTTGCCTTATCAATTCGCTTTTATTCTACTTGCACTCGTCAACTGGTTCCCACTCACTTACTACTTTCTTTCCCTTTCTACATATCGATTACTCTGTTAAATATCACATGTATTTATCAATACTACCTCTCATCTCGTTCTATTCATTACAAGCTTCTAAGTACCCTGCGTTTCACCCAAATCCGACGTAGGGGCTGAAAGTTATGAATAAACCGTCAAACAATGCACATATAGTCATATTATATATCAATCAGATGACATATAACATGTAGCACGTAAGATATTCAATTAAAATAATCATTCGAAGAAGATTCGAGGTTAAAATGATTTTTCAGGTATTTAATACGAATTTTTAAACATTTTTCAGAAATAGAATATGTCTCTCAATCATTTTATAATTAAATACTAGGGTTTCAACACCCGAATCTGACTTTAAAATGATTAAATAATAATTATCTAGCTTTGAAAATAATTTAAAATAATATTTTAAAGTTCGAAACTATGTTTTGGAATTTTTAAATCAAAATAAATAATTAAATCTAATTAGATAATCAATTAAAATTAATTAATAATTAATTAAATTAATTAATCAATTAATATTTAAATGTATTGACTAGTTAAATAGTTAATTATCAACTAAAATTAATTAATTAAATAATTTAGATTTATTTTCAAATTTTATAAATAATGAAAAATATTTTTGAAAGTTAAATAAATAAGTAAAAACAATTTTTAAAAATTAAATTTCCAGGGGGTAAAGTGTAAGGTTTTGGAAAATTTAGTCGTAGGGTTAAAACTGTAAGTTTACAAATGTGTCAGGGTCATTTTTACAAATCCAAAAACCTTAGTGACTTGAGGTTACCATCCCTAAAAAGCTATGGACTAAGTTGCAATTTCGTCGTCGACGACCTTTGCCTCGCCGGAATTGGTGAAACCGCCGGCGAGTGGCCACCAGAGCTTCTTGAACACGAGAGAGCATCCCCGGAATCTTGATTACATGGTCAAATTCAGTACCCATGTCGGGATTACATCGGAAAATCCGAAGAAACCTGTCATCGCCGGCGAGCCTTCTCGTTTTCCGATCGGCCTGAATTCAACTCATCTAAGCGATTGAAAACTGTTAATCGACTCCTGGAAGTCTCTTCTGAATTTGTTAATGATATAATATTTCATCCAAAATCAGTAGAAAAGAAGATCCTAATTTGAATTTAAAAACATTCATATGAAACTAGAACCCTAATTTTAATTTTGCAGAATCAAACATCATTTTTTACATGTTATTGAACTCCAAATCACTCATATAATATACCAAAATGACCAGGATAAAATTATCTACAAGATTAAGCCATCAAATCATATCAAAAACATCAAGAACAAAATTTCATAATTTAATCTTTAAATAATTCGAAATAAAATAATTAAGTAAGAAAATAACCTTAATTCCTGCCCCAAAAGTGTTGATTGATTCAGAAAGGTCTTTTCGAGAACATTGATTTGATATATGGCACGCCTTCGTTCGTGCGTTTGATTTTTAAGAACGTAACAAATAATTAGGGTTTTCTCTGTAAATTCTATATTTTTACTGATTGATTATGATTATACGAATAAAATGAAATAAGAAAAAGGCTATATATATTTATGGAATATTGGTTCATGTTGCTTAGCTGCTAAGTAACTACAAAAATGATCCGTTTTGATACCCGTACTGGATAATTATCCAAATCGGGCTTCTTATAAACACTTTATACAAAAATAATGTAATATTTTCCCATCTTTCGAGAATACGGGTTTTGTTGATTTATCGAAATGATTATTGTATCGAAAATTATGTGCCGGGACGTGTACGGGTCAAGCCGTAGTCTGGATTGAAAAAGTTAAAACACGGAAAATGTTCAGAATTATCAAATTAAGTAAGGAAGGAGTTTTCCAAAGAGTTTCGGGTTGTAAAACATAAAAAAGGTTGAAGTTGGACAATTCCCGATTTTATAAAATAGTTTTTTAATTATTCATAAAATAATTATTTAATATGTAAACCATTATAAAATCATATAATGATCCAAAAATTACCAAAAAAATATCACACTTTTCTATATTACATTCTTGACATAATAAAATAACATACTCTCATTTTATCACATATAAACATATAAACATCTAAATATCAATATCAATCAATAGATTATTTACCAAAAATCACATAATAATCATATAATAATAATTTATTAATAAAATAATTACACGTGATATTACGGATATTACAATTTCCTTGTTAGAGTATCACATGATCGTACAATCTACATTCATAAGCATATTTTTATTTTGATTCTTTTTATTCTGCACAAATGCATACGCTGATGAGCCCATTTTTTTACCTAATTGCATATTGTGGTCACCAAGGATGATGATTTAGATTTGTTTGCCTTCTGCGATCCTGGAGTTACATTTTCCCTCAACAAAGGTTTTGAATCTTACATTGTCAATTGGTTGAAAGAGGGGAATGTTGTGCGTTCTTCCTGCCACATAACGAGAGGTAAATATTTACTTTGTTACAATTAATTTTTAGGTAACTTTTTCCGCACATTCTAAATTTATTATATTTGTTTTAAAAAATACTCAACATTGGATTTTAGTCATAATATGGGAGGGTGACATCTATATCTTCAATCCTTTGTCTCAGCCGCATCATTTTCCCTAGTTAAAAGCACTGTCAAGGTAATCTCTACGTGTACATATTTCAGTTTTGATATATATGCTTCTAGATTAATTTTAGGTATTTTTTTGACATTGTGTCATTCTATCACGTAGCGCAATAAAATCTTTTAATGCCGAAACTGGAAGGGGAAATAAGCCTGTAAAATTAAAGAATCTTGTTGTAAGTTTTGCACTTAGTCAGTTTCTCCAGATTGGTGAAGTCCCCTTTTTTTTGCTTCTGACTTTGATTTTTATTTTTTTGTAAAGGGATCGCCCAAACAGCCTGGTGGTCATGAATGTGGCTACGTCGTCATGCGCTATATGAAAGAAATTATTTCAGACAGAAAAATGACATTTAGAACCAAGGTATATCTAATTCACGAGTTAACTATTAAAATAAACAGTTCTACATAATTCACGTGCTAATTCCTTGTCAAGTTTATTAAAAATTAGTGGGCGACCAAGCCTGACTTGATTTTTGCAAACTGGTAAAAAGGAACAATATGCTTATGCAAACATTAATGGTCGCTTATTTGATATGTCTAAATATGCAGCAGGAAGTGCTACTTGTTTTGGTTCCTCTTATGTTGGTAAATTTTAGACATATACATTAAGTTGTATAAATTTTAGTTGGAATATGGAGATGCATATTGATGGGTGGATTGGATTTTGGTTGTAGATATATGGATGTTTGTTGTTTATTGGACGTTGGTATGGTTAGATGTTGGTTGTCGAAGAATGTGATTGGATTTTTGTTGTACACACGGAAGTTGATTTAGTATATTTCTGGTTGTTTGTTGGATGTTGATTTAGTATCTTTTTTGCTTTTGTCTGGGTTTATGCACAAATGCACAAGCTTATTTATTTTTTTAAAAGAACTCAAACATCGGTTCTTGTTATAAAACTGATGTGAAGCAACTAAAAACACATCACCTACTTAAACTAAAAATGATGTCTAAACTAAAAAAATATATCGAATTATAGGAATGAAAACGATGTCTAAAATGTTAAAACACATCGTTTTGTGCAAGTATATAAAAGTAAATCAAAAGAAAACTGATGTCTTCCGGAACAATGTACATCGGTTTAACTTACGCAACCGATGTTAAAGTAGAAGTTTCACATCACTTCCTCAAGTAAAACTGATGTTATAATTTATGTTTAACATCGGTTGGGTAAATAAATCGATGTAAAATACAGAGTAAGACATCAGTTGTTTTAAGAATTTGATGTCTATCAGTTAAAAGTTCTTCCCTATTATATGTTTATAGTGCTTTTTAACCTCCTAAATACCATTTTTCACAATCTAGTTTTAACATGTTAATAAAAAAAGGCTAATTATATATCAGTTTGCTAATAAAACCGATGTCTATGTACATCTTTAACATCGACTAAAAATCGATACTAGAGACCCCTACATTTCTATCCACATGCGAAGACATCGGTTTGAAAAAAAAGACGTTGGTTTATAACCGATATCTAAGGGCATTTTTCTAGTAGTGAAGTATGATTTACTATCAGATTAAAATAATTACAATAGGTGCCAAGAACAAAAAAAATTAAATACCACAAGGAATAATTAACAACACATCATAAATATAAAAAAGAAGCTCTTATCTTGCACAATACCACTTGATTCAAGATTAACTAGTCGTTTTTCATCCTCGGTACATCAATGATGTGATCAACTATCAAAGTGTACCGTTATCCTGCGAATCTTACGCTCACCCGATCATGGCTCATCGTAAGAACGCCTAATACACACTTGCTAGCATAAAATAAGGGTTAAGATCTTAACCCTCGGCTATACTCGACCTGAATAACATGTCCGCATATTGGACTGTCACAAAAATAATGTGGTTCAAATCCCACATTGACCAGTATAGATGAACACATCCCAATTCATTTCTCACTTCACATCACATTACATGGATTTTAAAATAATATCCATATTCTGGCTCGAACAGTGAACCAATCTTTATTTAATAAGACTAATATTATGACATCGATATAAGTAATATATTGATAATTTTCCAAGTATAGGGATTATCTCAGATATTGAGGTGTCAAATGAATATTTTGAATAGTTCCGAGATACAAACAGATTCGAACGAGTTTCGGTAAGAATAGTAAGAAAGAATAATTTAATTGATTTATCATTCATGAATTTGGAAGCGTTCAATGAATTAATAAAAGATTAATTTGAATTTGATAAGAATTAAATAATCGATCTGAATGATGAATCGATGTAAGACTTTGGAAAAATTAAGATGAACATAGAATATTATATTCGTCTCGTAGATAATAAATTAACTGTCCTGGATGATAGGAACAGTCAAGTAAAGAAATATAAGAGAATGTTTCGTACAAGTGAAGAATTTAGCAATGGATCTTGAATTTCTTGTCGAAAGACAATATTCAAAAGTAAGGCTAAATTAAATCCGTAAAACATAAATACAACCGTCAAAAATGAGGAAGGGAGCAGAGAAAACTTGCATTGTTTCCGATGATAGTGCAGTAGCAGTGAAAATTCACCTTCCCAGATTATTTATTTCCAACATCAATTACTTCTAAATATAATCATCCATACAATATTTTAGTACAAATATCCAAAAATAAATAATTTGATGACCCTTAAATATTAAATAAAATTTGGCAATCACTAAATCATTTATTTCTCAAGTACTCATTTTAATCACTTATCTTTTGCTAAAACTCAAATAAATTTTATTATTTCTCGGGGAATTTATTCAGACCTGAGGTTAACTTGATTAGTCACTTAAATATTCTAATGCCAATCTGGTCCCCGAATTATACTTATAAATTGTTCTTTCTTTTTAAAGGAAGATATTATCCAAATTAATTATTCATCAACTATAAACATTCAATATATCAAGGTAACATTTTGTTAGGTCCCAATGTGTTTGTAGAAGGGGGGGGGGGGGTTGAATACAAACAGTACCGAATAATCGAATTAAATGCGGAATAAAAATATGAAACAAAATTCAAGTTAAATAAGAATATTATTAAACTTGAAAGGTGTTACAACAACTGTATCGATTACAAGGAATTAATCTCAAATTAATAATCACAAATCTAGAATAAATTCGACATGAACTTTTTCTATTTTTGTAATAAAAAGATTCAAATGCTAAACGCAATTTGAGATTAAGTTCTAGGAATTTTGATCCGCTAGATAGTTACACAAGAACAAGATAAAGATTTCTAGTGGTTTGGATTTAACTTTACAAACTAGAAATTATGATCTTGAAGTTTGCAGATGAAGGATAAAATATTTCTTCTGCGGCTGCTCTATTTTTTGTTCTTGTATATTTCTGTATGTTGGATTAATTGAGTCTTCTGCTGCTTTTTGTTTTTATCAATCATTCAACAGACTCACTTCAACTAGCAAGACTTTCGGCAAGACTATCTGTTGTGCTTAGCAAGACAATCCTAAGCTCAGCAAGACAATCTGATTGAACTAGAAAGACTTTCGGTGAGACAATCAGTTGAACTAGCAAGGCTATCTCCTTCCCAGTAGAACTTTCGGTAGGACAATTGAAATGACTTGGCATGACAATCGGTATGACAATCCTGATTGTCATGCTAGTTCATTTTCAATTGTCTTGCTGATTTAAGACTGTTTTTAATACAATTAAACTTCTGAAAATTCTTAATATTAATTCTGAATTAATTAATCAATTAATTCAATTAATAAATAAATTAATCTTTGCAGAGATAATTTATTTTCTTAATTAAATTATATGACTTAATTAATTAATAGAGAATTAATACTAATCCTGAGCAGCAACCATTCTTCTGAAAATCTTGTAAAAATCACTGAGAATTATGAATCAATTCCACCACTTAAATGTTGACACTCGATGTACTGTCTGGTTCATGAGTGACTAACTTCCGTGATGTTTCTTCATGTCTTGACTTTGATTTCAGATTAAATTCAGATTAAATCCTTGTAATTATCTGATACCCTAACGAGATCTCTGTCACTTGATTAAATCCATAATCTTGATTTATATCACTGAGGCTTGATCAATTTCTTGAACTTCTTCCAGTTTATAATTCCTCCAGTCCGTAGATGAACCTTGTTTCTGAATCCTTTGACAGATGTTACTTTGCGAGATCTCTTTGACGGTAGATCCACTATTTACTTATTACATTCTTATTTGAGTTGAGTTAAATCCTCGAATATATAAATAGGCTATGACATATGTCTTACAATCTCCCCCTATTTGTTTGTTAGACAATAACGCATAAATACCTAGAGGATAACTCAACTAACAAATAAGAAAAAGATATAAACAGAAATGCAAAGTAAATAGCAGAAAAGTTCTGGATGACATTTAACCTTTTCCAGATTCCAAATAGATGTTCCTCTAGACTGAACATATCTTCAAGTAGTTTTATCTTCTTTTGTACAACCACATTTCCTGTTGAGAAGCGCATATCTCTCTTGCTTCTCCCCCTATGAGAATCAACTTCCTTAGAGAAGATCACCTTCGTTTACCACCTCTCCCGTACAATAGGATCCGCAGATAAAAACCAATGGTACTCCCCTTTTAGAAAACAGCTTCTTCCCTTATCAGAAAATCACCTTGTATTTACCACCTCTCCCGTACAATAGGATCTGTAGTTACAAACAACATGGTGTGGTGTAGTGTACATGTTTGATCTTTTTCTTCCTTCCTGCTATTTCTCCCCCATAGTTGAGGAATCCTCCAAACTATTACTTAAGCTTTTATCTCCCCCTTAAAGAAGGAATGTATGCCATCTTCTGAAGGAGTTCTCATATTTCACTTGGTTGGAAAAGAAATAACAAGTAGTTTCTCTTTCTTCCTCACTGTGAGTGTGTGATTCTGTTTTAGTGTACCTCACATATGTTTCACTCTTCTCTCCACTCGTGTTTACACTCATTCTCACAAGTGTATCACTCTTCTCTCATAGCTCCATAATCCAGCTGTACCTGCAAGGAAAATCACCTTAGCCATCCTTAAGGAGGTCACAGATGGTGCAATGGGAGTTCGCAAATCCCCATCCTTGTTAAACTCGTCAGATAAATCTGAGTCATAATCTACAAGTTGCTAGTTTCCCTTTTAGGGTTCCAGTTTGAATTCTGGGAAGGTAAACAATGATCTAACGAATTTAGCATAAAGATCAAAGTTCCCTTCTAATGTCTGTGAAGACATTTCCTTGTGACTCATCAGGTAATATCTGAATCATTGTCAACAAGTTGCCGATCTACACCTATGTCAGATCCACTATCCGCAATGCATCCAGGGGATTTAAGCCTGGGGAGGTAGACACTGACCACTGACATATGGCTTTTTGATCAGTATCCTCTCCTAACACCTGTAAAGGCAATTAGTCCATTAACGAACCTTGAACAATCGAATCTGACCTTAAAATGGTCGAAACTCTTATTTCCGTCAACTCATCCTTTGTGTGTGTAACCTTTCCTTGTGCATCAAGAATTGTTTATGTTTGAAGTGGTGACACTACATCGGATGCCTTGGCCGACAGGCAAATTTCAATAGACGCACCCTGTTGAGAGAATGAATCTAGTAACTGTTTTTGTGCCTTTTCAGCCATTACATCTTTTTGAGAAGATGTATGGGGGCTAGCAGTTGTCTCAGTTTAAATACTACTCATCTATGTAGGAGACAGAGCTACTGGGTTGACTACAGAATCTTCCTTATGTGGTGCACTAAGGCACTATCTTCCTCACGCTCATTCATACTACATTTAGTGGTAAGAGAGTGTTGGTTGGTTCTGTTTCTGTGTTTGTCTTTACAGTCTGGGATAGACGTTGTGGGTTTTCAACCTCATGACTGTCAATGAAAGAAAGCCATTGGAGACTGAACCTGTATCACAGACCATAGGGCAATATAGAGAGATAAAATGTACTTAAGATCTATAATGAATGAAAATTATACATTTAATCTTTTGAGAGTAATGATGTACAATAGTGATTTCAAAAGATTTTACATGAAATAAGAAATCACTAATGTAGAAAGAAGTTTGATTTACTCCTAAAACTCACTACACATATAAAACAATATGATTGTGCCTAGTGATTAGAGAGTTATAAATATGACGATTACTTGAGCAGTACACTAGTTCATACCAACCTGAAGTGAGATTGTGAAGAAGAGATTGCATAGTCCAATAGATCTGCAACTGCAAAGTCCATGAATTGAGGTGCATTGACTTCCTCTTTTGACTCACTAACCAGGAGTACACTTGTACACATCGTACTAGAGTCCAATTCCAAGTGTAATGTGCATCAGGTGCCTGATATGTCGTAATATTCTCAAGTCTCGTCACTGGTGCTATATGTTAGATACTGCTTCCTGATAATAACCTAGCACACTATACAAAATTTCACTGATAACATATCCAGCTTGCAAACAGCCATATCCCTCAGATAAACCTTTGCTGTTATCTCCAAAGGTAACCATGGGGCTAGCTTTCTCAACCACATTTGATAGCAGGGCTCTATCTCCGGTTATATGTCTTGATGATCCACTGTCAAGAATCCACACTACCGGTTACACCTGTTTAATGCCCTGCACTACAAATGGATTAGACCTTCTTCGGAACCCAAACTTGGTTGGGCCCGGCATACTTGTAGAATTGTCCTTTGTCAGGCAAAACAACATTTTTAATTTTAATGGTCTCAACTTTCTCACTGACTGAACATTTGACCTTATAAATAGCCTTAACAAATTTCTGTTTAGGCTTAGGCACAAATGTCTCCTTTCTAGCCTTAGAAGGACTAGCAGTCTTAGACCTATCATGCTTCTTGTTATTCACATGTTGACGATGAGTAGTCTTAACATTAGAAACATGCTTACCATTAAAATAAGCATACATCATATTAAAAGCACAAGACATACAATTAGAAATACCACATGCTTTATGAGAGATATTAACAGCAGGCAATTTATGCATGGTAGATATGTCATTTTTGTTATCCAACTCATGTGTGTCTGAGTTAGTCTCAGTTGCTTTCACAACTTTGACTGGAACTTTCGACACACTTGACTTGGAAATAACCTTCTCATTAGCATGATCTTCAGCACGTATTTCTTCTTGAATAACAGAAGAGGTCACATCAAATGGTTCAATAATTGATGCTTTATAGAGGGGTTCATCAACACCCTTAAGCACATGTGGTACTTCCCTCCCTTTAGCATAGACATGAGGAGGGGAGTTTATGCCTAATTCTCCAATAGCAACATTGTAATCATAACATATTCCAGATGTTTGATTAACAGCTTGCTTACTGTAGAACTCTTTAGCCTTCGAACAAGAATTGAAGTAGGCTCTAACCTTAGTCTCAAGACCGGTGATCTTGTCTTTGAGAATAGTTTCGAGTTTTCTATAACAGTCAACTCTATTCTCTAGAAAAGATACTTGTTCTTTTAACTTGTCTTGATTAATGTGCACAAGTCTTAATTCATTAACCTCTTTCTCAAGGTCTTTTATCTGTAAACTTAATAGTTCATTATCACGACGAGCACAATCTAAGTTACCTCCTAGATGATAAACTAATTCAGTATAAGTATTTACCTCTTTTCTTGACGATGAAGCTTTTCCATCAATAGCCATAAGAGCAAGATTCTCATCTTCTTCATCTTCACTATCAGTATCATCCCAGCTTCTTCCCTTTTCCAGGTAAGCCCTTTCAGAGTTACTCTTCTGATTTGAATCATAAGAGTTCTTCCTTACTTTGTTTGGCTTCCTGCATTCTGTGGCAAAGTGTCCCAACTCATTGCAGTTATAGCATCTAATGGTGCTCCGATCAACCATCCCTGTTTTGTATCCACCACTACTGGTGTTAGAGGATAAAGATCCACCTGTCTGGAAATCATTGTAGTTGGACTTGTACTTGAACTTGGGATTTCTCTTGAATCTGACATTGGAGAATCTCTTGACAATTTGGGCCATTGACTCATCTTCCAATTGCTCCAGCTCTTCCAAGGAATAAAAATCATCACTGGATTGATTTGTAGTAGGAGGATCATATTCTGCTACTATCACATTTTCCTCAGCCTTGGAAAACTGCACCATTCACTCCGACTGTTGAGATTGTTGTTGTTGTTGACCTTCAGCTACAAGAGCAGTAGATGTGCTGACCATTCTATCTTTCCCGTAGACTTCCTTTTGCTGAATCTGCTCCAACTCATAGGTTTTCAACACACCATATAGTCTATCCAAAGAAATCTCACTCAGATCTCTAGCTTCTCTAATGGCAGTGATTCTATGTTCAAGATGAGTTGGTAGTGTTAAAAGGAACTTTTTGTTGACCTCCCTGATTGAATAATATTTCCCATTTATGTTTAGGTTGTTGATCAACGCATTGTACCTTTCAAACAAATCAGTAATTCCTTCTCCTGGATTTGATTTAAAATGTTCATACTCAGAGGTTAGGATCTCCAACTTGTTCTCCCTAACTTCCTCTGTACCTTCATTAATCACCTCAATAGTTTCCCAGATGTGTTTGGAATTTTTACAGTTCATCACATGTCTGTTCATTAAGGGATCGAGGGAATCAACTAAAATTAACTGAAGGCTGGCATCCAAGGAGGCTTCTTCTTTTTCAGCAGGAGAAAAATCCTCAGGCTCTTTTGGATAGGTTCTAGCTTTGGTAATCACAACATCATCTACTATCACCTCTGGTTCAATAACCATTGGAGTTGTTGGACCCTTCTTTAACAAGTTCAGATATTTGGGATTTGCAACTTGTAAAAACAAGAGCATCTTCTTCTTCCACATGATATAATTTTCTTTGTCAAATAGTGGAATTTTAACGGTTACAACTTTTTGTGAAGTCATTATGAATTTTTGAATAAATAAAAATTCAAGGAGTTGAAAAATCACAAAAGTCTAGGATCTTGATTTGTTCGTTAATCAGAAGGCTCTGATACCAATTGTTAGGTCCCAATGTGTTTGTAGAAGGGGGGGGGGTTGAATACAAACAGGACCGAATAATCGAATTAAATGCGGAATAAAAATATGAAACAAAATTCAAGTTAAATAAGAATATTATTAAACTTGAAAGGTGTTACAACAACTGTATCGATTACAAGGAATTAATCTCAAATTAATTATCACAAATCTAGAATAAATTCGACATGAACTTTTTCTATTTTTGTAATAAAAAGATTCAAATGCTAAACGCAATTTGAGATTAAGTTCTAGGAATTTTGATCCGCTAGATAGTTACACAAGAACAAGATAAAGATTTCTAGTGGTTTGGATTTAACTTTACAAACTAGAAATTATGATCTTGAAGTTTGCAGATGAAGGATAAAATATTTCTTCCGCGGCTGCTCTGTTTTTTGTTCTTGTATATTTCTGTATGTTGGATTAATTGAGTCTTCTGCTCCTTTTTGTTTTTATCAATCATTCAACAGACTCACTTCAACTAGCAAGACTTTCGGCAAGACTATCTGTTGTGCTTAGCAAGACAATCCTGAGCTCAGCAAGACAATCTGATTGAACTAGAAAGACTTTCGGTGAGACAATCAGTTGAACTAGCAAGACTATCTCCTTCCCAGTAGAACTTTCGGTAGGACAATTGAAATGACTTGGCATGACAATCGGTATGACAATCCTGATTGTCATGCTAGTTCATTTTCAATTGTCTTGCTGATTTAAGACTGTTTTTAATCCAATTAAACTTCTGAAAATTCTTAATATTAATTCTGAATTAATTAATCAATTAATTCAATTAATAAATAAATTAATCTTTGCAGATATAATTTATTTTCTTAATTAAATTATATGACTTAATTAATTAATAGAGAATTAATACTAATCCTGAGCAGCAACCATTCTTCTGAAAATCTTCTAAAAATCACTGAAAATTATGAATCAATTCCACCACTTCAATGTTGACACTCGATGTATTGTCTGGTTCATGAGTGACTAACTTCCGTGACGTTTCTTCATGTCTTGACTTTGATTTCAGATTAAATTCAGATTAAATCCTTGTAATTATCTGATACCCTAACGAGATCTCTGTCACTTGATTAAATCCACAATCTTGATTTATATCACTGAGGCTTGATCAATTTCTTGAACTTCTTCCAGTTTATAATTCCTCAAGTCCGTAGATGAACCTTGTTTCTGAATCCTTTGACAGATGTTACTTTGCGAGATCTCTTTGACGGTAGATCCACTATTTACTTATTACATTCTTATTTGAGTTGAGTTAAATCCTCGAATATACAAATAGGCTATGACATATGCCTTACACATTTAATATTTTAACATAACCCATTTAATTTATTTTAACGGTCTAGAGACAATTCTATTGTTATCTCGTTTTATTCAAAGATGCTACCATAATATTTTTTAATCCCATTCTCAAACAATATTTTACTCAATACTTTGTTAAAATAATATTTACCTTTTTTGGAAGCTTATTATGCCTCATAAAAGCTTTCTACATTTTCAATTATCCAATTTTAAAATATCCATTGGAGATTTAAGAATTCATTTTAATCACAAAGTATATTTTACTCAAAATATCTCGTTTACTCAAAATTCAAATTACGCTAATTATAACGTTTAATACTCTTGTATTTTCTGAAATACTATTTTAATACACAAATACAAATTTAAAGTAAAAGTGAAATATAATAAAAATACTCTCTAAATACAGCTTCAATACATAATAAATTAATCAAAATACCCCTCAAAATACTATACTATACATATTAAATACGTACCAATAATTCCAAATACAATTCCTTTTTCCAAAAATTATTAGAATACATTATTATTTTAATTCAAAAATATAATCCACTCCCCCACCATCTTTCTCCTTCATCATCATCCACCTCACCAGCGGCCAATGCAGGCACCATCTTTCTCCTTCCTCAACTCCGTTTTTGGTCATGTACAGCAAACGCCGCCCCTGCTTCTCCTCGCTATTCCGGCGAAGCCACGCCGCCATCACCACCACTGTCGGGGTGGTTCCTCCCGACTTCGATTACCATTTAATCCATCAACACCCACAAATGAATCGCATTAACACAAGCAACAAAATCCTAAACTAATTTATAAAATCATTCATTATTCAAAAGTGCCCAAAATTCAAAAAAACCCTAATTCATAAAATTTTGGGCAAAAGCCAAATACCAACTAGTTAGGCCTCAATAACCCACATACCTCTTATATATCATGATGAATTTTTTTTAGCAGTTGATCAAATTGAGAAACATTTTATCATGTAATCATTTATTCTAAAAAAAACTTACCAACAATATTCAATACACATTAATACATAGTAATGATTCTACAATTACATCAATAATTATCATAAATAAAAGAAGGAAGAACAATTTATACTTTAATTAAAGATTTTTGACTAACTTAGATGATGATGATTTCCCTAGGCATTTCCCTAGTTGTATACCAAACTTCTTCGACCCACAACTTATAAAAAGTTTATTGGTATTATTAAACCAATTCAGTTTCTTTTGTTAGATATTTTTTGGCGTGTGTGAGTAAGGATTAGGGGTGATCATACCCAACTTAGAAAAGAAAGGGTTATTTATATTTATAATACACTAGTGAGCTCTAGAATTTTCTACAAGATTTCTACTAAAATTTATTTTAGAATTACATATAGCACTTAACTATTAAACACTATGCTTAGGGATATTCAATATTCGCTAATCATTAGCAAAATATGCTCACATTAAATTCTCAAAAATATGAAAATAATCTTGTTATAATAATGCCATTAATACTCGAAATAACATCAATAATTCCAGAAATTTCGACGAGATCCCATAAATATTTTAAATAAAAAATTATTCACCGACAAATAACTATAATAATAATAATAATAAAAATAATAATTTGGGTTTTTACCCTGTTATTACAAAGTAATTTAAAAATAAATACTAACACACATGTTTCCTATAAAATTCCAGGAATAAATTATTTATAGTATTGATTCTGAAAGACACTATGAGAAGTCATTAAATTACAATATAATACTTATAAAAATATTTTAGACACGACAACAATAATTAACCTTTCTACAGGAAATATAAAATTATAAGATGATCGAATTTGATAAAACGAAAAATAAACTAATAGTTTTAAACACTCTCAACCATTATAAACTTGAATATAGTAAACAAATTATCATGGTCATGTTATTGATTTAATTAATAGATGCTACATTCCTTTTATTTAACGATTTATCGATTTGACTTCTGACAATAGAACGGTGATTTGATTCACTTACCTAAAATTTCTCGGGTCTTACAAATAAAATTAGAAAAAAAATATTAAGTTAAGTTGTTTCATTTTATTTTTGACATTTATATGCAATAATTTATTTTTAGAAAATTTTACTATCCTTTTTTAAGAAAACAAAGAGTTTATTTTATGTTCTCAAATTAATAAACAATAATTGATTATTTTAAACAAATTGTACTAATCATTTTTTACACTACATTCCTATTTATTTTCTATTCATATATATTATATGTACGAAAAATAGAAAAATAAGTTTAAGAATTAATATTCTCACACACAAAAGTTTTTTTATCCCATTAGTTAGAGTGGATTTCATTGTGTAACATTTTCACCAATGTTAAAAAATTTAATTACTTGGTTGTAACATAAGATAGGGATACGATTGTTGAACTTGAAGTGAAAATTATATAAATCATAGAAATGTTAATGATTAACTTAACACACTAATACAATTTATGGCCAAATAGTATTCTCGAGTCATCTTTGTAAGAAATTAAAAATCTATATATATATATGTACTTCTTATAATGTGCTCCTAACAGTTTTGTATGAATACACTTCCTTTTGTGTCACAAATTTTTTCTTGTTGGAGCTACACTTGCATATATCATTTATATTTTTAGTCTTGATCTAGTTATGCACACATATAAATAAAGCAAAATATGAGATAGGTAGCTCTCTTTCACCCAAATATAAATATTTATACCTAACTAAATGTACACACTAAAATTGAGCAATTAAACATCATCTTTTCATTTATCCCATGCAAACCTGTTGTATTCCTTTTTTTTGTCTTGTTTTACATAGTTTGTGAGCATATATCGATTATGTCAATAATCTGGTATCAGAGCCTTGGTCATCCAGTTTATGTCAAAGTATATGCCTAAGTCACAAACGATGGAGTCATGGAAAATCAGAGAAAGCGGGATCAGTTTGAGTTAACCCATGTTATCACGAGTGAACTACACATCATGGGCTATGAAGATGAATGTGTATATGCAGGCCCATGGAGTCAGAGATGCTGTGTCGCCAAAGGATCCAAAAATGACAGTGGTCGATGATAAGGTTAATAAGATGGCTTTGGCAGCCATATACCAGGGTATACCAGAGGATGTGCTTCTATCCCTTGCTGACAAGGAAAGTGCTAAGGAAGCCTGAGATGCGATAAAAGTGATGTTCCAGGGAGCTGAGCGCGTCAAAACGGCAAAAATTCAAACAATTAAGTCTGAATTCGAATCCATGGCCATGAAGGATGTATAATTAATTGACGATTTCAGTATGAAACTAACTGGATTAGTCACGAATATACGAGCACTAGGAGATGAATGGACAAAAAGTTATGTGGTGAAAAAGCTTTTGCGTGCAGCATCAACGAAGTTCTTGCAAATTGTATCTACCATAGAACAATTTGTTGATATAAATGTTATAACCCTGGAAGAAATTATAGGGTCTCTAAAGGCCCATGTGGAATGCTTGAAGGGGCAAAGAGATACAGGTGGAAGCCAACTGTTGTTGACCAAGGAAGAGTGGATAGAACGTGAAAAGGAAGAAAATAAAAATGAAGAGAACAAACTTCTACTTACACGAGATGAGGGGAACGGGCGAGCATACAAGGGAGGCAGTGACACTGGCATGCATAAATTGAGAGGAAAGGAATACAACCGGTTTGCACGGGGATAAAAGAAAGGTTCGTTGTTACAATGGTAATGTATATGCCATTATGCCGTGGAGTGCAAGAAACCTAGAAGAGACAGATAGATGAAAGAGGAAGCTAACATGGCTCAATTCCCTGATGATGAAACTGCATTACTCATGGTCGAGAATAAAGTAGCTGAGAGAGGTAATTTATTAATCAATGAAAAACATGTGAAACCAAACTTGAACCAAAATAATCAGGTGGAGTCAAACTTGTGGTAACTTGATAATGGAGCTAGTAGTCACATGACCGGGGAACAGGCAAAGTTTGCTAGCTTGCATCGAAGAGTGAGTGGCCAAGTCAGGTTTGGAGATGGGTACATTGTTTAAATAGAAGGTAAAGGCACAATCAATCTGAGATGCAAAAATGGAGAAGTCAGGACATTAAAGGTGTCTGATGGCATGAAATGAAAATATGAACTGGTTGTGGCTCTCCCGGCTAGGCCACATCAACTTTAAAGCCTTGAAGATGATGTCCAGAACCAACATGGTACGAGGAATGCCTGTTCTTAGCCAACTAGAGGAAGTATGTACAAGGTATCTAATGGGAAAGCAGACCAGGAAATCATTCCCATCTCAATCAAAATTCTCTGCTACAGCACCACTTGAATTGGTGCACAGTGATCTCTGCGGTCCTATTACACCGTGTACTTCTAGAGGTAATAAGTATATTTTTGTATTGACTGATTATTTTAGCAGAATTATATGGACTTATCTCCTAAAGAACTAGTGATACACTTGATGCTTTTTAAAGATTTCGCGTGCTGGTAGAAAATAACCCAAAGAAAAAGATACGAATTTTTAGGTCTCACTACAAGAAAAACGCAATCAGACAACACCGATTAGACAACACTCGACCAAAAAAGTGTTGCCCGAATTTTTCATACTACAGTTTTTTTGCAACCAAAAAATTGGCGTTGTCTGACATTGATTACTACAAGCGATAAAAAAATGTTGTCTGGTAAAACAAATCAGACAAGTATTTTCAAAATTAAGATGTTGTGTGAATGGGAAGGCTTTAGTATTACTACAACGCTTTAAAATCCATTGTCTAGTTGATGGAGACAGACAACCCTTTCTAAGGTGATGTTGTGCAAATGAGTAAAATCGTACAACGATTTTTAAAATCCATTGTCTGAAAATGATTGAGATAACGTCTTGTTTAACGGTTGTGGAAATGAGACAAGTATTTTTTTCTACTAGTTAGTTAATCTCGAATCACACAATGTACAAATTAGGTGTTGTCTAAATGATACCTGATAGACAAGTGTTCTACTATTATATGTCACCTATATCAGACAATAGGAGTAGAACTGTTGTGCATCTCGGAAAGGAGCCAAGAGTAAAGGCGCATAGACTACTGGACCTAACAACGAAGAAAATTCATGTTAGTCGAGATATTTTGTTCGAAGAAAGGAAACCATGGGACTGGAATGCTGCAGAAGAATCACACACCTTGCACCCCGGAAATTTCCCAGTATTTACAAAACACCTAGGGGGAGAAATTGATGAATCTAATAAAGACCCAGAAAACTCATTAGATGCACATGGAGAAACTGATAAAGACTATGTCCACATAACTTGAGCTCAAGCCAAATTGGTGACACAACTCCAAGCAATGGTTCGGGATCAGAAATAGAAGAACAACTTGTGAAATATAGATCGCTGGGAGACATATATGATTCATTATAGCCGATAGAACTGGAGGACGATGAACTTTACTTGATGGGTATATATGAAGCCAGAAATTACTCTAAAGCTATAACAAATAATGAATTGAAGAAGGCCATGCAAGTGGAAATAAATGTTGTTGAAAGAAATGACACTTGGGTCTTAACATAGTTGCCTAAAGGAAGAAAAACGATAGATCTAAAATGGATATACGAAGTAAAACATGATGCAGGTGAAAATATCACTAAGTACAAGGCTCGAATCGTGGCCAAGGGATACGTGCAAAAGCAAGGCATAGAATTTGACGAAGTTTTTGCCCCAGTTACTCGGATCAAAATAATACACCTTCTGTTAGCACTTGCAGCAAAGGGTAAATGGGAGGTATACCATCATGACGTCAAAATGGATTTCCTGAATTGAAAACTTAAAGAAGAAGTGTTTGTTAATCAACCTGAAGTATTTTTGAGGCAAGGAAAGGAACAATATGTGTACAAATTGCTAAAAGCCCTGTACGGACTTCGATAGGCCCCAAGGGCATGCTACTCGAAGTTGAACAAATGCTTGGTTAGTCTTGGATACACCAGGTGTGCCTATGAACAAGCTGTCTATACAAAGCATACATGAAGTGAAATTATGGTGATAGGAGTTTATTTTGATGACCTTCTAGTGACAGGGACTAATGTTGATTCGATCAGGAAATTCAAAGAACAAATGGCAAGTAGATTCGATATGAGCGATCTGGAGAAACTCTCTTGTTACCTGGGAATGGAGGTGGAGCAGGTTGATGGTTAAATTCACTTAAAACAAGTGAGTTATGCTCAAAAACTCCTTAATAAGGGGGGAATGAAAGACTGCAACTCAACGAAGGTCCCTATGCACCCGAGTGACGTGATTGGCAAGGATGAAATTAGAATCCCAGTTGATTCTACAAATTTCAAGAGTATGATAGGCGGGCTAAGGTATTTGGTGCATACCAGACCGGACTTAGCTTACTCAGTAGGAGTCGTTAGCCGTTTTATGGAAAGACCTACTGTGCAATATCAAAACACTGTAAAACGTATACTATGATATATGACGGGAACAATGGATCTTGGATTGGTTTACACGGCTAATGAAAACAACAATGTCATAATATGTTATTCTGATAACAACCTGGCTAAAAATTTGGAGGATAGGAAAAGCACGGGTGGTATGGTTTTTAATCTTAACAACAGCTTAATCACTTAGAATTCTCAGAAGCAAAGATGTGTTGCACTCTCCTTTGCGAGGCTGAGTTCATGGCTGCAACTGCAGCATCATGCCAAGCAATTTGGCTGAGGAAGTTACTATCCCAGATTACTCGATTCAAGATACCACCTGTGAAGCTATGCATCGACAATAAATCAGCTATCTACTTGGCAAATAACCCAATTTTTCACGGTAGAAGTAGACATATAGATATCCGCTTTCATTTTATCAGGGAATGTGTCGAGAATGGTGATATTGTTGTAGAACATGTGCGATCTGCAGAACAAAGAGCAAACTGCCTTACCAAGGTACTGAATGCAGTCAAGTTCGAGCAGATGAGGGAGTTGCTTGGGGTGAAAAAGTGAGCGTAAACAAGTTTAGATTAAGGGGGACTTTGTTGGTGATTAATCTAAACTTGACATTCTATTTCCTTATTTATTTTAAGTGTAATTTATAATACTGCCATCCAATTATAGATGTCATTATAAAAAAGAATCAACTTATCATGAAATTCTTTTTGTTGGTTATATTTTTCTTGCTAATAATTTACACAAATATTATTCATTTTGTGGTATCTACCGGTGCTTACTAGGGCAATTGTAATTGCAACATATACATGTTGAAAATTAAAATTTCCAAACATAAGAAGTCTTTAATAATTTATCTGAAATAATTAATCAAATTGAGTGTTGAATACTTGGCCATTATTCTTACAAATCATATAATCATGTACATTTTATATGATATACCTACCAAATTAAAATATTTTAGTGTCTGTTCACAAGAATATTACAAAAAATAGTTTTAAGTTAACGAAATTGAAAACTTCATTGAAAATTGAAATATATGTTCAAAAGTTGAACTGGTTATTAAGTTTCCATAAATTTAAACTTCCACTCACCAAAACTTTTAGCTACTCTGAAATTCTAATATTTCATTATCATAATAAATACTAAATTGGCAACTAATTTCATAAAATAATTGCGCACGATATTTTGTTCTTCAAATATTAGGCAACATAGTTGAAAATAAATATTGATCAATAATGAGTTAATAGTGCTTTCTTGGTGTAACAAATTAAATTTGGGCTTCTAACAAATTATTCAATTTAAAATATAATTCATGACTTTATGATTCATTATCTAGTTTTCTATCTAAACAAAATTTATAGATCTAGCCTAAAATGTATAGATCTGATCAAACTTTAGAATTTCTTTCAAATCCATTCTTTTATAGGGAAATATGTATATTTTTATTGTTAGTGATCAAATCCCCGAAGATATTATTTGAGAATTTAATAAAAATGGAGAAATTTTCACAAATAATTAAATGAAAAAGTTAAGAAACATCATTGAAAATAAAAAAAAGGTACCTGTAAATTCAGTTTGGCATTGATGCTTGTAGAAATAATTTTTATGCAAATAAATTATACTAATGAAAGATGAACTTTTAATTTGGTTTGTGAGCTATGAAAATGTTGTTTGTTTGGAAGGATGTGTGTTTGATGGGGATATAAATCTTACAAAATTATACTAAATATGTTCAAAATGGGGTCATGGGTGAATAAGAGAGTGTTTTTGTGAGGAGGATGTATGTACTTGTTTAATGACATATACTTCATTTTGACCATGTGTGTTTGTTGTATAGTCAACTTGAATATCAAAGTTAGGTAAAATAATTTAAGTACACATATCAATTGTTAATTTCCCTCATTAAAAAATATAAATATAATATAAAGTTATTAAAAGTTTCTATGAAACAAATTCTTACACTTCTCAAAAAGTTTAAAAACTATTTTTACAAACAATAATTTTGATTTGAACTTATATTAATGTAAGAAATTTTTGTAATGATATTGATTTAGATCATGGTAAAAGTTTAAAGAATTTACTGATGAATAGTTTTTTTAAAAAAAGATTAAGTTAAGTTGTTTTATAATTTTTTTCATATACATGCAATAATTTATTTTTAGTTATCAGATTTAAGAAAAAAAAGAGTTTATTATTTGGTCTCAAATTAATAAACAATATTTCATTCTTTCAACAAATTGTAATATAATCATTTTTTTACCTTACATTCCGATTCATTCTCTATCCATTTATATCATATCCTAACAATAAAAAAAAATCTTAGACACAAATTTTTTTTTATCTGAGTTGATTTCATAAATAGTGTAACATCTTCACCAAAATAAATAAAAAAAATTTAATTACATGATTGTAACATAAGCTAGGGATAATATTTTTGAACTTGGAAGTGAAAATTATGTAAACCATAAAAGTGTCAATGATTAACTTCACACACTAATACCATTTATGGCTCGAAAGCATTCGTGACTTTTTTTTTAAGAAATTATAATTACATATATTTATATAAGGGATTTTAAAATATAAATAGTCTTAAAATAAAAACTAGAAACTTAAGGCAGCACAAAAGATAACATCCCAACCTGGCCCATAAACACACGCCCCATATATTTACCCCGTAAAAAATTAAAATTAAAAATCTATTACACAAAATACGCACACAAAATTCCTCCAACAAAATCAACGAAAATAATCACTAAATTCAACCATCAAAATCCGAGTTCGCACATCTATTCAGTCAATTTCAACATTATTTCTTTGTATACCTTCAAAACACGAGTGCAACAGAACTACTTTGCAACCGAAATGGAAGATTTGTTACAAAGAAAAACTTCAAATCAAAGTTTTTGCTTAAAATTAACTCGAACATGTATATATTTGAATATTCATCATAGTAATATGCATAAATTTACATATAAACTTAATTTGATGAATACATGCTTATATTTTAGTGATTTCTACGGGTTTTTTTAACTATTATTCTGTAATCTAACATATTAATCTTAAAATGGATCATATTTGGCCTTTTATTGAAGTAAAAATGGCTAGGAATAGAGGAGTAATGTTGAATTAGGTTTTAAAATGTTCTAAAGTGTTTTATTTCATAAAATGATTTTATTCAATAAAAATGTTGAGGCAATTGATTGATTTAGTTGAAATATTAAGTGATTATTTAAGAGTATTTAGTGAATCTTCAAAATATAATGAACATTTTAGTTATTATTTAGATATATTTAGTGACATGAGATTGTACATTGTTATTTAGATGTATTTAGTTGTATTTAGATGAAAATGTATATTAATAAAAATTCATCATAATAATATGTAGAAATTTATATATAAACTTAATTTAATGAATGGATACTTGTATTTAAGTGATTTCTAAAATATAATCATGTATTATTTAAATTAGATTAAATGTAGAACATCTGTATTATAGAGTTTTCTTAAGTTAGATTTAGGGATAAAGTGATGTTCATGACGAGATCACCTCAATTCACTTTTGATATGACGAGATTTTACTATTTGTTGCGACTTATGTTACAGTTTTAGGTTTTTGGTATTGTGTTATGTTTATTATGTTTAACGTTGTTACTGTGACATGGAGATTCTTAATAATGTTGATGTTCCTAGTTCGTAGTTCCATCTTGCATATGAGTTGTTCGGTGCATAATAACTCGTAATTTGGACCAGAGATCCTGTGCAAGTACGGTCCACTTTTAATTTGGTCCAGAGATCAGGTACTAATAAAGATACAAAAAAAGTACAAAAGGCGGAGTCTTAAACTGTGAATCTTGGTGAAATATTGAGATAGCTTTAGGTAACAAAAAATATTTTTTAACTGGTTATAAGCATTATGGTACGGAAGTGGAACATGAGATACTGAAATCCTAGTTGTGCATACTTTGGCATTAAGAAGTCCAAGATTTGTGTATCTGAGATATCTGTAATGGGTGTAAATGATAGTCGTGCAGTGCAGCTATGGCATCCTAAAGATTTTAAAGGTTTCAGAGCATGGTAATTAATTCGGGTAGATGAGCCTCGTAAATTAAGTTCTTACATCCCTTAATGCACACCTTTTATAATATCTTTTTATTAATTACATGAGTTGTTACTGTGCTTATGTTTTGTTATACATAGATTTTTAGACTGAAATTTCGTCTAATTGCATATGAACAGAAAGGAATAGATGAAACAAAGCAAATAGTGGGAGTAATAGTATACAACTAATTTGTTTTGGGACTTATTATAATGAGTAAACAAATTAACAAAAAATATATGAAGAACACGATTATGGAACCAAAACTTAACTTGACCAACTTCAAAATTGCAGGAAATTATTATGAATTAATTCATGTTTTCGTATCCCTCGTTTAATCTACACTTGAAATTAACATTTATATCTTGCTTCCTTTTTTTATCTAGGCAGAACTTGAAAGCTTTGTCTGTATTTAGTCATATATATTTCGGTATATTTTAGACCATACTTTGCCTACACACATATAAAAATCATATAATATATATTTAACAACAGGGTGCTTCGTTTTATCGTGTGATCATGACGACATTTTTATATATGGATATGGAACTTATTTTTTTGATTAGTGTGATAAAATTAAATGATTTTTACTATTAATTTTACAAGAGCTTCTATAGTAACATCACACTTGTTAGATATATTTGAGATGTCATGTCTAATATGTTTCATATTTAGTTTTCAGATCTTAACAAATAGGAAATATCAGTACTTACTGGAATCAGTACTTACTGGAAGTTAGAACTTAAGGATATCATAACTTGGATTATCAGAAGATAAATATTAGAAGATGGATATCAGAACTTAAGTACGAGAGGACTAATAGTCAAGGAAGGAAGCTAATTTATAGGAAAGAAGATCGAGACTAATAGAAAAGAAGATATGCATGGAAAGAGTTAGAGGACTTAAAGAATTGTATAAGATATCTGATTGATATATTTTAGGAGACAGAATTATATTCCATATCAATTAGAAGTTATCTTTTAAATGTGTACTATATAAACACAGACATAGGTTTACACTATATGTGTTATCATTATCGAGAAGATCATACATTGTAACCTAGCAGCTCTCGTGATATTTGTTCATCACTGAGAGAGAACAGTTCCATTGTAACAGTGTTTATTATATCGAATATATTTGTTTACTGTTACTTGTGTTCGAAATCGATTTGATTGTATTCTACACTGTATTCAACCCCCATCTACAGTGTTGTGTGACCTAACAAGTGGTATCAGAGCCTATCTGTTAACACACATACAGTAAAGATCCAAACAATCATGTCTAAAGAAGTAGAAAATCCAACCAAGCCCCCAAAACTGAAGAAACTAAAATCACTCAAATCCACAGTCGATACAAGACTATTAGGGTTCCCATACTGAGACCTTCTGAGTACCCCATATTGAAAGTGAAGATGGCTATGTTTCTGGAAGCTACAGATCCAGAATACCTTGACAGAATTAATGAAGGACTGCATAAGCCAACCAAGCTCTCTGTTGTAGTTGCAGATCAGCCAGCAAAGACCATACCAAAGGAGAAAAGTGAGTATAAAGCTGAAGATATCTCATCCATTGCCAATGATGCAAAGGTAAGGCATTTGCTACATAGTGCCATTGATATTGTCATGTCAAACAGGATAATTCATTGCAAGACTGCAAAGGAGATATGGGATGCTTTGGAGACAAGATGTCAGTGAACTGATGTAATCAAGAAGAATAGGATGACTATACTCACTCAAGAGTATGAGCACTTTGACTTAAAAGCTGATGAGTCATTAACTGACTTATATGACAGGTTTGTCAAACTCTTGAATGATCTATCACTGGTGGACAAGGAATATGATCTTGAAGTTTCAAATCTAAAAATTCCTTTTAGCTCTTCCTGAAAGTTGGGATTTGAAGGCTACTACTATAAGAGACAACTATGCTCTTGATGAAACTACTCTTGATGAAATTTATGGTATGCTCAAGACTTATGAACTTGAGATGGATCAAAGAAGCAAGAGATATGGGAGAAAGTCAAGGACAGTTGCTCTTAAGGCTGAGGAGGAATTCCCCAAAGTGGTTGTCTCAAAGAAAGGCAAAGGAAAAGCTCTCATCATAAAGTCTGATTCAGAATCATCAAGTTCTGATGATGATGATTCAGAAACTGAAAGTTTACCTGAAATAGATGTTGATGAATAGATGATGAAATTGTGTGCTCTTATGGTGAAGGGTATCACAAAGATAGCCTACAGGAAGTTCAGAAGGGGAAAGAAGTTTTTCAAGAAAGGTTGAAGTACTGATAAGAAATGTTTCAGAAAGTATGAAGGCAAAAGTGCAAAGTCGGACAGAGGACACAACTCAAATGTCAAATGCTACAATTATGGTGAAAGAGGATACATATCTCCTGACTGCAAGAAAGGAAAGAGTGACAAAGGCAAGGCACTTGTCACAAAGAAGAAAAGCTGGACAGACTCTTCAGATTCTGAAGATGAGGTGAATCATGCTTTAATGGCAAATGCTGATGGCAGCCCTGAAACTGCTGAATTAAAGGTACCTCAAACAGTTTATGCCTTTCATACTGATGATATTACTGAGTTGAGATTATATCTTAAAACCATATTTATTAGCTACAGAGATTAAACTTTAACATGTGAAAGATTAACTTCTGAAAATCTTGCTTATAAGAAAAGAAATGATTATTTAGAAAAAGAGTTAGTTATGTTCTATCAAACTCAGAAAGAGAGAGATGATGCTTTTTATGTTAGAGATGAATTGCTAAAATTGAATAAATCTCTCAAAACTGAGTTAGAAAAAGAAAAAGAGATTATCAGGACTTGGACTAACTCAGAATTTATTAAGTAGTGGAAACTGGAAAGAGGGCTTAGGTTATGGAGATGATAAAAGTGAAAAAGGAACTGAACAAATTGAGCCAATTTGTCACACCCCCAACTTAAACAGCAAAATAAATATAGCTATTACATCATTTTACTGAAGAATACACAACCAAAACCAAGATCTTACAGTTTAGGGTTTGGAACAGGCCAACACTACCAACTATTACATATGATTACAAATACCGAGTCCTCACACAACTATTATTACTTATTCTACCTGAGCTCGAACATAAGCATCAGCATCACAGGTCTTACGGGCAGTCTGCTTGAATCTAACCATAGCTGCTAGCTGTAATATCAGGGTAAAGCAAGGAGTGAGCCAAATGCTCAACAAGTGCTAATAGTACGACACAAAATATAAATTGAGATATACTTTTAAGAATGACAATGGAAAGACATAACTAATGATAACGAGAGATAAAACTATGTGATATGGCATCATTTTGCTTGTATCAAAACAATTTTAAAATCATGTCTTAATCAAAATCATTTGATGACGCTACGGATTACAGCCGGTGATCAGCCGCGAAGTAATCCCGAACCTCGCTGGGTTCTAAAACATTAACGGGAATCCCTAGGCAACTTTTAAGCCTAATATAAGTGTGGAAAGGACTCGCGTCTCAGTCCAGATCCACTATTCAAGAAAACATTTATCCCTCTTTGGGACTGAAAACCCACATTTTATTTATTTCAAAAGCTGATGCCGAATTGTAACAAAATCTCTTTTAACAGTAAATATTTTTATTAAGGGATTATAGATCAACTCGAAACACGGGAAATATGGTACTAAATCTCAGAGCCATGATTCACAAAACTAAACTCTATTAGGGTAACTGAATGGTTTTCATGTATCAAAGTTTGGACAAGGGAATTTAGTGAGGCTATTGGATATCATGAAAGGAAGTGCCAAATTGGGCTTAAAGCAATGGTTTCTCATCAACGTTCAAGTGCTGGATCATCAAGAATGTAAGCTTCATGAATACTAATGGTGTTAAGGTATGAAGAAATGATTTTTAGCTCAGGATATATCAAAATTGACAAGCTTTAGGATAAGAAAGAGGGGTATCAATCAATTAGAGACAACTTTGATAAATATTTGGCTTTCAGGTATCAAGGTAAGGTTCTATAGGGATTCAAGTATCAGCATGAGATATCAATACTTAGGAATCATCGGCATGTTAATCAAGAGGATCAATCAAGTAATATAACAACTCTTTATTTTATCATGGCATTCGAATTACTTTAATATATTATCATGATAAGACTTTTGAACTACTTGCAATACGTACTCGAGGGTTCATGGCATTTCTATATAATTCAAAGATAAGCGAGAGATACGCTTGATTTAAACATATCAAAATGACTCAGGATGATTGCATCGATATATATGAACTGTTTATAGTAAATATGAAGGTCAAGTTGAATCACTTGCCTTGAGATAGGCTGGTCTGGTCTGACTGGTAGGAGCAACTGGAGCTTCACTCGACTTTTATGGCAAGTTTTCCCTCGTCTCGAGATCCTACATAAAAAATAATAATCCTCATTATAATATATTCTTACCATCTTAACCTATTTACAACCCGAAATTAAACATGGATGGCACTTAGGCCTATACGCACCTAATTTATATCCACCTTTATATTTCAAATGTACACACGTAGCCACATAATCACATATCGTATATTAATATCAAATAACACCATATATACCATAATGCAACACTAGGCTTGGATGATCTCGACTCACCACTTAAGTCACTTGGTCGCTAAACTAGACAAAGTCCTCTAATTTTGGTTTCCTAACTCGATGTGCCTTTCCTAAATTATCCAAACCCTATTGACCCTCACTTATGCCTTTTTCTCTACTGACCTTATACTATCTTACAACTATGGTGGTCGACCTAATACTCACTTCTAAGTGTTCTAAAACTATGTGATAAGTGATAGTGCTCACTGGTGTAAATTTCAGAATGACAACTATAGTTTCTTGAGTGCATTAGGCACTCTTAAACTACAAGTTTTCCTTCAAAACTTTTACACAAGACTCTCTTGACCTAAGGGCATCTCACAAGCTTGATGTGGCTCAAGGGCCTGGCTTGGGCCTTCTTGGGCCTAAGCTAAAAGTCCAAGGTTCCACTGCTTTTCTGGGCAGAAAACGCCCTGACTTGAATTAACTTGTGACACATGGTTCTAACTCATATCCTATGAAATATGGTTGTAAAAACTTCTCTGACACTCCCTCTAACTAAGGCCCAATTGGGCCTAATGAGGGCCTACCCATGACATGGTCAAATCTCCCTATTTCTAAGTTGCAACAAAACTGTCCCCTGCTGGACAGATTCTGTTATTCTACTTGTGCACCTAACCAAATGACATGCAAACCTCCAACCAACTCCTAAAACCTTTTTTATACTCCCAATACTAACGTCTGGTGGCTTGGGCCTCAAAGTGCACATCAATGACATGGTCAAAACTCACTCTAAACCTCAGGGTACTAAACTGATTTTCTGCAGAAACTATAACTCTCATTTTCCAAGGTTTTGACTTGACAAACTCAATTAACAACAACTCAATACTTAAACCAAGACTTATACATGGTAATCTACTGAACTAACTCCCTTATTCTCAAAATAACCTTGGGTGAGATCATCCATGCCCAAAAACAACAACATGCAACTAAATATATAACATGCAACTCATGGAAAGCACATAACAAGATTTCGGCTAGGCATAAAGTTTTAAATGCTTGCAAAATCGACTTGCACCTAATACTCATCCTTAATAATCATGAAATATAACTTCTTTTAAGTATTAATTAGAAATTTATCATGGAAACAATCTATTTTAAGCACACCTATTTCGCATTTATAGATTTTTAAACATAACAACATGATTTCGAAAAGAATAGCATGCAAAACATGGTTGATCATCATTTTAATGTCTTAAAACTAGCATGCATGGCTAAACATAAATATATAATGAAATTTCAGTAGCATGCAAAGGATTTTAAAGCATGATATCTCCATAAAACACTTAGTTAGCACATATACATAATATATCTCATAGAGAGCTCTTGAATTCACAAGAATCAAGAGTTTCTCTTTGGAGATCACATAAGAACTACACATGCATCCATGGAACTTCAACTTCCAAGTCTCAAAACACTTGGAAAGGATATAAGATGAATTTAGGTAAAAGATTTACACTTGGGAAGATGAAGAATGAATTGAAAAATGGAAGGGGGTGGGGGATTTGGCCTTCGGCCGAGAGCAAGGTGGGAGGGGGAAAAGAGAGAAAATTTGTGGTGTGTTGGAGTGTGGAATGAGTGGAATGATTTCTCCCACTTTGATTTTTTTGTTTTATGCTTTTTGGTTGACAAATAATGAGTGGAAGTGAGAACTTACAAAAATGTCCTTTAGCTAAAGTTAGGCCATTTTGCATGCAAGGCTAATGTAGTAATTTGGTAATAATCAAATGAGTAAGTGGGGTTGGAAAAGTCTTATTTGCCCTTTAAGAGAATATAAGGGTGATTTGCATGCATGGTCTCTTATGTAATTTGATAAATATGACAACTAAAATTTATAATGATTTATTTTTATAAAATAAAATACAAGTTCAAAAATTATAAAATTTATACCATAAAATAACTTGGATTTTTAGAGACTTTATAAAATCATTTTCAAAATTTGTGAACAAAATACCTTTTAAAAGAAAATTTTTCCAAAGCTTAGAATATTCCTTATAAATCAAAAATAAAGAAATTAAATAAACTCTTGCTTTGAAAAATCATATACTACACAAAGTAAATTTATAATGCAGAAATTTTCATTCACACTAGCGTACAATCATTGAATATATTTTCATTTGACTTTAATATTATACCAAATCCACAAATAATATTACATAAAATGCCGGTCGTAACATCCTCTCCCCCCTAAGGAATTCTGTCCCCAGAATCTAAGAGAAAAGATGAGGATGCCGGGAACGCATATCAGACTCTAACTCCCAAGTCGATTCTTCGACCTTAGGGTTCCTCCAAAGCACTTTTACTAACTTTACCGACTTATTCCTAAGACTCTTTACTTGCCAGTCGAGTATTTTAACCGGTTGCTCCATAAATGACAGGTCTGCCTGAATTTCTATAGGTTCATATTCTATCACATGGCTAGCATCAGGATTGTACTTCTTAAGCAACGACACATGGAACACATTATGCACATGCCGATACTGAGGTGGTAAGGCCAACTCGTAGGCCACCTTTCCTACTTGACTCAAAATCTCAAAAGGACCTATGTATCTAGGTGCTAACTTCCCTTTCTTGCCGAATCTCATCAACCCTTTTCTAGGTGACACCTTCAGCAACACAGCTTCGCCAAGTTGGAATTGAACGTCCTTACGTGCTGGATCCGCATACTTCCTCTGTCTATCTTGAGCAGCAAGCAACCTTTTCTGAATTAACTTGATCGAGTCATGCAACTGTTTTACCAAATCTGAGCCGAGAATTCTTCCTTCTCCTACTTCATCCCAACTTGTTGGTGATCTACATTTTCGCCCGTACAAAGCTTCGTATGGTGGCATGCCGATACTGGAATGATAGCTGTTGTTGTAAGAGAATTCAATCAACGGCAAGTGATCGTCCCAACTTCCTGCAAAATCGATTGCACAACTGCGTAACATGTCTTCGATTGTTTGAATTGTCCTTTCGCTCTAACCATCAGTCTGCGGGTGGTATGCCGTGCTCATATTCAACTTCGTGCCAAGACATTCCTGAAATTGCTTCCAGAATCTCGAGTTAAATCGGGGATCTCTGTCTGAAACTATTGATACGGGTACTCCATGCCTTAGTACGATTTCGCACACATACAGATGAACCAACTTGTCCAGTGACGACTTCTCATTTATTGGAAGGAAATGCGCCGACTTCGTAAGACGATCAACTATAACCCATATTGCGTCATGTCCGGATTTCGTTCGCGGTAGTCCTACTATAAAGTCCATAGCGATATTTTCCCATTTCCATTCTGGAATCTTCAGGGGCTGAATTAATCCGCTTGGTCATTGATGTTCTACCTTTACTTTCTGACAAGTATAGCACTTCGCAACCCATTCTGCCACGTCTCGCTTCATATTTGGCCACCAAAAGTTCTTCTTTAAGTCTCGATACATCTTGGTGCTTCCCGGGTGGATTGAAAATTTCGAATTGTGGGCTTCATGGAGGATCTCATTCTTTAATTCAGGTACATGGGGAATCCATATTCTGCATGAAAACCTTAGTATCCCTTGCTCATCCCTTTGAGTATTAATCTCCTCTCCAGATAACTGATTCTTTTCTTTTTCCATTACTTCCTCTTGACACTTCTTTATCTTTTCCACTAGTGTTGGCTGAAAGGTCATTGCACGACAAACTTCCTCGACTTTTCCATAAGCACAAAGTTCCAATTCCAATTTTTCGATTTCTTCAGATAACTCTTTTGATGTTATCATCATATTCAATCTCTCCTTCCTACTCAGAGCATCGGCCACTACGTTCGCCTTTCCAAGATGGTAATTTATCGAGCAGTCATAGTCCTTGATCAATTCCAGCCATCTCCTCTGCCTCATATTGAGCTCTTTCTGAGTAAAAATGTACTTTAAACTCTTGTGATCCGTGTAGATTTCACACTTCTCTCCATAGAGGTAGTGTCTCCAAATCTTGAGTGCGAACACTATGGCGGCTAGTTCCAAGTCATGCGTCGGGTACTTTAACTCATGCGGCTTCAACTGTCTTGACGCATATGCGATCACTTTACTGTGTTGTATCAACACACAACCCAAACCCTTATGTGAAGCGTCGCTGAATATTACAAAATTCCCTTGATCATCTGGAAGTACCAACACCGGAGCTGTTACCAACTTCTGCTTTAACTCTTGAAAGCTATCTTCACATTCTGCACTCCATTCAAACTTTTGATTCTTTCTGGTTAACTTGGTCAATGGCGTGGCGATCTTCAAGAAATCCTTGACGAATCTTCTATAGTATCCGACCAGTCCTAGAAAACTTCGCACTTCCGTAGGAGTCTTTGGCCTCTCCCAACTCATAACTGCCTCAATCTTTGCCGGATCCACTTTAACTCCCTCATTTCCAATAACATGCCCCAAAAATTGAACTTCCTTTAACCAAAACTCACATTTGGTAAACTTGGCATACAACTTCTCTTGTCGGAGTATCTCCAATGTTATCTAGAGGTGCTGCTTATGTTCTTCTTCCGACTTAGAATAAATAAGGATGTCATCAATGAATACCACGACAAATTTGTCCAAATACTTCTTAAATACTCGATTCATCAGATCCATAAATGCGGCCGGAGCGTTGGTTAATCCAAACGGCATTACTAGGAATTCATAATGCCCATATCTGGTCCTGAATGCGGTCTTAGGAATATCTTCTTCTTTGATCTTTAATTGATGGTATCCCGATCTCAAATCAATCTTCAAAAAGCATTTTGCTCCCTTCAACTGATCAAAAAGGTCATCTATCCTTGGTAGCGGGTAGCGGTTCTTGATCGTCACCTTATTCAACTCCCGGTAATCTATGCATAGACGCATACTCCCATCTTTCTTCTTTACAAACAGAACAGGTGCTCCCCATGGCGACGTACTTGGTCGTATCACTCCTTTATCCAATAATTCTTGTAGCTGGCTCGCCAACTCTTTCATTTCTGCTGGTGACATCCTATACGGGGCTTTTAAAACTGGTTCCGTGCCTGGAGCAAGGTTGATCTCGAACTCAATTTGTCGATCTGGTGGTAAGCCTGGTAGTTCATCGGGAAACACATCGGGGAACTCGCTAACTACAGGAATATCTTCCATGCTGAGGCTGCCTCTCTCTGAATCCACTACATATGCCAGGAACGACTCACAACCTTTTCTAAGTAACTTCTTAGCCTGAACAACTATAAGAATTAGTTGCTCTTGCCTCTGCCCCTTAAATACTACCTTCTCTCCACTCTTCGTCTTTAAATACACTCTCTTGGTCTTACAATTTATCTGAGCGCTATTCTCTCCTAACCAATCCATTCCTAAAATTATATCAAACTCTCCCAACTTGAAGAGTATCAAGTCGGCTGAGAACTTATACCCCGAAATATCAATCTCACACTTTGGACAAAATTGATTCACAGGAATCTTCTCTTGGTTCGTAATTACCACATTTACTACCTCACTCATAACCATTTTATCACATTGGAGCTTATCAACAAAAGATTCTGATATGAAAGATCTTGTTGCTCCCGAATCAATCAATACTTTAGCTTTGACATTATTGAATAAAAGTGTACCTGCTATCACCTCCGAATTCTGTACAGCATCCTTCATCTTCAAATCAAATGTCCTTGTTGTTGCTTGTGGGGTTGGTGTAGGTGGTGGAGGTAATGCCAATACCTCAGCTGGCACACTTGCACTGGTACTTGCCACGTTCATCAGAGCTTTGACTGGTCCGGTTGCCTTACACTCCCTAGCCATGTGTCCAGTCTTCTCACACTTGTAGCACGTAACTCCTGGCTTCGGCATCTTGCACTCATTTGCCAAATGTCCCTTCTGATTGAACCTATAACAGGTCATGCTCAGCTTATTGCATACTCCGGGGTGCCTTCTTCCACAGTGCTTGCATTCCGGTCTCTGGAACCTGTTTTCTCCAACTTGCCCTTGGCTTGCCTGGTTGTTCCCCTTTGATTCTTGCCTTTTGCCCAAATTTCCCTTCTTTTGAAAATTTCCTCCCTTCTGGAAACCAATCCTCTTTATATTTCGATCTTGCGAACTTCCGGCTTCAGACTTTTCTCCATAAAATGGAACCTTCCTCTTCTTGTTATCCCTCTTTTTCCTTGACTGCATCCCATTATTCTCAATCAGAGCAGCTTTCTGTACTACTCCCGCATATGTTTCAAGCTCAAACATAGCCACCCTATCTCTGATCCAAGGCTCCAATCCTTGCTGAAATTTCTTTGCTTTTTCCTCCTCAGTGCTGGTATACTTTGTCACAAACCTTGATAACTCAGTGAACTTCTTCTCATACTCCAATACAGTCATGTTCCCTTGCTTCAACTCAAGAAATTTTAGCTCCATCTGATTCTGCATGTACTTAGGGTAATACTTGTCCAGAAATAACTTCTTAAATCTCTCCCAAGAAACCTGTTGAGTGACTTCCATAGCCTTTATTGATTCCCACCAATAGATGACTTCTCCCTTCAAGAAGTAAGTAGCATACGGCGTCTTCTGATCGTCTCCTAACTGTACCAACTCAAAAGCCCTTTCCATCTCCTTGATCCATGTGTTAGCTATCACTGGATCAGTGGTATCATGAAATACAGGTGGATTCACATTCTGAAAAGCCTTGAAAGTGACAATTTGTCTAGGTGGTACTGGTGGTTCAGGTGGTTGGTGTGGCTCACGGTTATCTTGGTTTTCAATTCATTGTTGAAGAGTTAGTTGTTGTTGAGCTATAGCATTGGTTTGCTGTTGCAAGGTTTCCAGTAGTCGAAGAATATTTGGGTCTGTGGTGGAGGTGGTTGTTGGGTTCTTCTTTTTGGGAGGCATGATCCTGAAATAAGAGTTGTGTCAAAACAGATATGAATGATAAAATGATTCGAGGGTATCGCATGTCATTCGCATTTACATATGGGGTCAAGTTTCCAAATTAAGCAGATATGATGATAAAAATATAAAATAACAGTTGAGAGCAAATGGAACAATAGCACATAATTATTGAAATTTTAAAGGTCACAGTACATAGGATTGGGACAAAGTCTGATTCTAGGAATAACAGGCTTATTTAAAGGAAACAACGGAAACAACTAGGGATTCCATAGAGTCTGATAGTACAACAACATGAAAGGTAAATGGAAAGAACTAAGGTTCCACTCCATCTGAATGGGGCTTGGTAGTCTTTTCCTCTCGAAGCGTCTTCACAATTCTCTGGAGCTCATCCGCCACCATCTGAATGACATACTGGCTGGTACGGTCCCGGTGTGCTGGCATCTCCTCAAGCTTAGTGTTTACGTACTAAACCAAGGTCTCAAGTCTCGCAGTCATCTGCTCCTTGGGCTTCCCTTCGTAGTTTTGGCTGTCCGGATACACGTTCTTCAGTCGGTCGTACTTGCCCTGAAGCATGTCGAACTCGCGCCTCAACTCAGCATACACGGAGAAAGCAATAGTGTCGTCCGACCCAGAGGATGACGAGGAATGCGCCCTTTGCTGACAACCAATAAGAGGAGTATTAATAATAATTTACTTAACCTACTCTCTCGCATAATATCTAAAACCTACACAAAAATCCTATAACCTATTTGGGCTGTCCAGGGACTCTAAACCGTAGCTCTGATACCAAAACCTGTCACACCCCCAACTTAAACAGCAAAATAAATATAGCTATTACATCATTTTAATGAAGAATACACAACCAAAACCAAGATCTTACAGTTTAGGGTTTGGAACAGCCCAACACTACCAACTATTACATCTGATTATAAATATCGAGTCCTCACACAGCTATTATTAGTTATTCTACCTGAGCTCGAACATAAGCATCAACATCACAGGTCTTACGGGCAGTCTGCTTGAATCTAACCATAGCTGCTAGCTGTAATATCAGGGTAAAGCAAGGAGTGAGCCAAATGCTCAACAAGTGCTAACAGTACGACATAAAACATAAATTGAGATATACTTTTAAGAATGACAATGGAAAGACATAACTAATGATAACGAGAGAAAAAACTATGTGAGATGACGTCATTTTGCTTGCATCAAAACAATTTTAAAATCATGTCTTAATCAAAATCATTTTATGACGCTACGGATTACAGCCGGTGATCAGCCGCGAAGTAATCCCGAACCTCGCTGGGTTCTAAAACATTAACGGGAATCCCTAGGCAACTTTTAAGCCTAATATAAGTGTGGAAAGGACTCGCGTCTCAGTCTAGATCCACTATTCAAGAAAACATTTATCCCTCTTTGGGACTGAAAACCCACATTTTATTTATTTCAAAAGCTGATGCCGAATTGTAACAAAATCTCTTTTAACAGTAAATATTTTTATTAAGGGATTATAGATCAACTCAAAACACGGGAAATATGGTACTAAATCTCAGAGCCATGATTCACAAAACTAAACTCTATTAGGGTAACTGAATGGTTTTCATGTATCAAAGTTTGGACAAGGGAATTTAGTGAGGCTATTGGATATCATGAAAGGAAGTGCCAAATTGGGCTTAAAGCAATGGTTTCTCATCAAGGTTCAAGTGCTGGATCATCAAGAATGTAAGCTTCATGAATACTAAGGGTGTTAAGGTATGAAGAAATGATTTTTAGCTCAGGATATATCAGAATTGACAAGCTTTAGGATAAGAAAGAGGGGTATCAATCAATTAGAGACAACTTTGATAAATATTTGGCTTTCAGGTATCAAGGTAAGGTTCTATAGGGATTCAAGTATCAGGATGAGATATCAATACTTAGGAATCATCAGCATGTTAATCAAGAGGATCAATCAAGTAATATAACAACTCTTTATTTTATCATGGCATTCGAATTACTTTAATATATTGTCATGATAAGACTTTTGAACTACTTGCAATACGTACTCGAGGGTTCATGGCATTTCTATATAATTCAAAGATAAGCGAGAGATACGCTTGATTTAAACATATCAAAATGACTCAGGATGATTGCATCGATATATATGAACTGTTTGTAGTAAATATGAAGGTCAAGTTGAATCACTTGCCTTGAGATAGGCTGGTCTGGTCTGACTGGTAGGAGCAACTGGAGCTTCACTCGACTTTTATGGCAAGTTTTTCCTCGTCTCGAGATCCTACATAAATAATAATAATCCTCATTATAATATATTCTTACCATCTTAACCTATTTACAACCCGAAATTAAACATGGATGGCACTTAGGCCTATACGCACCTAATTTATATCCACCTTTATATTTCAAATGTACACACGTAGCCACATAATCACATATCATATATTAATATCAAATAACACCATATATACCATAATGCAACACTAGGCTTGGATGATCTCGACTCACCACTTAAGTCACTTGGTCGCTAAACTAGACAAAGTCCTCTAATTTTGGCTTCCTAACTCGATGTGCCTTTCCTAAATTATCCAAAACCTATTGACCCTCACTTGTGCCTTTTGCTCTAATGACCTTATACTATCTTACAACTATGGTGGTCGACCTAATACTCACTTCTAAGTGTTTTAAAACTATGTGATAAGTGATAGTGCTCACTGATGCAAATTTCAGAATGACAACTATAGTTTCTTGAGTGCATTAGGCACTCTTAAACTACAAGTTTTCCTTCAAAACTTTTACACAAGACTCTCTTGACCTAAGGGCATCTCACAAGCTTGATGTGGCTCAAGGGCCTGTCTTGGGCCTTCTTGGGCCTAAGCTAAAAGTCCAAGGTTCCCCTGCTTTTCTGGGAAGAAAACGCCCTGACTTGAATTAACTTGTGACACATGGTTCTAACTCATATCCTATGAAATATGGTTGGAAAAACTTCTATGCCACTCCCTCTAACTAAGGCCCAATTGGGCCTAATGAGGGCCTACCCATGACATGGTCAAATATCCCTATTTCTAAGTTACAACAAAACTGTCCCCTGCTGGATAGATTTTGTTATTCTACTTGTGCACCTAACCAAATGACATGCAAACCTCCAACCAACTCCTAAAACCTTTTGTATACTCCCAATAATAACTTCTGGTGGCTTGGGCCTCAAAGTGCACATCAATGACATGGTCAAAACTCACTCTAAACCTCTGGGTACTAAACTGATTTTCTGCAGAAACTATAACTCTCATTTTCCAAGGTTTTGACTTGACAAACTCAATTAACAACAACTCAATACTTAAACCAAGACTTATACATGGTAATCTACTGAACTAACTCCCTTATTCTCAAAATAACCTTGGGTGAGATCATCCATGCCCAAAAACAACAACATGCAACTAAATATATAACATGCAACATATGGAAAGCACATAACAAGATTTCGGCTAGGCATAAAGTTTTAAATGCTTGCAAAATCGACTTGCACCTAATACTCATCCTTAATAATCATGAAATATAACTTTTTTTAAGTATTAATAAGAAATTTATCATGGAAACAATCTATTTTAAGCACACCTATTTCACATTTATAGATTTTTAAACATAACAACATGATTTCGAAAAGAATAGCATGTAAAACATGGTTGATCATCATTTTAATGTCTTAAAACTAGCATGCATGGCTAAACATAAATATATAATGAAATTTCAGTAGCATGCAAAGGATTTTAAAGCATGATATCTCCATAAAACACTTAGTTAGCACATATACATAATATATCTCATAGAGAGCTCTTGAATTCACAAGAATCAAGAGTTTCTCTTTGGAGATCACATAAGAACTACACATGCATCCATGGAACTTCAACTTCCAAGTCTCAAAACACTTGGAAAGGATATAAGATGAATGTAGGTAAAAGATTTACACTTGGGAAGATGAAGAATAAATTGAAAAATGGAAGGGGGTGGGGGATTTGGCCTTCGGCCGAGAGCAAGGTGGGAGGGGGAAAAGAGAGAAAATTTGTGGTGTGTTGGAGTGTGGAATTAGTGGAATGATTTCTCCCACTTTGATTTTTTTGTTTTATATTTTTTGGTTGACAAATAATGAGTGGAAGTGAGAACTTACAAAAATGTCCATTAGCTAAAGTTAGGCCATTTTGCATGCAAGGCTAATGTAGTAATTTGGTAATAATCAAATGAGTTAGTGGGGTTGGAAAAGTCTTATTTGCCCTTTAAGAGAATATAAGGGTGATTTGCATGCATGGTCTCTTATGTAATTTGATAAATATGACAACTAAAATTTATAATGATTTATTTTTATAAAATAAAATACAAGTTCAAAAATTATAAAATTTATACCATAAAATAACTTGGATTTTTAGAGACTTTATAAAATCATTTTCAAAATTTGTGAACAAAATACCTTTTAAAAGAAAATTTTTCCAAAGCTTAGAATATTCCTTATAAATCAAAAATAAAGAAATTAAATAAACTCTTACTTTGAAAAATCATATACTACACAAAACAAATTTATAATGCAGAAATTTTCACTCACACTAGCGTACAATCATTGAATATATTTTCATTTGACTTTAATATTATACCAAATCCACAAATAATATTACATAAAATGCCGGTCGTAACACAATTGTTGTTAAACAAACTGTTAAGCCAAAGGTAAATCCTGTTAAGTTTGTAGCTAAAACTGTAAAGTCTGATTCTGAAAAGATGAAAGAGTCTGTGACAGAAGTTAAGGAGAAGTCAACTTCTGACAAATTAGAACAGGATAAACCAGCTGAAGTCAACATAGGCTTAATGACTAAGAAGCAGCTTAATCATAAGCTGAAAGAAATAAGGAATGTCAACAAGGTTAAAGCAGCTAGGAAATATAGGAATGGAAAGGAAGGTGTGAATAAAAGCAATAATTATATGCCTATTCCTAATGCTCCTAGAAAGAAATATTATAACTGTGGAAACTCTAACCATCTTGCTTCTTTTTGCAGGAAGAATAAGAATATAAACTTTTTACCTCCTAAGTCAGGAGTTAAGGGTCAGTCTGTTAGATTTAAGCCACAAAATCCTTGTTCTCATTGTGGAAGTTTATGGCATTCCATTTATACTTGTAAGGGATATCATAGTTTATACTATAATTATTATCAAATATAACCTTCTTTGAAGAAAGTTTCTTTAATTCCTTCTAGTGTAAAGTCTGATGCAAAGTCTGATATAAGTTCTGATAAAAAGCATGTTAGCATCAACTTTTATATTAAATCTGCTGCAAATGCTAACAAACATAAAAAGGCCAAAGGATCCAAGCAAGTATGGGTCCTTAAAACTAACCATTAGTGGTCTTTGTGATTGCAGGGCAACGGGAAAAACATCCTAGTACTGGATAGTGGATTTTCAGGATATATGACTGGAAATAAAGCCCTAATCTCAGACTTTGTGGAGAAAGCTGGCCCAGGAGTTTCTTATGGAGATGGAAACATGGGAAAAACTCTGGGATATGGCAATATTAATCTTAGGAATGTCATCATTGAGAAAGTAGCTCTTGTCTCAGAACTTAAACACAATCTGCTGAGTGTGAGTCAAATCCGTGACAGAGGTTATCATGTGGATTTCTTTGAAGAGCACTGTGAAGTTGTAAGCAATTCTACAGGCAAAGTGGTTCTGAAAGGTTACAGGCATGGTACATTTATGAAGTTAGACTTTCAACAAGTTCTGATGGCTCTGCAATCTGTCTGTTGAGTAGAGCATCAATTGAAGAAAGCTGGAAGTGGCACAAAAGACTCTCTCATTTAAATTTCAAAAACATAAATGAGCTTGTAAAGAAAGATCTTGTGAGAGGATTGCTAAAATGAGTATTTGCTCCTGATGGCCTTTGTGATTCATGTCAAAAGGCAAAACAAAGAAAATCTTCTTTCAAAAGCAAAACTGAGTCATCAATATTTGAGCCTTATCACCTACTGCATGTTGATCTATTTGGTCCAGTCAATGTCATGTCTATTGCAAAGAAAAAATATGTTATGGTTATAGTGGATGAGTTCACAAGGTACACTTGGTTGTACTTCTTGCACAAGAAGAATAAAACTGCATTTACTCTAACTGATCATGTCAGACAGCTGGATAAGTTGGTCAAAGATTCTGTTAAAATTACAAGAAGTGATAATGGCACTGAGTTAAAGAATTCAATCATGGAAGAGTTCTGCAAAGAGCATGGAATCAAACAGGAATTTTCTGCACCTGGAACTCCACAGTAAAATGGAGTTGTAGAAAGAAAGAACAGGATTCTCATTGAAGCTGCACGAACTATGCTTGATGAAGCAAAGCTGCCAACCTACTTTTGGGCTGAAGTTGTGCAGACTACTTGTTTTACACATAATGCAACACTCATAAACAAGCAAGGAAAAACACCATATGAGATGGTGAAGAAAAAGAAGCCAAATCTGAAATACTTTCATGTATTTGGTTGCAAGTGTTTTGTTCTTAAGACTCATCCTGAGCAGCTGTCAAAATTTGATCTAAAAGCTGATGAAGGAATTTTTGTTGGATATTCACTTTCCACAAAAGCCTTCAGAGTCTACAATTTAAGAACAAGGGTTGTTATGGAATCTATCAATGTATCTTTTGATGATAAGAAGATTATTGGATTTGAAGATTTCAATGATCACGATCAGCTAAGATTTGAAAATGAAGACTTAAATTCTGATTATGTAAATTCTGATGACTTATACTCTGATCCTATAAGTACTGATGTCATTGAATCTGTGGTAACAACTCCAAAGGCAAATGCACCTGTCCAGGGGGAGCAAGCTAAAGATCCTATCACATCTCAAGACTCTCAAGAAGCATCAGAACCTGTCACTGGCTCTTCAAGTTCTGATTTATCTAGTTCTGATGAGCCAAATTCTGATAATTCTGGAAGCTCTGATACTTTAAATCCTGAAGGATCCAAGTCAAACTCTGAAGTCTCATAGAGCATAACTATAGGGGGCATCAGAAAATGCTGATAGAGACAGCATGGATCATGGGGGAGAATCCAGTTCTAGAAGTCAACTTCAATCTGCAAGGAAGTGGACCAAATCACATACACATGACTTAATTATTGGAGATCCTGAAGCAGGTGTCAGAACTAGAACTGCAACATCAAATGAATGTCTTTATCATTCTTTTCTATCTCAGACTGAACCAAAGAAAGTGGAAGAAGCTCTTCAAGATGTTGATTGGGTGCAAGCAATGCAGGAAGAGTTAAATGAATTTGAAAGAAATAAAGTCTGGACCCTAGTGCCAAGACCAAATAATAGATTAGTTATTGGCACAAAATGGGTGTTCAGAAACAAAACTGACAGTGATGGCATAATTACAAGGAATAAAGCAAGGCTGATTTCTAAAGGCTACTCTCAACATGAGGGTATTGATTATGATGAAACATTTGCACCAGTTGCCAGATTAGAAGCCATAAGGATCTTTTTGGCTTATGTTGCTCACAAAAAGTTTAAAGTCTTTCAAATGGATGTGAAAAGTGCTTTTCTTAATGGAGAATTGGAAGAAGAGGTCTATGTTGAACAACCTCCAGTCTTTGTAGATTCAAAATTTCCAAATCATATCTATAGGCTTGACAAAGCACTTTATGGCCTTAAGCAAGCTCCTAGAGCATGGTATGAGACTTTAGCTCAATTCCTTCTGGAAAGTGGATTTCACAGAGGTACAATTGATAAAACACTGTTCTGCCTCAACCGTGGAAAGGACTTACTTTTGGTACAAATATATGTTGATGATATCATATTTGGTTCTACAAATGCCAAACTCTGTGAGAGGTTTTTAAAGCTAATGCAGTCAAGATATCAAATGAGTATGATGGGAGAACTCAGCTATTTTCTGGGACTTCAAGTCAAGCAAAATAAAGAAGGTACTTTTATCTGTCAATCCAAGTACACCAGAAATTTACTGAAGAAGTTTGGAATGCAAGTTAGTTCAATAGCATCCACTCCCATGGCCACTGTAACCAAGTTAGATAAAGATACTGGTTCATCAGTAGATATTACTAACTACAGAGGTATGATTGGCTCTTTACTCTATTTAACTGCAAGTAGACCTGATATCACGTATGCTACCTGTCTTTGTGCAAGATTTCAGGCTGATCCAAGAGAACCTCACTTAATAACTGTGAAAAGAATTTTCAAGTACCTTAAGGGTACAGCTGATCTGGGATTGTGGTATCCTAGAGAATCAGATTTTAAGCTAATAGGTTACTCAGATGCAGATTTTGCAGGATCCAAAATAGACAGGAAAAGCACTAGTGGAAGCTGCTAATTTCTTGGAGGCAGATTGGTTTCTTAGTTTAGCAAGAAACAGATGTCAATTTCCACATCAATTGCAAAAGCAGAATATATTACTGCAGGAAGCTGTTGTGCACAGATTCTTTGGATGGAGAATCAGTTACTGGATTATGGGTTAGAATTTTCTAAAATCCCTATTGAATGTGATAATCAAAGTGCTATTTCTATGACAGGTAATCCAGTTCAACACTCAATGACAAAGACCATCAGTATTATGTTCCATTTCATAAGGGCACATGTGATGAAAGGTACAGTGAAATTGCATTTTGTTCCAACAGATCAACAACTAGCGGATATCTTCACAAAACCATTATATGAAGCTACTTTTACAAGACTGGTAAATGAACTTGAAATGGTTTCAGGTTCTTTCTCTAAATCTGCTTAGTTTTTGTTCTCATGCATCAGACTTTATGATCAGTGTTTACAGATTGTCTTATTTTCATGAAATCTGTTCTTTAATTGAAATTCATTAAATACTGATTATTATCTGATGTGGATCTTTACACTCTGATAGTGTTTTAAATGTTCTGTGACTATTCAATCAAATGAGGATAACTGTGTTAGATGCTGACCTAGTAGTCTTTAACATACTAGAAATCCCATGTTTGAATTAGTTGTTTATGTGGAAACTCATTATCACAAGCAAATTCTAATTTTAAGCTTAGTCAAGTTTACTTTGTGTATCTTATTACTAAGTCACAAACTAGATTTTTGCTTCTTATCTGTCAGATTCTAATGTCAGTAAATCTTAAGGATGAACTAAATACTGATAAGCCTCACTTATCAAAAGAAAAGAAAAGAAAAGGAAATAAAAGTCAGGTACTCCTTTGAGATCTAGAGTAAATATGTGAAAGGGAAGACCCAAGTGCATTGCTGGTATTAAGTAATATTCATTAGAAAAGCAAATAAATTTTCTTGGTGATTTTTCACATTCTCTGATTACTGGAGAAATACTCTGACAATAGCATAAATTCTGATAAGCAGTCGTGACTCACTTACACTGAAAAGCCAATATAAAAAGGAATCTCAAAAGATGCATAAAATGAGCACAAACAGTTGAGGTGGACTCTTGCATAAATTTGTTCTATAGTAGACTTCATGATTGATGACAGATTTTAAGCACTTTTCTTAGTTATGCCTTATTTCTAAGATGTACTGAAGTTTATCAGACTTTAATCTTTATCTGATATTTTGTTGAATGCACACACTTTCACTCCATATGAATGATGAAAATTAATGTGGTGATTAAGTTGTTTTTGATAAACAGTTAAGTGTCATTTGCATAAATTCTGAGAACAAGTTCTGATGGAAGTTCTGATGATTAAACTTTGAAGGAAACAAGTCAGTATTTGTATAAAGAATCACAGAAAAAGATATTCACTTTTTGAGTTCAGAAGCCATATTCTGATGACTGTTAAAATATGATATAAGTTAAGTTCTGATATTAAATCCTGATGGAATCCTTGATGCTTACGTGGCATTATTCTTTACTTGACTTATTTGTGGTAAAAACTGAAACAGTCATATTTAAATCAAAATATATTTGGGTAAGATAAAAACAGTCATAATCATTATGGGTTAGTGATAAACGTGTTTGTCTTGAAAAACTGCATGTGCACAGTAATTATTGTTTATTTCTCGTGCTCATTAACTCCTGCTTTAACTTTTTACTGACTGTTATAATTATACATCGGTCTAGGAGACGAGGCACCATTATTTTTTACACTTAATCGTTAAAAAGTCCTCGCGTCCCTTAGTATTCCATTGGCTATTTAAACCGACTATTCATCCCAGCCAAATCATCTTCCATTTTCTCACACACTCACTCTCTCTTTTAATTATCATCATTTTTCTTCTTCATAAACAAAAATGGTTCTTTTCAACTTGTTCATGAACTATGAAACTTTCAATATAGAGTTGAGTTGTGATGATTGGCAACAGGAGTGGCATGTCACCGCTATTCCTGAAGAGCTCTTGAACTCTATTCCACAAGAGGTTCATACAGACCTCTTGTTCTTTTCGATGGACTACCAACTCCATTATGATCGATTGGAAGAAAAAAGGAGAGAGGCTCTCCTTCAGCAAGAACGGATCATCCATCTTGCAGTGCTCTTTGTCAGCAGCAGGAGGAACTATTCGATAGGTTTTCTTAGACTAGGACTAAGGCTGCTGATGTTAAGATTCTTAAACTAGGACTATCTTGTAATTTTTACATGTAATCTATCAATTTCATGAAATGTACTCGTTTGATATATTAATGAAATTTCCTTTGATTACAAGATTTAGTCTCTGTTTCTCTCATATTATGTGACTGTGAATGTTCTAACTGTAATTTATTAATCTTTACTTCATCTATTTGAACTTTATCCTTTGATGAATGTTTTGATTACAATTATGGTCAATAATAAATTGTGTTGATTTGAGGAAACAGTTGAAGCACGGGTTCATGCATCAGAACCTGTGATAATTGAAGCCATTGAGAAGATTCAAGAGAAGCAACATGCCCAAATTGATGAGGTTCCGGCTAACCAAACTTCTCAGAAAGCTCAAATGGATGAAATCCAATCTTCAGTTGAACTACTTCTTTCTCTCTTACTTCCTGATGATGCCAAAAAGGGGGAGAAGGTAGTTAAGTCCAAATGCTCACCTACTAAAATACTGAAGAAAAAGGATGATAAAGGTGATGACCAGAGAAACTCTGATAAGAGTAGAGGTCAAGGAAAAGTTCAAGGAAAATCTTCTACACAAAACAAGTCAAGTTATGATGTTGTGAATGCTAAAAGTCTGAAGTCAAGTTCTGATAAACAAAGTCTGATGTCAAGTTCTGATATTCTGATTCAGTCAGGATCTAAAGACTCTCCATAATTTTTACAAACTCTGAAGCTAAAGGGGAAGCAGACTACTATTTATTACAAAAATCCTAAAATCCATACACTTGATGAGGAGATAGCTAGAAGATTATTTCTGAAACAAAATCCAGGAATGGATTTGGAAACTCTCAAGGAGGAAGAAGCTAGATTTGTAGTTGAGAAGACAAATCTTAAGTCTAAAGCTTCTGATGCAAAGAAACCTCCAAGGCCTAAGGAAAAAGGCGTTGTGATCAGGGAAAAGTCAAATTCTGAGACTTCAAAGTCCAAGACTAGATCACAAACTGAAATTGATCCTAAATCAAAAGGAAAAGAAAAGGTTAGTGAACCTTTAAAGATTGAGAAAAAGATAAGTTCTTCCATTCCAGTCTATCAAACTACAGTGCATGATAATGATTTGATAGAAGATGAAACTGTTCAAATTCTGAAGAGAAGAAAGATAATTGAAGAATCTAAAACAACCTCTGACACTGCTCAAGTTGTTCAGAATAAAGAACAGCATGCTACAGAAGAAACAACAAATTCTGATCAAGTTAATTTGGAAAAGATGACAATTGCTGATAAGAAGAAGCTGTTATGGAACAAAGCTACTACAGTTGAACCAAAATCCAATCTTATGATGAATCAACTCGCAACATTTGGGTTGAGATCCAAGCAACCTAAAGATAAAGCTGGATTAGGTTCTGATGAAGAGAAAATACAAACAGGAGTAGAAGTTACTCTAAGAGATCCTTTCATGTTGACAAACAAACCATATGAACAAATCAAACAAAAGTACCTTGACAAAGTGTTGTCTGCTCAAATCGTGATAGATGCTCATGATAAGTAAAATCTAAAGGAGAAATTGATTTTATTTCCCTATGATGGATTAACTTATAGACTAGCTGATACTGATGTGCTAAAAAATTCTGTCAGAAACTTCAACATATTCACTATCTTCTGGAAGTAAAATCTGATGTTACAAGAAGATGGTCAGAATACATTTTGAAGGCTATAAGAGATCTATTTAGAATCTCTGGTACAAAGACTTCTTAGTATATACCAATGATTACTGAAAGTGATGGAAGAGAAATTCCTATGCTGAAGAATTCTGCTAAGGTGGAAGTTATTCTGAAAGGAAAATGCTTATGTTATAATGAAAACTCTTCACATCCTAGAGTTATCAGACTTGGTGATGGACTTGAAAGAACATTAATTCAATCTCTCAGAATAGCCATTTATTAAATTGGTGATACTAAAGATGAAGAACTGATGCAGGTCAAAGCACAATTTGTTGAATTTCTGAGGGAAGCTGAAGACAAGCTGGTAAGAGATTTTGTTAAGAATCATTATGGATTCAGATTGATCCAGTGAAGTTGGTAAAGCTACAAGGACTGTAAGTTGTAGTTAGTAGTCTTATTAAACTCTTATTGCATTTGAACTTAAATGTTTTTTACATCATCAAATCTATTAACTTGTATATTTTTGCACAATTTACAAGTTGAGGAAGATTGTTAGATATATTTGAGATGTCATGTCTAATATGTTTCATGTTTAGTTTTCAGATCTTAACAAATAGGAAATATCAGTACTTACTGGAATCAGTACTTACTGGAAGTCAGAACTTAAGGATATCATAACTTAGATTATCAGAAGATAAATATCAGAAGATGGATATCAGAACTTAAGTACGAGAGGACTAACAGTCATGGAAGGAAGCTGATTTACAGGAAAGAATATTGAGACTAATACAAAAGAAGATATGCATGGAAAGAGTTAGAGGACTTAAAGAATTGTATAAAATATCTGATTGATATATTTTAGGAGAAAGAATTATATTCCATATCAGTTAGAAGTTATCTTGTAACTGTGTATTATATAAACACAGACATAGGTTTACACTATATGTGTTATCATTATCGAGAAGATCATACATTGTAACCTAGCAGCTCTCGTGATATTTGTTCATCACTGAGAGAGAACAGTTCCATTGTAACAAAGTTTATTATATCGAATATATCTGTTTACTGTTACTTGTGTTCGAAATCGATTTGATTGTATTCCACACTGTATTCAAGCCCCTTCTACAGTGTTGTGTGACCTAATAACACCTAAGTTCTAGAATGAAACAATTAACTCGGAAAATAAGATCAAACACACTTGTCTTTGTTGACCTAGAAGATTCGACATATCAACAAAATACAATGGAGCAAGGTATAACGTATTTAAAAATTGCTTACAATAATTTCATATTTACATTCATTTTGTAATTCTTATAAATGATGAAGTACCAAATACTGCTACAAGAAGAAATAATGATACTTATCATAGAATGTCTCTATGTCTGAAGTCCTCGGCTGTGTGGGGTTGTTAGCAGTTGGGAAAGAGGCGATATTGCTAAAATGGGTTGGATCGCTTGGTACCAAAGGCCCTCCTGCATGGTACCGATCCATAATCCTGTATCCAAAATAAGGAAAGGTTAGTTTTGTACTCGGATTACATAATTGAAGGAAAAAAGACTAAAAGAGGAAGACCGAGTACAACAGGCCAGGATCTGTCCGAAGAAGGAGACGAGAGGTTCATTCGTAAATCTCCTGAAGTATGTTCCGGGGCTTGGATATTTTGAAGAACGTTCAAGACCCACAACACACCTGCATGCCATCTTTAAATCCCTAAAAGTCGATAAAAGGATGAAAGAAAGTCTACGGAACGGCTCCGGAAGACTGTTCCAAGGCTTGAGTATACCGAAACATGTTCAAACCATGCAACAGTCCCGTGTACCCTCTTTAAGTCCCTCTGGACCAAAAACAAGAGAAAAAAAAGAGGAAAAAAGGAGAAAGAGGCTAGGGACAACGTGATAATTTCTTCTTAATATACCTATAAACATCAATCAAAGGCTAAACCCTCTAAAGATGCAGACTTGCGGGGAAAACCCATAAAACTCAACATACATACAAGAAAAATCAAATGACGAAACTTTAAAATAAAAGATTCATTTACTTGTATTCAAAGCACTCAAATCTGAATATAGTGGTTTTGGAAACTTAGACTTGAATTTCTCGAGTTGATGACAGTTATATTTGCTCTGAAAATGTAGAGTTGAGTTGGGAGGCAGATAAAAAATGAAATGGGAAAGGAGGAGGAGTAAATCTATTGCTTCAGGGGTGCAAAGTTTAAGTCGCTTAGTTTAAGAAATGTTGGATTTAAAATCAATGATTTTGATTGTAGACGTTTAAGATTCAACGTTAGGATGGCGGTTACGATCTCGAGGTGGGACAACTGTCATCATTAAGGCAGTCGCGACTCCCCAAGCAACTCCTACACTATCCAATGATCTTGAGGAATCCCAAAAACTAGGGTTCATCTGTTAATTGGTCGTTGGGATGAAAATATTGGATTTCGCCTAGGAATTCCCCTTACCAAAGCCCAGGGACATGTTGGAAGCCCATTTTTTTATGCCCTTTAAGTCATCTTGGGACGATGAAGATTAGAAACGTTCATGGGCTGAATTGTCCATGTCCTATTACAGCAAAGATGGACCGAAAACTATGGGGGCATAACATTAACGATCCAGGTTATATACACGATAAAGATAATTATCTGGAACAGACTCAGATCACATTACTATCTTGTATTCCAAATTATTCACACCAAAACCCGTTAACTTATTCTCACACCGGAGGTGAATCGAGGGGATCATCCCTCACATTTTTCTCTTTGCAGGCCAAAGTCTATTCATCTGGATGAAGACTGGGTCGGCAGAAAAGTGGTTATAACACATTCTTTTCAACAAATTATAATGATCATTTTTTACACTACATTTCTATTCATTTTCTATCCATTTATATCATATCTTAACAATAAAAGAAATTATTAAATAATTTCCTTACACACAGAAGTTTTTATATCCATAGTTGATTTGATAAATAGTGTAACATCCTCACCAAAAATAATAAAAAGTTTAATTACTTGAGTGTAACATAAGCTATGCATAGTGTTTTTGAACTTGAAGTGAAAATTATATAAACAATAGAAATGTCAATGGTTAACTTCATACATTAATACCATTTATGGCTGGAAAGTATTCTCGACTCAACTTTTTAAGAATTTATTGATATATGTGTGTGTGTGTGTGTGTTTGTGTAGTTCTGATGACGTGCTCATAAAAATTGTATGAACACGCTTGGTTATGTGTCAACAATTTTTCTAGTGCAAGCTTCTTGATTGTGCTACACTTGCATTCCTCATTTTATTTTTAATAGTAGCACACATATATCAAAATGTAAATTTACGTAACTAAATTTAAATGAAAATCGAGCAATTCAACATAAACCTTACTTATAAACAAGACATATAAGTCCAACAGTTCTAGCATATATAATATAGACATTAATGATAATAGGCTATAATAAGAAATTAGAAATGAAAAAAAAAATACAAGGTAAGTTCTAGTTGTGGATAGATAGATTTACTGCCACTAGACTAGAGTACTAGGTTGACCAATGAATGGAAAGGCGTGTAGGTCTTGTGATATTCCATTGAAATTTGACAACACCCCTTGAAATCATTCAAATATATTTTCAGTGGCCAAGGGGCACCTGCCAAAGCTTTAAACTCAAGGTCAATATACTTGATGCTCTAGTTAATTTCATTGATGTTTGATTCAAGATCAGCAATTTCTAAATCAATTTTCGCCCCGGTTGAGGAAGCCAATTCACATTCTTCTTGCAACAAACATAATTATTGTATAGGTTCTTTTTCCTTAGCCTCAAGCTCATCCTACTTGTCCTTGCTTGATAGAAGTTCGTTAAAACAATCATGTTTTACACTGATATTAAATCCAGTATCCTCCAATTCATGGAAAGTTTCCACAATATCCTTCATAATGTTTCTAGGGATATCAGGTTATAAGGTTGATATCTTTTCAACAACATTGGAAAACCAAATCATTAAAGCTTATGCCCGTCCTTCTCGAGAAATCTCTTTTATCAAGGACAAAGACTTAAAATGAGGCATTTGTGGCATTTAGCGAAATACGTCCATTGATTCAATAGTCATATAAAGTGATCATGTCTTTTCGAATGGTAAAATCGGAATAATACATTGACAGGATAAGATAAAATTATGTGGACTACAATTTGTAGTATATTGTTCCTCTATATTTCTCCCATGTGAGACACCTGCAGAAATGAAAATTGAATCACAAGTAAAGGCAATAAGTATGAAAAAGTGGCTTTAATATATAAACTAGCTTACTTTTAGCATGAGCATTCTTTAGAGCTTGAAACCATATTGAGAGAGGTTCATCATCTAACATATTAGGAATAGTAATTATTGTGCCCAAAATATTGCATGGGCTAAATTTAAGGCCTATAAAAGGATCAGGATTAATTGGCATGGATTATAATGTGTTATAGTATGGATTTAGTCCAGATGTCCGTGATTTTGGTACAGGGCCCATGGTAAAACAACAACTGACCAAAAGGTTCATCTGATTATTGACATGCATACATGGTCATAGTAAATGCTGAAAGGCATCAGAGTAGTCTTATATGGAAGGGTGAGGTGCTAGAAGCATTTGGATGGATGGAAAAATGTTGAGGTACTGGTGCAGAAGCAACAATGTACCTCAATTGGTAAAATTAGTATTCTAGTAGGACTATACCTCATATAATGAAAAAGGATGGCTCTTACCTTCATAAAATGGTCTATTAACAGGATTTTATCACTGAGAATGTGATAAAAGTTAATAATTAAAGGATGATTACATGATTTCATGATAATCATGTCTCAGTTATGGATTAAATTAGGTCTCTAAGTGTGCAGCCGCACTTGGACACTAGAACCTCACTTGGAAAGACTTGGAAAGGCTATGGGAACTGGTTTGGCTTATCATAAACGTGAAGTATTGGCCAAAGAGTTGAGTCCAACTCTAGAGAATTACATTAAACTTGATCATTATATATAAGGTATTTAGGCAATTGGCAAAGAGGTCTGAATATTCACTTTCTACACATATTGGTACGTGTAACCATTGTGATTATTTCTGAGTACATTTGGCCGGAATTGAGAAGGTATTTCTCAGCCATTTTACTTGGATCTTTGTTGATTCAATTTATTAATCATGCATAATTCTAGCTTTGTTCCTGCAGCTGAACCGCTATTCAGCAGCTGTAGCAGCTACATACACAGCCAAAAACCAAGGGCAATTCAGTTTTTCCAACACGATTATTCTAGGTTGTTATAAATAATTTTATCTCATAACATTTTTGGCTCTATAAGGATTGGCACTCCTAATATTATTTTTGAAAGAGAAAGATGTCAGACAATTCTGATGACGAACGAACATCGAGAAGGGGTCAAAATGGTAATAATGGCGATCCATATGCAGAAGTTATCTAAAAGGATATCCTGAATCACCTGCAATAGATGAGAAATAGGATTGATTCCTTGAAAAAGAAGTCCATGAAGTTAAGAAAGTGGATGAAGAAGCAGAAACTTGTGGGGAAAAAGGGTGTTACCCCCATTCTCCTGAACTTCAAAGATGAGAAAGAGGATGACGGTGCTGACCTAAAGAAGCCCACTTTCTATGCTATTGAAACTAACCAAGAAAATGCGGATTGGGACCATGAGAAGAAGCTCAAAAATGTGGTTGAACCTTTAGCTACGCACAGTTATATGTCTTTGATCGCATGGGGAAGAAGCTACGAAACAAGGACCTTAGGCTTGAGCTGGATAAAAAGAAAGAGAAGGTAACAGATAAGTAAAATCCAGAAGGTTTAGTTTCTAAATGTTCGAAGGATAAAAAGAAGGAGAAACAACTCTCCGACATGAAAGCAGGTTAGAGTAAAGTTGCACCTGAAGCTCCTATACCAGAAGAAGATAAAGGTTCCAGATTCCCCCAAAGCTCAACACATAACACAAATGGAGGTTCTAGTGTAGAGAGGTCCTTGGAAAGCTTTGGAAAGAATGAAGGTAAAAAAGAAGGTTATCTCAAAGCTAGATGTGGCTTCTCCATTTACCCAGAAGGTATGGGATTCACCCCTTCCATGATCATACAGTGGGGGTATGTGACTTTAATTTTGATGGAGCTACTGATCCAGTGGAGTACCTTAGTCATTTCAACACTGAGATTGAGGTTTACCAGATCAAAGACCTTATTTAATATAGGTTTCTAGCCGGTACATTGAGGGAAAACACAAATCAGTGGTTCAAAAGGGTGCCAACAAACTCAATTCGCTCCTGGTAGCAGATGTGTGAGATTTTTGTCACCCAGTTCCAAGTATCAGTCGCCTTTGCGCCACCTGCTAATACTTTGGCCAACATCAATAAAAGGGAAGATGAATCATTGAGTGAGTAATTTAAGCATTTTATTGGTGAGGTGTCAAAGATAAGAAGGGCTCCTGATGAGACCTACAAGATCTTCATGATAGTTGGGGTAAGACTAGGTACCAAATTTTGAAAGGAGCTACAATGTGAGGAACCTAAAACCCTTAGTGACTTCTGTAACAAGGCAGAGCCTCACAAGGTGGTGGAAGAGTCACTGGCGAACCTCAAAAAAAATTCTTCTAGAAATAATGGAAATGGAAGCAAGAACAAAAGAGCCATGTATGTTAGTCCCAGAGACAGATGATTTGGGAGCAGCCTGGAGGTTCAAATAAAGAAGCTCCATGAGATAATAAAACTACTCGAATAACAATGAATGAAACTTCGAATAGAAAAAGATTGGGGCATGTTTATCCGCAACGGAGGGAACTCGCCAGATATGTGGAATTGTTGAGCAAGATTGAAGCTATATGTATAAAACTCAACAATACTGGTTTGGATAACTTAACATAGAACAAGGAATTTGAAATAATCTATGTTCCACTAGGATCAGTACAGATTGTTTATTGGGTATATGCATAAAAGGTTTTGTTAGTTGCAGTGAAGAAGACGTCAACAATGATCCGTATGAAGTTCATTAATATGTTCAGGCATCAAAGGAATAAGGTTGGAGTCATTTAAAGCAGTTTCCAGAATCAGTGTGAAGACCTCAAGGATTCCTAGTGAAGATGGCTATATTTGGTAGAAGACTTAACAGTGGTTTGTACGGGTATAATATGAAGGCCTGAAAGTGGAACTAGTCATTTGTCAACCAGACCCGTGCACGAGACGACAGTGATCTGTAAAAGGAAACGGAGTATTATTTTTAAAAATGCTGTTAAGTGGTTTTCGTACTCGAGGAGTCTGGAAATATTTTGAGGTACAAAATCCCGGAGATTAGAAGGCCTGCAGATGCAGAGGAGTACAACCCGATGATTTACTGGATTTATTTTTAAATCAATGACTGTTTTTTTATTAAATGAATAAATGAAAATCATCTCATTTATTTATTTAAATTTAGATCACAATTTGATGTTAAAATAAATAAATTAAAAATTGAATTTTTATTAAATGAATAAATTAATCTCAAAAAATTTATTTATTTAATTTAATATCAATATTTAATTTTGGTAAAATAAAATTAATGTTTAAATTTTATTTAAATAAATAAATTCAAAGTTTATTTATTTATTTTAGTATCAAATATATATTTTACCAGCCAGAAAATTGAATTAATTAAGCAAAAAGAAAGGATTTTGGCAGCCTCATTTCCATCTATTTTGGTACACGACGTGGCCACATGAATGGATACAAGAATGCAGCAGGTTGTTTGTTTATTTCATTAACAAACAACTCTCTACCTGTACAAATGCAAAGAAAAAATGCTGAAAGGAAATCAATCAATTCAAGTACTGAAAATAGAAGAAATGGCAGGTCCTGCATCGGGTTTCACCCAGTTGCGCATCACGTGCATGTGCTTCACGCGCTCCGTCTCCCTGTTCTGTTTCACCGCACGTGGCGCACACTTCTTAAGCTGGCGCCTGGTTCCTTTCTCCGCGTACAGTCGTCATGCAGCTGCATGTGGTACAAATCAGTAAAATAAAAGAACTTAGTTTGTTCATTTCATGTGTACAACACAAGTCGCCATAGGCGAATTAAACAGCCAAGGAAAAGGCTGCGATAGTATAGATTCCACACAGGATTGCAACTTAATTTTTTTTAAAAGGCAATTGTGCACCATAGAGCCTCTCCTTGGTCGCAACACAGGATATTAATTAAGTCATCTCCTCCTAGTACAAGTAGTCGCCATAAATGGATATATTTTTTTAAGGCAACTGCTATTACTCCTCTTGGTTACCATACAACTTATTTCTGTAAGCTGTACAATTTTAAATGTGTGGACATGGTTAAGCCACATATTTAGTCCTTATCTCTCCTACATTCTACCTCCTACATAACCAAAATTTGCAGCAGTTTGAAAAACACTTCACAGAAAAAACACTATCGAAGCTCTGCAGAATATTTCTTGTAGAGTTAATTGATTTTATTTACTGAAAGTATGGAGAGAAGTGCTTCCCAATTTATTTCACACCAATTAAAGCCTTACAAACTTGTAACACTCATTATTTAAAGCTCTCTTGATTGTATTTAATATCTTTTGATAGAAGCTTTAATTCTTAGAGTGATAGATAGAACCCTAGATTGTTAACTAGTATTTTGGTTTGGTCTCATTCTGTAAAACTACTAACTCGGGTAAGGGATGAATGAGGCCTTACGAGGGCTTCGAATTATTTATATTCGGAGTTGTAAGCAAACCTTTACGGTTTAATTTCTTAATAATAAGAATTGTTATGTGAATCTCTTAGTGTTTGTTTATTTCGTTTTCGAGGTTTATTTTTCACTGCAATTAATTTTAGAAAACGAAGAACATACATTCACCCCCTCTGTATGTACATTTGGACCTAACAATTGGTATCATAACTTGTTGATCGATATACAGATCTGATTTGTTAGATTAGCAAGTTTTGTTGTTTATTTTGGTTGTACGGAGTCTGGGAGTGCTTTCGGTGTGTAGAGCTGATTTGGATTTGTTGGTTTTGACTTGACTGGTTTGGTATTGTTGACGAACTGGGTTATCATATTTTGAGACGGTTTATTGCAAACTTTTCTCAGATCTAAAAAGATGAGTTCTCAGAAAGTTAGTAGTATCAAGGTTCCTCAGTTTGATAAATCGGGATATAATCTATGGAAAAAGAAAATGTTATTGTTTATTCGGTTGTCGAATCCAGAGTATATGAGAGTATTGAGAGAAGGAAGACATGTGACGATGAAGGATCATCCAGAGTTGCCTAATATGAGGATGACATGTCCTGAAGCACAATTGAGTGCTCGTGACAAAGAACTGATAGCTCTGGATGAAGGCCTGCAACTTATTTTTGTGGACTCGATGGATGATGATATGAGTCACCAAATTATGGTTTGTGAGAGTGCAACGCACATGTGGGAAACCATAGAACTGCTTATGAAAGGAACTGAAGATGTCAGGCAGAATCGATTGGATATCTTGACTTCACAATATGAGGCCTTTAAGTCCTTGCCTGGAGAAAGTATTACTCAAGTCTTTGAAAGACTGAACAAGCTGTTAAAAGAATTAAGTATTCATGGCAAGACTTATCCTCAGAGAGAAGTCAACAGGAAGTTTATGCTAGTCCCACCTCACCACTTAAAGAATAAGGCTTCATCTGTTCGTGAGCGTGTTGACTTTGAAACCATGACACTTGAGAAGTTGTATGGTAAGCTGAATACTCATGAAATGGAGCAAGAACAAAGGAAGATCATCTATGGTGGTGGTACAGTTGATAGCAAGAATGTTGAACTACTCCAGACAACTACTCTTGTAGCCAGTGGAATCAAAAAGCTTCACATTACTACTGAAAAGCCTAAGTCTAAAGCTGAAACGCTCTTTGAGGTTGAGATGGATGATAAAAACCTCTCTGGGAGTCCAAGTGACTACTACACCACTGAGAAGCTGCAAAGCTTGGAAGATTCTACTATGGCCAAACTAGCAGAGATGTTCAGTAACATTAGGTTTAGAAAAAAGCAAGGCTTTAGGGGCTCTGGAAGCAGCAACCGGGGTCAGAGGTCAAGTTCATCTTCTGGATCGGGTTACAAGACAGAGATGGTAGACAGAAGTAAGTTCAGGTGCTACAATTGTGATGAGGTTGGGAACTTTTCCACTGAATATAGGAAGCCTCAACAAACTAAGGGTAAAGGCAAAGCTTATCAGAAAAAAAGACTTAGGTATCTCAAGGAAGTATCTAGTGAAATCTTACATAGCTGAGGGGAAGAGCTGGGATGACACTGATGATGAAGAAGAGCAATATGAAAATCTTGCATTGATGGTAGAATCTTCTTCTCAGGTAACATTTCCATCTATTCGTGTTTTACCTCATAATAACTTGTGTTAGAATGAACACTGTGTCGCTTTCAGAAAGACTGTGCTAGTGTATGAAAATGTTGTTTCTCATCACTATCTTAAGGCACGATGCAATACAAAGGAATGCATTCAACAACATGATGCCATAAAAGAAGTGTATAGAAATGTTAGTACTACACTAAGATGTACTCTGCTTGATGTCGAAGACCTTAAAGTAGAACTGAAGAAAGTTAAAGATGAAAATGATAAGTTAGTTCTAGATAGGGTCAGTGTTGAGAATCTTAAGCAAACCGATAAATATTTAGAGCTTAAGATTACTAAGCACCATGAGATAGAGGAAGAGCTAAGGAACAAGAATGCATAATTAGAAACTAAATTGCATGCTTTTACTGATTCTGCAAATCTTGCTAAGAAGCTCATAGCTGATCAAGTAGTAGGTGGAAAGGTTGGAATAGGTCTAGACTACGACGAACTTAGAAAAGCTTCTAAGAAATGAGTAGTTGAAAATGACCCTGTAGAGAAAGTTGTTAATTCCCCTGATACACCTCATATTCTTAAGGAATATATGAAGCCTCTATTTAAGAAAGCTACTGTTGAGCCCTTTGATGAAGATAATCTTTATATTCATTATGAGATGCTTGTTGAGGATCTCCAGCTCTCAAGGAGACAAAAGGCAAAGAAACCTATGTATGTTGCTAGTGACTCTGACTTATCTTTTGCCGGACTAGGTTTTACTTCCAAGAATAAGAAGAATAGAAGTAGAAATGGCATGATTGTAACTAATGGCCCTAGGAAGTTATGTAATAACTGTGGTTCTGCTGGTCACCTTACTCGTGCTTTTAGAAAGGTTAAAGTAGACAATGTTAAGAATGCTTATGTGCATAACATGCCTAACATGCCTAAAGTTTCTAAGTGTAATAAATTTTTTGCATGCCATGTGTAGTATCTTTCATGCACACTTATCTTGATTCAATACACTCACATAATACATCTCATGATCATGATAAGCATGTTAGTAAGAACAATGGTAGATCAAAGATTGTAAGCCCTCCTAAAGCTAAGAAAGTGGCACCTGTCACCAAGTCCAAGAACAAGTATGTTGGTGCTTCTGAAAGTGACAAAGAAATAGTCAATGATAAAGAAAAAACTGTTAAGCCTGTCAATTCTTTGAAGATAAATGTTATATATTCAAATGCTTCTAAGTCTTCTAGACCCAACATAGTTTGGGTACCAAAGAAAACTTAATCACTTTTGTTTTCAGGGTATTAAGCAGAAGAAGGTCATGTGGATTCTGGACAGTGGATGTTCAAGGCATATTACTGGAGATAGAGCCCTGCTATCAAAGGTGGTTGAGAAAGCTGGCCCAATGGTTACTTTTGGAGATGACAGCAAAGGTTATACTACAGGATATGGATGTTTGGAAATTGGCAATGTCATCATCGAAGAAATCTCTCTAGTTGAAGGTCTTATGCATAATCTCCTCAGTATCAGTCATTTCCGTGACAAAGGATGTAAATTTTTGTTCAAGAAGGAGAAGTGTTTGATCTCTAATCAAAAGAATGAGAAGCTAACTCTCAATGGAGTTAGAAAGGGTGATTTATTTGTAGCTGACTGGAATTCTGCAGATGGTCAAGTAATGTGCTTCTACAGTAAAGCCTCTCCGGATGAAAGTTGGTTATGGCATAAGAAGCTCTCCCACTTGAACTTCAAGACCATGAATTATTTGGTTAAAAGGGAACTGGTAAGAGGATTCCCCGAGATGGAATTCAATCCTGATGGACTTTGTGAAGCATGTGAGAAGGGAAAGTCGAAGAGCGCATCACACAAGAAGAAGATAATGACTGACATCACTGAACCACTACAACTCCTTCACATGGATTTGTTTGGTCCTGTCAATGTCATGTCTATGTCAAGAAAGAAATATGGCTTAGTGATTGTTGATGACTATTCCAGATACACATGGGTGTTATTCTTACATTCAAATGGTGAAGCACCTGATATGATTATTGATCACATCAACAAGATTGAGTTAGAAGCTGGAGTTCATGTGTGAACAATCAGATCAGATAATGGAACAGAATTCAAAAATGCAAAGCTGAATGATTTCTGTGTTGAGAAGGGAATCTCAAGACAGTTTTCAGCACCAAGGACTCCACAACAAAATGGAGTGGTTGAGAGGAAGAATCGAACATTGGTTGAAGCCACAAGGACTATGCTTAATGAAGCCAATCTTCCTACCTACTTCTAGGCTGAAGCAGCTAACACTGCATGCTATACTCAAAACGGAACCCTGATTAACAAGATATATGAGAAGACCCCTTATGAGTTAATGGCCAACAAGAAACCAACAGTGAAATACTTTCACGTGTTTGGAGGAAAGTGCTTTGTGCTTAATGACGATGAGCATCTTGGAAAGTTTGATTCTAAAGCTGAAGAAGGTATCTTTCTGGGATATTCTCTGGAGTCAAAGGCTTACAAGGTGTATGTGATTAGTGATCAAAAGGTTGTGGAAAGCCTTAATGTAACATTTGATGATGCCAAGCTCCCAAGTATTCAGAAGGAAGATGATAGTGATAATACTGATGGAGAAGATGAGTCTGAAGTTTTTCCAAATAATAATGAGAATGGAAATGATCCTGATGATCATAATTCTGATGCAGATTCTAAAGGTAATGGTCATGAGACAAGTCATACTATCTCAGGGACTAGTCCTCAAGCTTCAGATTCTGTAGATCAAGCTGGCAACAACTTAGGGGGAGCAGAACAAGGAGAAGAAGAAGGATCAGGTAGTCAGACACAACACAATTCTAGATATGCTGAGTTATCAAGGGATAGTCTACCAAGACATGGAGTATGGAGTAAAAACCACCCTCAGAACTTGAGACTTAGTAATCCTCACAGTGGAGTCAAGACTAGAAAGTGTGGAAGCTTGTACCCAGACCTAAAGACAAATCAGTAATTGGCTCAAAATGAGATTTCAGAAACAAGCTTGATGAATATGGAATTGTAACAAGGAACAAAGCGAGACTGGTTTCTAAGGGATACTCTCAAGAAGAAGGGATTGACTACGATGAGACCTTTGCACCCGTTTCTAGACTTGAAGCCATCAGGATGTTTCTAGCATTTGCAGCACATTCAAACTTCAAGGTATATCAGATGGATGTGAAAAGTGCTTTCCTGAATGGAGAGCTTGAAGAAGAGGTCTATATAGAGCAACCCCCTAGTTTCATAGGTCCTGAGTTTGAAGATTTTGTCTATTTTCTCTTCAAAGCTCTGTATGGTCTAAAGCAAGCGCCGAGAACATAGTATGACACTCTATCAGAATTTCTTCTTGAAAATGGTTTTACTAGAGGTGTCAAAGATAAGACTCTATTTCATAAGAATCATAAAGATGATACCATATTTGTGCAAGTCTATGTTGATGACATTATATTTGGGTCTACGAATGATGCACTTTGTGCAAGATTTGCTAAGCTTATGCAGAGTAGGTATGAAATGAGTATGATGGGTGAGTTGAGCTACTTCCTTGGACTACAAGTGAGTCAAAAATCAGATGGTATCTTCATTTGTCAAATGAAGTACATGAGAGAACTTCTAAAGAAATATCAGTTGGAAGACTCAACACCTGTTAAGACTCCGATGGCAACTGCCATAAAACTTGATCAAGACAAGTCTGGTAAGATGGTGGACATCACTCATTATCGAGGAATGATTGGATCATTACTCTACCTGACTATAAGTCATCCAGATATCATGTTTGCAACATGCTTGTGTGCATGGTTCCAGGATGATCCAAAAGAATCTCATTTGATAGTTGTCAAAAGAATTTTCAGATATCTGAAGGGTACACCTAATCTAGGTATCTGGTTTCCTAAAGATACGGGCTTTGATCTCATTGGCTATACAAATTCTGATTACGCTGGCTGTAAGATTTATCGGAAGAGTACTTCAGGAAGCTGTCAGTTTCTTGGAAGAAGATAGGTTTCTTGGTTTAGTAAGAAGCAACATTCAGTTTCTACATCCACTGCTGAAGCTGAATACATTGCTGCTGGAAGCTGTTGTTCTCAAATTCTTTGGATGAGAAACCAACTCCGAGACTATGGACTTGATTTGAAGAATATTCCTATCTACTGCGACAAAACAAGTGCCATAGCAATCTCAAACAATCCTATTCAGCACTCAAGGACCAAACATATTGATATAAGGTATCATTTTATTCGAGAGCATATAATGAATGGTATTGTGGAACTTCATTATGTTCCTACAACGGATCAAATTACAGACATTTTCACGAAGCCAATTGATGAAGTTACCTTCAATAAGTTGGTTAGTGAACTTGGCATGTTGAATTTGACCAATTAATTGGAAATCAACAAATGTAGTTTGGTGCGGGTAAACTTTACTACCCCAATGATGATGCTGTGAGGGGAAAGTAAGTTTACATATCTATTCATTATAAATATCCATGTTTGTAAACTTGTTTTGAAGCTAACTGATTACCATGCTTTACATGTCATATGCTAGTGGTAAGTAAGTTAGAATTTTTGATGCAATATATAAGTTGTTTGAATGTTTATATGCTATAAGTTTATTCTGATGCAAACACTCATGATATTGATATTTATTTTAGCACACACACACATCTCATTTTATTTGCACTCTAATTTTAGACCTTGTAATCTTATTTGTGATCTTATCATAACTCTGATTTATAGGTCTAGATCCTGCTTTTGATCCTGTGCAACTAGCTTGAACACTCTATTTATGTATGTGTGATTGTATCATGTTTCTGAGTAATTCATCAGGTTGTTTGTTTATTTCATTAACAAACAACTCTCTACCTGTACAAATGCAAAGAAAAAATACTGAAAGCAAATCAATCAATTCAAGTACTGAAAACAGAAGAAATAGCAGGTCTCGCATCGGGTTTCACCCAGCTGCGCATCACGCGTGTGCGCTTCACGCGCTTAGTCTCCCTGTTTTGTTTCACCGCGCGTGGCGCACACTTCTTCAGCTGGCGCCTGGTTCCTTGCTCCGCGTACAGTCCTCCTGCAGCCGCATGTGGTACAATTCAGTAAAATAAAAAAACTTAGTTTGTTTATTTCATGTGTACATCACTGGTCGCCATAGGCGAATTAAACAGCTAAGGCAAAGGAGGCGGCAGTACAGATCGCCACACAGGATTGTAACTTAATTTTTTTTTAAAAGGCAATTGTGCACCACAGATCCTCTCCTTGGTCGCAACACAGGAAATTAATTAAGTCTTCTACTCCTAGTACAAGTAGTCGCCATACATGGATATTTTTTTTAAGGCAACTACTATTACTCCTCTTGGTCGCCATACAACTTACTTCTGCAAGTTGTACAATTTTAAATGTATGGACATGGTTAAGCCACATATTTAGTCCTTATCTCTACCTCCTACATAACCAAAATTTGCAGCAGTTTGAAAAATACTTCTCAGAAAAAACACTATCGAAGCTCTGCAGAATTTTTCTTGTAGAGTGAGTTGATTTCATTTATTGAAATTAAGGAGAGAAGTGTTGCCCAATTTATTTCACACCAATTAAAGTCTTACAAACTTATAACACTCATTATTTAAAGCTCTCTTGATTGTATTTAATATCTTTTGATAAAAGCTTTAAATTCTTAGAATGATAGATAGACACCTAGATGGATAGCTAGTATTTTGGTTCTCTCTATATTTTTTGCTTCGAATTATTTATATTCAGAGTTGTAAGTAAACCTTTATGGTTTAATTTCTTAATGATAAGAATTATTCCGTGAATCTCTTAGTGTTTGTTTATTTCAATTTTGAGGCTTATTTTCCGCTGCAATTAATTTTAGAAAACGAAGAACATACATTCACCCCCCCTCTGTATGTACATTTGGACCTAACATGAATACACACCTTTGAAGCTCCAATTAGCCATATCTTTGAGATATGAGACAAGGCAGACATCTTCAAAAAGCTATATAGAACAGGTCCACCAGGAAAAAGGCATGAAGGACAGTATTATACCTTCCATGATGCTAAGGGAAATGATGCAGCTAATCACTACGCCCTAAGTGCACATAGGCAACCCCTACTATGCAGTTTCTTTAGGCCTAAATGGTTTTGCATAAGATACTAGGCAACACCAAGTGGGGTTGCCAATGGGGGCGTAGCCATAGAAGCCTATTGCAACACTTTTTGTAACACTAGAAAATATTGCATTATGCCTCTTTTGCAACAACAAAGGCATACAATAATAACAACATTTGGTATCGCATAAAAAATAAGCCACATCACCCCAATGATCTATATAAAAAACTCCACATCATTTTGCCAGATCAATAATGGTCCCTATCTTGCCACATCAGCAGGGTCCCACTTGCCACGTTAGTAGTGGGGCCCATTTTGACACGTCAGTGGTGGGCCCCATTTTTTCCACATCGAGAATGGGCCCCAGTTTTTCCATGTAGGTAGTGGTCTCTATAACTACAACATCAGCTATGGGACCCACATTATGTAATGCAACACTGGTTTTAGTCATATGCAACACCAATTTTAGTCATATACAACACCAATATTAACATTTGCAACACCATTTTTAATAAGATGCAACACCATATATAGTGAAATGTAAAGATCCATCAAAAGTGGTAAGATCCATCATATAACTTGATTTCTAAATTACTCTTAAGGGGCATTGAAAAAGTCGCATTGATAAAAGGTTGAGTAATGACGGTTTTTCCATACCCAAATGCGCCAGTAATTGCACAGATTCCCTTGAGCATGGAAAGGAAAAGGGCATCATTAACACATTGATATATAAGAACTCATTAGTAATCAATCTAGAAACCCAATGGATAAGTATATATGCAAATAACTAAACAAAAATGCATCTTAGTAAATATCTTATTTGTTAGTGTTTGTGCCTTAAAGACAACATTATTATGTTTTATATACGACATTTGGATTATTAATGTTTATGTTCTATCGATTATTCTTTTAATAATTTATTAAGCCTTAATTTACTGTGATATAAATATTAGATTAATAAATGTCCTTGGAATATGATATGAATTCTATATCTCTAAGTACATTACATAGAAATGAGATTATGTGAATAGTATCGATATTCCCAAATATCCTTAGTCGAGTATTATTGTTAAGGGACAATAGTAATGCATTAAGACTAGTGTGTATTTTGACTGATGATCACATCTCATTGATCATAGGTATAAAGATACTAAAGTCGAAAACACAAGCAGATGTTAATATATATGGTGTTGGATAGACCCAATGTGAGATACTACATGTTTGTTATGTCATAAGTAATTCTCACAGTGATAATGATGTAATGGTCCTTCAACTTGAAATCATTATATTTCTACACGATGATTAATATACTTTAATTACATCAAAAGTTTCCTTCTACCGGATAATGATAAAAGTGGACTTCATGTATATTAGGAATCTTGTGAGAAATATGAATGATCTAGAAAGGATTTAACCCTACTAAGTTTGGAGAGATATTATTGACCTCTTGTGTGAGCTAAACTATGAAATGCGTGGCGCCGCGCTCAAATGTTGAGTTGAAATGATAGTCTACTTATTGATTAAGGAAAACCGGATTAAACCATGAATAGTGACACATAACTGTTAGTGTTTGTGCCCTAAAGACAACACTATGATGTTTTAGTTAAGAAATTTGGATTATTAATGTTTATGTTCTATCGATTATTCCCTTTATAATTTATTAATTCTTAATTTACTACGATATAAATGTTAGATTAATAAATGTCCTTGGAACATGATATGCAATTCTATATTTCTAAGTACGTGACTTAGAAATGAGATTATGAGAATAGTGTCAATATTCCTAAAGGTCCCTAGTCAAGTATTTTTATTAAGGGACAATAATAATGCATTAAGACTGGTGTGTTTGTTGACTGATGATCACATCTCATTGATCATAGGTATAGTGATCCTAAAGTCAAAAACACAGGCATATATAAATATACATGGTGCTGGAGAGACCCGATGTGAGATTCTACATGTATGTTGTGTCATAAGTAATTCTCACAGTGATAATGATGTAATGGTCCTTAGACATGAAGTCATTACATTTCTATACGAGAATTAATATACATTGATCCCATTAAAAGTTATCCTTGACCGGGTAATGATAAAAGTGGACATTGGGTATATTATGAATCGTATAAGAAATATGAATGATCTAGATGGGATTTAACCCTCCTATTTTAGGAGTGATATTATTGGCCTCTTGTGTGAGCTATACTGTGAAATGCGTGGCCATGCTCAACTGTTGATTTGATATGATAGTCTACTCATTGATTCGTTGCCAACGTAATAATAACCTATAGGGTCACACACAAAGAATGCTCGAAGAATTATTTAAATTGGATTTAAATTAAATTAAAGTAGTTCTAATTATTTATAATATTAATTAAGTATCACTTAACTAATTAGATAAATAATGATATTCGAATTTACTAATATCAATTATGAAAATCAGTTGTTAAATAATTATGTGTGATTTAATTATTATACAAATAGGAGTTTCGAATTAATAATAACTCCTAATTAGTTAAGAGTTATAATTCTTTTTCTACTCTCTATATGATATCTCTTGTGTGGCTGATTTTGGGTGCAAGACTTTTACTAAAACCCTATCCACCAAGAGAGAAGAATGAGAGAGTAAGAAGAAATGATTTTGTGCTAGTACACATCCAATCCTTGAGTTCAAGCATTCGTGTGAATACCGATAGAGCGTAGATCGCGAGAGCGGGATGCGTGGTGATTGAACAATCTTTGGATATCCATTATTCAACCAATTTGAAAAGCTTCTTAAGGTAAACAATCTGATCTATGAATTAATATCTGTTTTTCACATCGATCTTGTGGTGGGTTTCGAAAATTCTGGTTTTTCACGTTTTTAATTATTGTTTCCATTACGTTTATATACTCGAAACCCTTCAATGGCATCAGAGCTACTTGTGAACAGTTTTTAATTCGTTTACGTATTTACTGGTTTTATGATGATAACATGTGTAACACCCCCAAATCCGGGGTCAGAGTATTTGGTCGTCACTATAAAACCTCAATCAAAATAACCTGTTAAATCATGAAACAAATGCCAACGGAAGATACTTATCATTTATGACCCCAAACTAATCCAAGATCTTTTAAGATTACAGTTCTAGAAACAAGAAATCCAAATTCCATCAATAAATTTTTCGCTTTCTTTTAAAACTCTTTTCAATAAATTCCAACTCAAAACTAAACCCACTAGTATAACTTCGAAATGAAGTATACTAGGCCCAAATAAAATACACAACTATAATATAATATAATATAAACAACTTTACACAAAAGATCTTACACTAATTCGCAACCCTGGACCAACCACCTTCCAAGAGCTTCTTCTTTGCTTCCTCGAATTTTGCAGCTAAGCAGCGCAAGCTAATCCTCATTGGAGGTTAAATTTAAAAACAGGCAAGTATGAGCGGAAGAAATGCTCAGCAAGTTCATTACAGTAAATATCGGGTCATTTTGATGAAAAAACTGAGATCTGCATCAACGCGGAACATTTAGAAATCATAATTGCTGAATCATAAAACTCTTTTTGATATTTTCAAGCGAAATGCTTCAGCAATACTTTGAATCTCGACGAGAATAAAATTCGTAAAACAGTGTTTACGGAAATATCGTAAACAATTCTAACATGAAACAATGATTATGGATTGAATCGTAGACTTTACTCAAAACCGAACTCTTGAAATTAATACTTATTTTGTTATCATATCAAATTAGATATCACTACGAACTTTGATGCTCACAACATTCCATACTGAAGTTAACACCAATCATCTGTACTAATACCATCTTTGATATTTAACAACAAACTAAGTATCCTCAAAATAAGAAACTGAATCAAAACCATATTTCATCTTTTATCCGAAAATAAAATACTTAATAAATCATTCCTTGTACGATGTCAAAAGCAATATAATAATTTTGATTGGAACCAAATTATGCACTATGCTGTTCCTGATGATTAGTCATGAAACAGCACCGGTATCCCGCAGTATACCGTAAATATAGGTACTACCCGTATTCCGAAGACATACGGTACCTATAGGGTGCCAGAAAGAGGCATAACTAGCCTTGTAAGATATTACACTTCTGTATTGCACTTCCGTATAATAGCTCACGCTGGACCGGTGCCTCGACCTCTTACGCTACCAGTAACCATCAAATCTCAAAACCTTTTATTGAAAAAGGGGTCATAATACTCGACACCCGAAATAATTTTATTCCCCCATTAACTTGGGTAGGAATATTCACAACCAAATCACTTTTCTCAAAATCCAAAATATTTATAAATCCAGTAATTGGATAAGTAAAATCACTTGACTATTCTGAATATAGAATAGCAGATGAGTATTTGCATAAACAGAATTATTTAATTCAGCGATATGTAAAACATTTATCTATTCTGAACAGAGAATAGGGAAAACAATACTTGCATAATATAATTCGAAATAAACGTCACTTGAATGATAAGTGAAGTCAGGGGTACTTGCCTTTGGGTTTTAGCAGTTAGTCACACTCGCAATGACGCATCTATTCTGACATTCCGTCTTAAAGTATCACCGTCTTTCTTTTCAACACTTCACCGATATGCTGCTCCTGCGATTGCTAGAAGCCAGATATCCAATGTCATTCCATCTTATTCTTTATCCAACATCTTGTCCCGATCAGCTCGAATGATCCACATCTATAATTAAAATATAGAACTTTAATCGTCTAAACGATAATCACTCGACAAACTGTGCGTTAAAAGCCTATCGTCTACCCATATGATAGCCAACACATAAAGAAAAAAGTCAAATACAAGACTCTTGACTCACGTACACACGTAATTCACATAGCATATAAACACATAAGCCACGTATCAAATAATTCATCACATATGACTCAGTTCGTCAAAAGGGTCGACTCGATATGCTTAGAACGGAAATCGGGTCAAAAATATGATTTATCGATCAAAATCCACTCAGAATGATTTGTAAAACAAGCGACCTTTCGAAACAAAAGGATTTGGGTCTCAAAAGTATTTTTATTGAAAGCAGAATATTTTTCTGAATCTAGAGGCGTTCATTTTATATTAAACGAACGAACGGTTTATTTATTATGAATTTTTGAACATTTTTCGGAATTAAAACGGTCTCCGAATCATTTAATAATTAAATAATAGGGCTCGAACCCCCGAAAATAATTTTATAAGAATTATCGAGCCTGGAAAATAATTTAAATAATATTTTAAGGCTCGAAACTATTTTTCGGATTTTTTTTTATCAATTTTAAATTAAATTTAATTAATTAATCAATTAAAATTAATTAATAACTAATTAAATTAATTAATCAATTAATATTTAAATTAATTGACTAAATAAATAATTAATTATCAACTAAAATTAATTAACTAAATAATTTGGATTTATTTTTGAATTAAAATAAAATTTCAAAAATTAAAATAATGATTTTTAGAATTAAAAAAAATGAATTTTTCAAAAATTAAAACAGAATTTTGAAATATTAATAAATCAGAAAATGCTCAAACACGTTTGGGAAAACAGATAAGGGGCATTTTGAATCAAAATCGGGTCGGGAATTTCTGGAAAACGGGTCGGGGGATGGGTTGCCAGGAAATCCGGGTTGCCAAGAACAACCCACAGGAATTCTGGAAAACCCAGAAACCGGCGAGGTTTTCCGGCCACCTCGGAGATTCCGGCCAAGCTAAAAACGGCCCTTAACAGCACCGTTTACTCCCGTTCTGGAACAAAATATGTCCCCTTCATCCCCATCAACAACTCCGCCTCCCTACCAGCCACCATCACCCGCCAATTCGCCTTCTTCGACGAAAACTCAAGCAAAACCGGCGAGCAAGAACACCAAATCCGGCAAATCGTTAAATCATTTGTTTCTTAATCAAAATCAACAATCTATATACGAAATTAAAGCTGAGGAAATTTAGAATCCAACCAACATATCATTAACATCTAAAATCAACATCAAAAACATCATATCGATTTGAAAAACATGGCCGAATTCGGCTATATCAAAATCATCATCTAACATATACAAATCTTATGTTAAAACGATCCTTATGATCCCTACTATCTAAAACAATAAACAAAATTTACAAACAATCGATTAACAAGTCCAGAGAATGAAAAATGACTAATTCAAAATCCAAAAACTCGACTTAACAATCCCGACTACCAGTTGATATAATTTTTCACATGGATCGATTGTATATAATATGGATAAACTCATGTTATCATCAAAACAATTAAAGAATCACAGAAAACTTGAATTTGCAAATTCGTCGATTCCGACGAACAAAGTTCGAACAGTGCTTAGAATACGATTCTGGTGTCAAAATGATTAGGAGATTGCAAGCTGAATATTAAGATCAAAATCAGTGAAAACGGATAACTCGTTCGTCTGATAGGATTGAATCTTTGAAATTGGTTCTTGAGGTTTTTATCAGATAAGGAGAAAAGACTGTCATTATCTGTTTAATTTTTTTATATATATAACATACAGATAATCTTGACAGCTATTTAGACTCAGTAAAATATTCCGGATAAATCTCAAATCGATACCCTTTGGTTCGTATAATTTAAAATCACACACCTTGGAAATACTAGTTTACAGAGAAATGTTTTTTTTTTGTAAAATATAATTTATATATAATTACAACTGTTATTATCAAAATTTCCCAGAAAAATTGCGAATAATTCAAAAATACAGAAATACTGGGTATCTGAAATACGATTGATTCTATAAATGTAAAAACACGAATTTCGTGGACTTTGACGTCCCGGTGGGGTCCCGGTCCGTCAATTTTTGAAAAACTAGAACGATACTTAAATTAACAGAAAACCCCAAAAATACATATAATACCTTCAAACGCACATAAAACAAGATAAAACGAGTAACATAAATAAACATGCGTCCAAATTACGGATTGATTCATATAAATGCATCTTAAACACGTAACAAGTATCCTATTGGATCATATCGGATCCGAAAATAAATTACTTAGCCGCTAAGTAACTATAAAATGATACCATTTAATATCAGATTTGGATAATTATTAAAACCGAACTTCTTATAAAACACCTTATACGAAAATAATATAATAGTATCCCGTCTTTCGAGAATACGAGATTTATTGATTACCGAAATGATTGTCGTATCGAAAATATTGCGCCGGGCCACACACGGGTCAAACCGTAATCCGGATTGAAAAAGTCAAAACACGGAAAATGTCCGGAATTACCAGATTAGGTTAGGAAGGAGTTTTCGGAAGAGTTTCGGGTTGTAAAAATGCAAAAACAGTTGAGGTTGGACGATTCCCGACTTTATAAAATAATTTTGGTAATTACTCAGGAAATAATTAATAATTCATAAATTAATATAAAATCATATTACAGTCCAAAAATTACCAGAAAAATATCACAATTATCTATATTTTATTCTGGACATATAAAAATTCAAATACTCAAATAATATCACAACTAAACACCCAAACATCAATTCCACTTATCAGATAATTCACCAAAAATTCACATAAAAATAACATAAACCAATCCAAATAATTATAATAATAATATTTGAAAATATGGGATATTACAATCTACCCCCCTTATAAGGATTCCGTCCTCGGAATCAGCACAAGAAAGCACTAAGGGTCTTGTTACCAACTTTCCAAATCCTGCAAACGCAACTTTTCTCAAAATTTCTAATAACACTACAATTCCTTATACCACACAGTTACCACGTGAGCTTCACTTCGCATTATTGTTCCATCCATATCCTTTGACCAATTTCTCAATAGAATCGCTTTTACTGATTGCGAGAAAGAAGAATAGAGAGAAAGATAAAGAGAAGAAAAGAAAGAAAGATAGAGAGAGAAATAAAAGAACAAATTGACTTTGCTATACGCCACTGATATTTTAATCGCATTGGAATCCACTGCTGCTCTTGGTAATCCCATCACATAACCCTGCTTTGACTAGAACACGATAACTCAGCTTAATTTGATTGGCATACCTTTGAATATTTGAGATGATAAAATCATAGAATTTCAAAGAGAAAAGAATTTCATGTTATAACAAGTTCAAAATCTGAATTTGAGAAAAAGTATTGTTGAAATAAAAGAATAATTGAGAGATCAATGTGATCAAATGAACTTGGTATTGCGTGCCCAAATTAAGACACTACTAAAGGTTGTTAACCTTCATGTATTCACAATACACACAAGTGATGGCGTCCCATCCAATTCCTATCACACAGACAGGGATACCTTGTGTCCCCTATAATTAGGGTTGTTCATCTCAGTCAGAATAAAAGAATATTAAAAGAATCCAAAATCAAATGAATAAAACTAGAAAGATTTCAAAGCTGATATTTCTGAAGGATATGAAGTCCAGAGAACAAAAATTCTGGCATAAAATGACTAAAAGAGTGTTAGGGAATATCCTCTAAAAGATACCTCTTTTTGAGCGATGACAAAAGAAGTTAAAGAAAGGGAAGGTATTGCCAAAGTCTTAATACTTATCTTCTATTTGAACTCTTCTGTTGAATCGTCATCCAAATCTAGACCATTCTTCATATTCTAAGGATATCGATAATCTTCATCATCGTCGAATCATGGTCTCAGAAGATTCCACAATAGAATTTGTAGCTTCCTGGAGTTTCATCCAGCTCAGCACAACCATCTCGAACGAATGCGCCTATCTTAACGTACTCGTTGGTACTATATCCAATAGTCCAACAGAAACTCGATATGAGCTCAAACGTCCTCAAATAGCTATACACACTCCTACACACTCTCGTTTCTAGTTTACTATAACCTCAGCTCTGATACCAACCTATAACACCCCCAAATCCGGGGTCAGAGGATTTGGTCGTCACTATAAAACCTCAATCAAAATAACCTGTTAAATCATGAAACAAATGCCAACGGAAGATATTTATCATTTATGACCCCAAACTAATCCAAGATCTTTTAAGATTAAAGTTCTAGAAATAAGAAATCCAAATTCCATCAATAAATTTTTCGCTTTCTTTTAAAACTCTTTTCAATAAATTCTAACTCAAAACTAAACCCACTAGTATAACTTCGAAATGAAGTATACTAGGCCCAAATAAAATACACAACTATAATATAATATAATATAAACAACTTTACACAAAAGATCTTACACTAATTCACAACCCTGGACCAACCACCTTCCAAGAGCTTCTTCTTTGCTTCCTCGAATTTTGCAGCTAAGCAGCGCAAGCTAATCCTCACTGGAGGTTAAATTTAAAAACATGCAAGTATGAGCGGAAGAAATGCTCAGCAAGTTCATTATAGTAAATATCGGGTCATTTTGATGAAAAAATTGAGATCTGCATCAGCGCGGAACATTTAGAAATCATAATTGCTGAATCATAAAACTCTTTTTGATATTTTCAAGCGAAATGCTTCAACAATACTTTGAATCTTGACGAGAATAAAATTCGTAAAACAGTGTTTACGGAAATATCGTAAACAATTCTAACATGAAACAATGATTATGGATTGAATCGTAGACTTTACTCAAAACCGAACTCTTGAAATTAATACTTATTTTGTTATCATATCAAATTAGATATCACTACGAACTTTGATGCTCACAACATTCCATACTGAAGTTAACACCAATCATCTGTACTAATACCATCTTTGATATTTAACAACAAACTAAGTATCCTCAAAATAAGAAACTGAATCAAAACCATATTTCATCTTTTATCCGAAAATAAAATACTTAATAAATCATTCCTTGTACGATGTCAAAAGTAATATAATAATTTTGATTGGAACCAAATTATGCACTATGCTGTTCCTGATGATTAGTCATGAAACAACACCGGTATCCCGCAGTATACCGTAAATATAGGTACTACCCGTATTCCGAAGACATACGGTACCTATAGGCGCCAGAAAGAGGCATAACTAGCCTTGTAAGATATTACACTTCTGTATTGCACTTCCGTATAATAGCTCACGCTGGACCGGTGCCTCGGCCTCTTACGCTACCAGTAACCATCAAATCTCAAAACCTTTTATTGAAAAAGGGGTCAGAATACTCGACACCCGAAATAATTTTATTCCCCCATTAACTTGGGTAGGAATATTCACAACCAAATCACTTTTCTCAAAATCCAAAACATTTATAAATCCAGTAATTGGATAAGTAAAATCACTTGACTATTCTGAATATAGAATAGCAGATGAGTATTTGCATAAACAGAATTATTTAATTCAGCGATATGTAAAACATTTATCTATTCCGAACAGAGAATAGGGAAAACAATACTTGCATAATATAATTCGAAATAAACGTCACTTGAATGATAAGTGAAGTCAGGGGTTCTTGCCTTTGGGTTTTAGCAGTTAGTCACACTCGCAATGACGCATCTATTCTGACATTCTGTCTTAAAGTATCACCGTCTTTCTTTTCAACACTTCACCGATATGCTGCTCCTGCCATTGCTAGAAGCCAGATATCCAATGTCATTCCATCTTATTCTTTATCCAACATCTTGTCCCGATCAGCTCGAATGATCCGCATCTATAATTAAAATATAGAACTTTAATCGTCTAAACGATAATCACTCGACGAACTGTGCGTCAATAGGCTATCGTCTACCCATATGATAGCCAACACATAAAGAAAACAGTCAAATACAAGACTCTTGACTCAGGTACACACGTGATTCACATAGCATATAAACACATAAGCCACGTATCAAATAATTCATCACATATGACTCAGTTCGTCAAAAGGGTCGACTCGATATGCTTAGAACGGAAATCGGGTCAAAAATATGATTTATCGATCAAAATCGACTCAGAATGATTTGTAAAACAAGCGACCTTTCGAAACAAAAGGATTTGGGTCTCAAAAGTATTTTTATTGAAAGCAGAATATTTTTCTGAATCTAGAGGCGTTCGTTTTGTATTAAACGAACGAACGGTTTATTTATTATGAATTTTTGAATATTTTTCGGAATTAAAACGGTCTCCGAATCATTTAATAATTAAATAATAGGGCTCGAACCCCCGAAAATAATTTTATAAGAATTATCGAGCCTGAAAAATAATTTAAAATAATATTTTAAGGCTCGAAACTATTTTTTGGATTTTTTTTATCAATTTTAAATTAAATCTAATTAATTAATCAAATAAAATTAATTAATAACTAATTAAATTAATTAATCAATTAATATTTAAATTAATTGACTAAATAAATAATTAATTATCAACTAAAATTAATTAACTAAATAATTTGGATTTATTTTTGAATTAAAATAAATTTTCAGAATTAAAATAATGATTTTCAGAATTAAAAAAAATGAATTTTTCAAAAATTAAAACAGAATTTTGAAATATTAATAAATCAGAAAATGCTCAAACACGTTTGGAAAAACAGATAAGGGGCATTTTGAATCAAAACCGGGTCGGGAAATCCGGGTTGCCAAGAACAACCCGCCAGAATTTTGGAAAACCCAGAAACCGGCGAGGTTTTCCGGCCACCTCGGAGATTCCGGCCAAGCTAAAAACGGCCCTTAACAGCACCGTTTACTCCCGTTCTGGAACAAAATATGTCCCCTTCATCCCCATCAACAACTCCGCCTCCCTACCAGCCACCATCACCCGCCAATTCGCCTTCTTCGACGAAAACTCAAGCAAAACCGGCGAGCAAGAACACCAAATCCGGCAAATCGTTAAATCATTTGTTTCTTAATCAAAATCAACAATCTATATACGAAATTAAAGCTGAGGAAATTTAGAATCCAACCAACATATCATTAACATCTAAAAATCAACATCAAAAACATCATATCGATTTGAAAAACATGGCCGAATTCGGCTATATCAAAATCATCATCTAACATATACAAATCTTATGTTAAAACGATCCTTAGGATCCCTACTATCTAAAACAATAAACAAAATTTACAAACAATCGATTAACAAGTCTAGAGAATGAAAAATGACTAATTCAAAATCCAAAAACTCGACTTAACAATCCCGACTACCAGTTGATATAATTTTTCACATGGATCGATTGTATATAATATGGATAAACTCATGCTATCATCAAAACAATTAAAGAATCACAGAAAACTTGAATTTGCAAATTCGTCGATTCCGACGAACAAAGTTCGAACAGAATATAGCACCTTAGAATACGATTCTGGTGTCAAAATGATTAGGAGATTGCAAGCTGAATATTAAGATCAAAATCAGTGAAAACGGATAACTCGGTCGTCTGATAGGATTGAATCTTTGAAATTGGTTCTTGAGGTTTTTATCAGATAAGGAGAAAAGACTGTCATTATCTGTTTAATTTTTTTATATATATAACATACAGATAATCTTGACAGCTATTTAGACTCAGTAAAATATTCCGGATAAATCTCAAATCGATACCCTTTGGTTCGTAGAATTTAAAATCACACACCTTGGAAATACTAGTTTACAGAGAAATGTTTTTTTTTTGTAAAATATAATTTATATATAATTACAACTGTTATTATCAAAATTTCCCAGAAAAATTGTGAATAATTCAAAAATACAGAAATACTGGGTATCTGAAATACGATTGATTCTATAAATGTAAAAACACGAATTTCGTGGACTTTGACGTCCCGGTGGGGTCCCGGTCCGTCAATTTTTGAAAAACTGGAACGATACTTAAATTAACAGAAAACCCCGAAAATACATACAATACCTTCAAACGCACATAAAATAAGATAAAACGAGTAACACAAATAAACATGCGTCCAAATTACGGATCGATTCATATAAATGCATCTTAAACACGTAACAAGTATCCTATTGGATCATATCGGATCCGAAAATAAATTACTTAGCCGCTAAGTAACTATAAAATGATACCATTTAATATCAGATTTGGATAATTATTAAAACCGAACTTCTTATAAAACACCTTATACGAAAATAATGTAATAGTATCCCGTCTTTCGAGAATACGGGATTTATTGATTACCGAAATGATTGTCGTATCGAAAATATTGCGCCGGGCCACACACGGATCAAACCGTAATCCGGATTGAAAAAGTCAAAACACGGAAAATGTCCGGAATTACCAGATTAGGTTAGGAAGGAGTTTTCGGAAGAGTTTCGGGTTGTAAAAATGCAAAAACAGTTGAGGTTGGACGATTCCCGACTTTATAAAATAATTTTGGTAATTACTCAGAAAATAATTAATAATTCATAAATCAATATAAAATCATATAACAGTCCAAAAATTGCCAGAAAAATATCACAATTATCTATATTTTATTCTGGACATATAAAAATTCAAATACTCAAATAATATCACAACTAAACACCCAAACATCAATTCCACTTATCAGATAATTCACCAAAAATTCACATAAAAATAACATAAACCACTCAAAATAATTATAATAATAATATTTGAAAATATGGGATATTACAACATGTATACAATATTCCATGACTGTTATGTATGTGATTTTGTATGTTTTACATGTTGTTATGTTTATATATGTGTATGTATGTATATGTTTTGAATATATGATATTCATAAGAGTTGTATAATCATATGATGATTATATAATCTGTATATATACTGATATATACATGTTTTGTGTTTGTTCTTATTATATGAATCGTATTTGATACGATTCTGAATCGGATGCAGAGGATTTGCTAAAATCTGGGTTTAGTGTCCGATTTTGGCGAACGAATATGTAATTCATATGGAATCGAGCGTCTGAACAAAACTGATAGAAAAAGCTATCATCGACTAATCTGTAAGGCGTTTGACGTCGTTTAGACCCTGTAATCTGCGATTTAATGTTATCAGATTTAATTTCGAATTTTCTGAATTTTTTTCAATATTTGGTTTTTATGATTAAATCATGATGGGTATTATATGTTAAGATCAGATTATGTGTTCTAACATGTTCTTATGTGTTAATTGAGCTTGGTGGATGGTTATGGCTAATGACTTTAAGGTTAATAGTTTGGTTTTTTTAAATACGGCTTGTATGTCGTTCGATCTTGTAATTATTAAATCTCGAATGTAACTCGAGTTCTTCTTGTAAGTTCATTAGATTAGTTTTGTATTTAATTCTCATATTGTACACGAAGATATGAATATTTAAAGATCAAGGAAGGGTAATTCCAGATGGAGGCCATCCAAGGAAGCAATACAAGAAAGAAGACATATAATAGTTAGCCTGTATTTATTTTCCACCTTAGATTAATCTAGATCTTTGTCATTATCTTGATAAAGATCACATAACCATATTTAATTTATCGCACTATATATATACTTATATAATGAATGTATGTGTAGAGTAGTTTATAAAAATACATGCTTAACTAGATTAAGGATGTATGTATTAGATACGATATTCATGCCATGCTTGCTAAAGAAGATCAAATCTGTAACGGCTCAAGATTTTAAGATGAACAAACGATTATGAAACTCTCATTTTTATGAAACACGAAATAAAATTTAAATTTTCTTTGTTTCAGACGTGGGGAGATTTTGTTAAAAGCGAGTTCATTGAACTTGTAAGGTTGTGTGTTTTAAGCGAGACCGTTGTGACTCCCTCACTACCTGGAAATCAAACCATTGACGAATATTGATTTGAAGTATTTTATTCATGGAAAAATTTGGAATCTCTTTATGATGGGATCATGATTGTTTTAAAATTAATAAAACCCTAAAGTTAATATTAAGTTGATTAGATGCCTTCCAATGAGTGCAATGTGTTAACCCCTAGATCGAAAAGGAGTGAGTTCGCCAAAGCGAAGTACTCCCATCTATCTTGGGAGATGTTTTTAAGTATATTGATACTTTTTGACTATTGGGTTTGACTTAACTAAGTTACCACAATAGGATTGTGAACTTAGAGGCATAGAGTTTGGCGAGATTTATTTGAAAAATATGAATAAATGTTGTTCCACCAAGCTATCCAAGAGTTATATAGTTGATATAATTGACAAATATTGTCTACCGAAATAATCATGTTTTAGGAGAAAAGCCAAAGCTGACCTAATGCATGGTGAAATATGGATCTTGTCTCACTAAAGGATATAGAAGATATTCTTTCTAAATTAATAGTTAGGGCTATTAATTTGATAAAATAGTCGGAGGTATATATTATGAATATATATATATATATATATATGAATAATCACTTGAACATAATTTAATTATCATCTATAGACTAAGTCATTGTATGTAATTTAATATTGTAGATATCAAATGACCTATAACACAAATAACTTCTCTATGTAATAGTTCTTGAGAAGGATAAACTGACATGAAAAAATTTCCTCAATTGACATGGGAACTTGAGCATTGTCCTCAGGTTCCAGGATGTCACTCAAACTCCTCCCTTATTTCTTCTAGATGAGAATGAAATATGTGCTGAACAAAATGCTTACCAGAAGCAAATTGATTATGCAACTGATGTTTCATGTCTCATGCTTGTAATTATGAGTGCTGAGTTTTAGAATCAACAAGAGCATAATGATGCTTATGATATTATTGAGCACCTTTAAAGGATGTTTCAAGGATAGGCTCGTCAGAAAGATTTGACAATAATAAGGCACCATACTTTTGCATTAATGGGAGCATAATATCCGGTTGGACCACATGTTCTAAAGATGAGAGGTATATGTACCTTGATATTTTTGGTTTCAAGAACAGTCTAGAGACTCAGCTTGATTTGATCAAACAATCTTTGAACAAGTTCTATTCTTAGTTTGTTAAAATTAAAAGGAATGAGATAGACAGAACACTCGTTGAGTTGTTAAGCATGTTTAGAACTGCTGAAAATAACATGGTAAAGGCATGAATTACGTCCATATTGATGATGTACACATGGAATGTTGTTAGGTATTGAATCACACATAGAGGGGGGTGAATGTGTTTTTATGTTTTTATGTTTTTCTGATTTCTTGAAGTATTTATGGTGATGAAAAAAGTAAATTAAAACCTTTTAGTGAAATGTGTTAGTACTGAATTTAAATAGATAGAATCAGTGAACACAGATCTTTCAAAACTTACTTAATTTTATATTAAAATTAAGAATGTCTTTCTACAAAATTTCTAGGCTCTTTGTTGATAAAGAGCTTATCTTCTACCTTGAGAGAATACAAGATTTCTGATCTAAATTGTTCCACTTACAACAAAACATTCAGTGTTTACTTTATAGAACAGTACACACTGGTTTTTACACAACATGCAATAACATGTACTAAACCCTACTTTTGGATAACCAAATCTTTCTATTTTTGGCTTAATGTATCTTTGCTAATATTGCCTGCCTGTGACTTTACTTTGCCAGTTAATCTTGGCCTTTTATCTTATACTCTTCAAGCTGCTTTTTGTAGACTTGTTAATCCAATTGATTGGATTGTTTGTTAATTGATAATCTTGGATATTTAACTGGTCTGCACTTTGTACTTTGAGTTTTAACTCGAGATCTCCAGTTTGGTATATAGAGAAATTGACATCTCGATAAGTATGATGGTTTATCGAGATCTTTCATCACTCTATAGTTGTTTTGACTTATCAAAGTCTCTGAGTTCTCTATCAGAGAATTTGGCTTGTCAAGATCTCTAAATTTTTGCATATAGAACTGACTTATCGATATCTCCAATCTTCATGTCTTCAATTTGGCTTGTTGATATCTCTGAGTTCTCTAGTGTAAAAATAACTTGTCGATATCTCAGAAATCTCTAATGATATTTGACTTATCGATATCTCTGAGATCTCTTGTGATAATTGTTAGGGATTCGGGCATATAAACGCAGCGAAAAATCAAAATTTTCGAATCCCTACCTCAGGATCTATGTATAATGAATGGATGATTATGCAGAATTGGATCATGTACCTTAATAAAGCTTTCCTTCTGAATATGATGAACGTTCTGATCTTGATGAACCACAACAGCCCTCCTCGCGAAGATCTGCTCTCCAAAGGTATCCACACGAATGTTCGATCGTCCAACGATCACCGGAGCCGTTACTAGCCGATTTGGTTGCCTTCTTATCTCTCTCTCTTTCTAAGATGTAGAGCTGCTAGTGTGGCGCCTTCCAAACCCGGGTCAGAAGTTTGGGGTCCACAACACATACACAATATATAAACATGTATATGAAATATTCTTTGCAATGACCCTGCTTTATATAACCACGGATCGTAACAGGTTAAAGTATGAAAACAAGCCACAACCTTAACTTTTATTACAATGTACCAAATCCCAACTAATTTAATTTACAACTGATAATGAAATTATTCTTACAATCTTACTATCTCCCTACCGTAGTAAGCTCCTGCTAGCTCGATCGAACTCAGTCTGGAATCCTAGCTCGTACATTGAACTAGGAAACCCCGCTATCAACCGTATCCTTCTTAACTGTAGAATACATAAAAAGATTCGCAAGAGTGAGCTAACTAGCTCAGCAAGTCACAATAACAATAACTTTGGTTAATCAATGATATAACGAGATGATTCAAAGGAATCAAGTTTCTTGTTAAACAATCATTAGAATTGAATATTCATTTTTAATTTTAAAAACCAAGGATAGGTTGTTGATCAGTCACGCACTAACCCCGAGCAAGGCACACGACTCTGCTCTATAAACTGGATCCAAGGCACACATTGGCCTAATTCGACCACGAATCTGGTCCACATAAAGAAAACAATCCAATTCTAAAGTAATTTAATATGAACAACAATATAACTTAATAAAACAAGATCATAATCAATAGTGATGAAACATTTGTATAAAAGCATGATGCATTTCATGAGTATCACAAGGGTGTATCAAGGTATGTATAAGAAATGGCCTTCAGCCTGTAGGAGAATCGGGTATTAGATGAACAATGATTTTACAAGGTTTAGTTCTTTGATGTCACAAGGTATGGTTGAGTATAAAAGTTTCTATATGTTCAAACAATTTTGTTCCAATATTTGGTATATGATGGGTATATATTTGTGGAGTATTATCGTATTTGTGTGGTTTAATATCTGGTAAACCAACAAGAAATGGTTCGCAAAGAGTAAGGCTTACAACTCAAAAATCAAATGATGTGGTTCAGGTTCAAGGCTGAAGGATTCAAAGTACTTAAAATATAAAATAGAGCTATTTTGAATACTTAACAATATGTCAGGAGAAAATTTAGAAATATTTGCATTATATCTCGAAAAAGGTTTAGAAGTACTTGCCTTATCATAATCAATTCCAACTTCACTTGTACTTGTCTAATGACTTTATTCAACAACCACTCGTCTACTTTTCTATGCCTTGCTTCTATTCACTGATCACCTGCTGTATTTTCTATGCATCGATTCCACTTTCTGATCACCTGCTTCCCTTTTCTACGCCTTGTCTACTCTGTTAGGCATCATAAGTATTGTTGTTCCCAGTGGACTAACAATGAGATTTACAGAAGGGGGTTGAATGTAAATCTCAAAACTTTTTCAAGTTTTGAGTTGTTTCTAAGGCTAAGTGTTTTAGTGAGCAAATGTGTGTGAATTGCTTGAAACTAATGCAGACAAATATATATTCAAACACAAATGTAAAAACACAGAGAACTTAAAAACTTTTCTGGTGGATTTGTTGTTCCACCAGAGATGTGTTATTTCAAAAAATCTGTGATTCAAAGAATTAAATCACAGCTGCTTCCTAGTACAAACTAGATGATTTTCTCTCTGGGTTTTTCTAAACAGCTCTTGAAAATTCATATCTAATTACTAGCTGCTACTTGGTTTATAAATCACCAAGTTTACAAGTGAAGACAAAACTGTAAAATACAATTAAAAGGCTCTTCATATGTTTCTTCTTCATTTCTCTATCCAATGCAATTTAGGTTTAGCTGTTAATCTTTGAATACTCCCTTGTTTGCACCAGAATGGAAATGCTGCATTTTCTTGATTCCTCCTAGAGGCTGCCACATTCCAGTTTATCTCTGTCAACCCATGTGCCTCTGTCAGCTTATGAATTGTCACTATCAACTGCTATTGAACTAAGCATCCGTTGAAGCTTTTATCCGTTGATGCCTTATCCATTGAGGCTTTATCCGTTGAAGCTTTATCCGTTGATGCATTAGCAGTTGAAGTCTTTATCCGTTGAAGCACTTATCCGTTAATGGATATTATCTGTTGAGGCTTTAGAGATATCCGTTGAAGCTTTGTTTCTTATCCGTTGAAGGTCTTCAATATCAATTGATACTTCTTCACTTATACAAAATTACAAGGCATGAAATATTTACAATTAGCCCTCCTATTTGCATATCCACTAGTAGTCAACATGACTGATAATTTCCTACAATATCTAAGAATTACAACTTGAATCTAGAGAATGAAATGTGCTACAATACTAAACTTATTGCTAAGTAAAGCTACTCCTTCAACGGATAGCCAAGATGGTCTTATCCGTTGAGGCTACAAACACTAGATTTCTACTTAAGTGTTTTATTTAACTTATCATCAAACTAATACATATATTCCTAACAATCTCCCCCTATTTATGTCTACTAGAACTATAGGCATAAATTTGGGTTTAGCTTGATGATAACAAAACACTTGACAAACATATTAACTGTAATAAAGCAGAAATTCAAAAGTGTTGCAAAAATGTGTATGCTGAGATGGAATTGAAGAATTATATTGTTTCCAAGGGTGCTCCTTTTGCCTGAGCAGATTAATTTCTTTTCCTTTGATCCCTTGTTTTCTTTCCTAGCCTCCTGTCATTCTCCTCTATTTGAAGTTGAAGTTGTCTGTAGAACTCAATTTCATCTTCTTCATTGATGTCCAACTTAGATTGCATATCCTTGAGAGTTTCATTACTGGCAATCTTGAGCTGATCTTCCAGTCTGAAAAATATTCTAACTCCTTTGTTGTCTCTGAACTCCATCAACCAAAGAGGTGATTTGTGAACTGTAATTCCTCTTTCTTGAATGAGTAATGTTTTAGGCAAGGCATTGGGCTCCCACCAAGTCTTCCTTATGTTGGCAATCTTGTTGAGAATCTCAGTCTTGGCAGTCCTGGTAAAGCCAGAATCCGTTTTTATGGCTGAGTAGACTCTAACCAAGGTAGAGTAGCCTTCATTCAGAATCCTGTAGAGAGGCCAAGTTCTTTCCCCACTTCCTTTGTATTTGAACACTAGTCTTTCTGGTAGCTGTCTATAGGCATCTATTCCCCTTACTTCCTCCAGCTCATCCAGATAGAGTTCAATGTCTGAAAATTCCTTTATGTCACAAATGTGAACATAATCATCCTTAGAGGCTTGTGGCTTAGGCTTAGGCTTCTGAGTGAATTTGATTGAGGTTGGAGGAGGTGTTGATTTGATTTTTCTTTTCTGTTTCTTTGAGGGTGGAGAAGTGGTTAAGAAGGTGGGCAATTTGATGGTGTCCCAATCAATTGGTTCCTCTTTAGGAATGATTGTTTCACCATGGATATTTATGAAGGGGTTAGGCACAATGGGTTCAGGAATAGAAGGTAGTGGTTTGGATTTTGATTGGGTTTCTTCAGTCTCATCTACCATCTTTCTTTTTGTATTGGCCTTCTTTCTGTTCCCTTTCTGCCATTCCTCTCTTTCCTTATTTCTTTCTCCCACATCATCACTAAACATATCCCCCATACCTACATCTTCACTCTTGTCTTCAATTTCTTTCTTTTCTTCAGCTTGACTTGACTTTAGCTATTTTTCAAGTTTTGCTTGTGCTCTTATGTCAGCCTTTAGCTTTTTGGCTTCTTCCTTCAACCTTCTGGCTTCTTCCCTCTTGGCTATTGAGAATTTGGGATGTCCTTTCATCACACAAATGCCCTTTCCCTCTCTAAAGATAATAGCCATGTTCATCCTTTCAACCACATACATGGTCTCTTTGTGCTTTATGATACTTCCACCCAAAACCTTGTCTTCATCAGGTTTTGGAAGAGGAAAATCCACTTCTTTCATCTGAGCAAGGCTTAGAGGATTCTTTGTAGAGTCCTTATTGGATCTGTTGTTGGGCTTGAGAACCATAAGTTTCATATTTTTGGCAGAAGTCTCTCCAACCTTATTCCTCCTTACTGGCTTGAGCTCCATAATAATTGATTCCACCTTTGTGCTATGCTTCACAGATTGTGATTTAGAAGCTGTAGAACCAAAACTTTGTTGCACCTTTTCATCAATTTTCCTCCTTTGCTCTTTGACTTGCAATTCAGCTGCTGCTATCTGGATTAGATCAATTCCATCAAGCTTTCCTTTGATTTGAATAGTTGGAGAAGTGGTGATGGCAGGAACTAGCACTTGAGATATTTGAACTGTTGTTGATGGCTCTCCTTCCCCTTCCCTTTTATTCTCCCCCTTTTTGTTATCATCAAGGGTAGGGGTCAAGCCTTGTGCTTTTGCCAGCTGCATTAGTAGATTTGTCTGAGTTTGTTGATTCTGAAGAATGGTGACCATAGAATCTTCAATGATCTGAACTCTGTTTTCCAATCTGGTCAGCCTCTTGTCAGCATCAGATTCTTTCCTCAGTCTCCCCAACAAATCTTGCATAGTACCATAAGGCATGACTGAATCCAACTTCTCAGCATTGTAGGATTTCAGATCAGCAATGTCCTGCTTGAGTTCATCCACACTTAGATTCTGTTTGAAATGCTGCAACTGCAAGAGATGCAGAGAGTCCAGATGAGCTTGAAGAATTGCCTTGGTACCAGCATCTGTAGTCTCCTGAAGGGCCTTCTGAATAGTCATTACTTGCCTGGCCAAAGTTATACCAAATTCTCCTGGTGTAGATTCCTTTGCCCATGCCCAATCAGGTAGATCTGGAACAGAACTTAGGCCTGCTACTCCCCCTAAGTTCATGCTCTCATCCAAAGAATTAGAGTCATCATCATTAGAATTTACTCCAAATTCTTCAGATGGCTCACCAGCTTGAGAAGGCAGCCTGTTAACAGCAGCTTTGTCTCTGAGAAGAGATTCTGAAGTATGTACAATGTTCAAAGTCTGTTCTGCCTCCACATTGCCCTGAGCAGCCAACAATTGATAGGCTGGAACAGGGTGAGTAAAAGTGTCAGCATCCAAGGAAATGTTATCAATTACAGCTTTGTAATGTTGCTGAAATTGTCTTTCCTTTTCTGCATCATCCACAATCATTGACTCACTAGCAATGGCTGGATCCACCCTTATAGCTTCTGTACCTGCCTTTCTCTCATTTTCTCTATTTTCTTGCATCAGGGGCTCCCCCAGGCTCACACACACCCTCACACACTCACCCTCACCTTCTAAGGTGGCACTCCCCTCACTCACTTTTGCCATGCTGGAAGAAATAGCATGCATATTATGACTCTCAACCTCTCCTTTTGCCTGGGAGCAACCCAGCCTCTCACTCAAATTATCACTCCCTTCCCTCAAACCTAAAAGTGATTGTACAGTAACCATGTCCTCTACAGTTGGAATTGTTTCTGTTATTTGAGTAGAGACCATCAACGGATAGGGAGTATCCGTTGAAGTGGAAACTGATGATATCAACGGATAACTGCTGTTAAGCTTATCCGTCGAAGAACAACCACTTGTCAACGGATGAGAGATGTCCGTTGAAGAAGGAAAAGATGTAGATATTGAAAGTGACATAATTGTTGAATATGTTGGAATTGATTTTAAGTGAGGTGACACAGATTCTTCAACTATATCTGAAAGAATTGGTTGATGATCCAACAAATCATCTAAAAGATGATGATCATCAGGTTTTGAGTGGGGCTCCTCCCTGAGTTTTAAGGAGGGAGAATCAGGAATGGATGTGAATATCATATCCACATCCAGAGAGGATGGAGAGTTTGATGATTGATGTGTTTCTATTATGAGAGAATGGGGCTGTGACTCCACATTTGCTGGAGTCACATCAAGCTGAATTTGAGAAGGCAAAGATACGGGTGGATGTATCTATGCTGTGTGTGCCCCCTGTGTGGAAACTAGGGTCTTGGCCTTCTTCTTCCTTGAAAAGGCTTTAATTGGTGAATGTGTGGCTCCAGTGTCCCTCCCTCTTTTGTTCTGTGTCCCTGGTTGGGGACTATTTTCAATAGCTGCATCCTTTTGGGAGGATGCAACTAGGGATGTGTTTGACTCCTTTTGAACCACCACAGTCTTTTGAGAGACTGTGGCTTGGATGGCTGGGGTAACACTCACCTCTCCCACCTTATCCTGGGGGGTTTCTTGATGTTCACCCCTCCCCTCACCACTCACACCCTATTCACTCTCTTAAGGGTTTATGGTAGTTGTTACAACTGTTGTCTTTTAAGAAACAACAGAGGTGGTTTTCTTTGACTTGTGCTTTGAAATTTTAGTTTTGGTGGCTTTGGTAGGAACCTGTTTGGACAGAGACACAGATTCCATTGCCACACTGGAAGGCAAAGAAATAGTGGGGTTGGAAACAGTAGGAGTTATTGAAGTGTTTACCTCACTTACCTGTGGTGCATTCATGATTGGCAAATATACCAATGGCACCTGGCTGTTGAAGTTGATTCTCAAAAGGTCTGCAAGGACCCTTTTCTCTTGTGCCCAACATTTGAGTTTATTGCTCTCATTAGATATAACCAGTCCTTCAGCAACATGGTTTGCCAATAACATAAAGAATCTAGCATAGTAGATGTTATGTGGTCTATTAGCATTGTTACCTAACCTGGAACCTAATTCTAGCATGACATAGTTGCTAAAATTAAAGTACCTATCAGAAACTAGCATATAGAGCATATTAACAAGAGATGAAGTTATGGCATCAAAATTGCTGATCTTCCCAGAGAAAACCTTGATAAAGGCATCTCCAAGAAAACTTCATTCTTTCCTAAGGCCCTTCCTTCTAATACTACCTAAGCTAGCAGAATCAAAAGCATAGCCTATGGATCTAACATAGCAGATACATCTTTATCAGTGTGTGGTGTCATGGCATTATTCTCAGGCAACTTATAGCAAGACTGTATATCATCACAGTTAATGCAATAATCCTTACCTTTGAGAGAGAAGGCAATAGTCATATCTGTGGAGTTGAACTCTGCAGTTGTCCAAATCTCCTCAATTACCTCACAGTAAATGGTTGGGGCTTCCAGCATTGCATAGCTTAGTTTGCAGTTTTTGATGAAGTCCATCATCTTGTGATAGTCAGTATGGGCTTCATTCTTTTCAACCAGGGCTACGAAATTGTTCTTTTCATAAACAAATCCAGACTGAGACATAATTTTAACTACTGGTGCCATTGTTGTGAGTAGAGGTTGCAGAGAAAAACTTGAGAGTTTTGGGAGAGAAGGAGAATAAAAATTGCAAGAAAGCGTAAAGTGAAAATAAAAATTCAATGGGCTTTTATACTTTCTTGAATTAAAACGTAAATAAAATGATTAAATGATACTTTTAAATAAATTACAGCCATTTAAGAATAAAGAAAACTGTAGAAATTCTGAAAACTGCCTTTAATACAAATATATACAACAGTGTATATCTGTATCAACGGTTGAGTAAAAGAATCAACGGCTGTGACTCACTTAAAGTAACTGATGTGACACTTCAACGGATAAGGTAAATAGTTATCCGTTGATGATCAACACTATTTTATCCGTTGAGGGATAAAATTACCAGAAATGTATTTGTCTTTCAACGGATAATGAACGTCCGTTGATAGAACAATTTTGGCTTTCAACGGATAGGGAATATCCATTGATAGAATAATTTTTTTTACTTAAAGCCAACTTTGTTCTTGCAGCAAATTCATTTCAGGCTTCAGGGCAGATTATAAAGAGGACATAAACTTATGAATAATTAAGCATACCTAGCTCACTTACTAATCTTGTGAATGTTGATTCATCAAGTGGCTTGGTAAATATGTCTGCAATCTGCTTTTCACTTGGAACAAAATAAAGTTCCACTGTACCTTTCATCACATGCTCCCTAATGAAGTGGTACTTGATGTCAATGTGCTTGGTTCTTGAGTGTTACACTGGATTTTTAGTAATGGTAATGGCACTTGTGTTGTCACAGAATATAGGAATTTTGTCAACAGTTAGTCCATAGTCAAATAGTTGATTCCTCATCCATAGCATATGCGCACAGCAACTACCAGCATCAATGTACTCAGCTTCAGCTGTTGATGTAGAAATAGAATTTTGCTTCTTGCTGAACCATGACACAAGCTTGTTCCCTAGAAATTGACAGGTGCCAGTTGTGCTTTTCCTGTCTATTTTGAAGCCTGCATAATCTGCATCTGAGTAGCCAATTAGATCAAAACCAGACTCTCTAGGGTACCAAATTCCTAGATTTGGAGTCCCTTTGAGATACCTGAAGATTCTTTTAATAGCCACTAAGTGAGATTCTTTAGGGTCAGCTTAAAATCTAGCACAGAGACATGTAAAAAACATTATATCAGGTCTACTAGCAGTTAAATATAAAAGTGAGCCAACCATGCCTCTATAACTTAAAATGTCCACAGACTTTTCAGCCTTGTTTAGTTCAAGCTTGGTGGCAGTGGCCATGGGAGTTTTTGCAGGTGAACAGTCCATTAAGTCAAACTTCTTTAAAAGATCATAAATGTATTTAGTTTGACTAATGAAAATTCCACCACTAACTTGTTTAACTTGTAAACCAAGAAAATAAGTTAGCTCTCCCATCATGCTCATTTCATATTTACTTTGCATTAACTTAGCAAACTTTTTACAAAGCTTATCATCTGTAGATCCAAATATAATATCATCTACATAAATTTGAACAAGTATTTTAGAGCCATTAACATTTCTAAAGAAAAGAGTTTTGTCAACAGTACCTCTTGTGAAGTGATTATCTAGAAGAAATTTTGACAAAGTCTCATACCAGGCTCTAGATGCTTGCTTTAGTCCATAGAGTGCTTTCAACAGATAATACACATAGTCTGGAAAGTTTGGATCTTCAAATCCTGGAGGTTGGTTTACATAAACTTCTTCCTCCAATTCCCCATTTAGAAATACACACTTGACATCCATTTGATAGACTTTGAAATTGGCATGGGATGCATAGGCTAGAAAGATTCTGATGGCTTCAAGTCTGGCAACTGGAGCAAATGTCTCATCAAAATCTATTCCCTCTTTTTGAGAATAGCCTTTAGCAACCAATCTGGCTTTATTCCTTATGACAATGCCATTTTCATCCATCTTGTTTCTGAATACCCATTTTGTGTCAATAGAACTCTTGTTCTTTGGCTTGGGTACCAGCTTCCATACTTTGTTCCTCTCAAATTGGTTTAGCTCCTCTTACATTGCTAAAATCCAATCTGGATCCAATAGAGCTTCTTCTACTCTCTTAGGTTCCTCCTGTGATAGAAAGCTACTATACAGACATTCATCTTGAGTAGCCCTTCTAGTTTGCACTTTAGATGTAGCATCACCAATGGTCAGTTCAAAAGGGTGATTCTTGGTCCATTTCCTTTGAGGTGGTAGATTAGCTCTAGATGAGGTTGCCTCAGTATTGTCATGATGTATGATAGAATGTTGATTGGTTGAAACTCCCCCTGAGTTGCTAATCCTTTGAAAGGAATTGGTTGCTCTATCAACTGATGAAGTGAATTGATTATCCGTTGACAGACTGTGATCAACGGATGCTTCATTATGAACTTCAACGGATGATGCATTTTGTCTTTCAACGGATGATGCATTGCTTCTTTCAACGGAAGCTGAATTATGACTTTCAACAGATGCAGCATTCTGTGCATTATCCAAAGGTAGATTTTGAATTCTTCTTGAGATGCCTTCTTCATCATTCTCATCTTCACTATCTTCATAATATATCTCAATATTGTCAAATTTGAGTCCTTCATGATGTCCCTCATCTGTTAGTCCATCAATCTTTTTATCATAAAACACAACATGCACAGATTCCATGACAATGTTGGTTCTTAGATTGTAGAGCCTATATGATTTTCCAGCAGAATAACCAACAAATATTCCTTCATCAGCCTTTGCATCAAACTTCCCTTTGTGATCAGATTGATTCCTTAAGATGTAACATTTGCAACCAAAGACATACAGAAAGTTTAAAGTTGGTTTCCTTCTCTTGAATAATTGATAGGGAGTCATGCCTTTTGCCTGATTGATTAGAGAAATATTCTGAGTGTAACATGCACAATTAACAGCCTCAGCCCAAAAGTAAGTTGGGAGTTTTGACTCTTCAAGCATTGTCCTTGCAGCTTCAATTAGTGATCTGTTCTTCCTTTCCACCACACCATTTTGTTGTGGGGTCCTTGGAGCTGAGAACTCTTGCATGATCCCATTTTCTTCACAGAACAACTTCATGTTTGACTTCTTGAACTCAGTTCCATTGTCACTCCTAATATTCCTTACTTTGAAATCAGGATGATTGTTGACTTGCTTGATATGATTGATAATGATTTCACTAGCTTCATCCTTTGATCCAAGAAAATAAACCCATGAAAACTTTGACAAATCATCTACAATCACTAGGCAATATCTTTTCCTTGAAATTGACAATACATTGACTGGTCCAAAAAGATCCATGTGTAGCAATTGTAATGGTTCATCAATTGCAGATTCAAGCTTCTTACTGAATGATACTTTCTTTTGCTTTCCTTTCTGACAAGCATCACACAGTCCATCCCTTGTGAATTCTACTAGAGGCATTCCTCTAACTAAGTCCTTTTTCACTAGATCATTCATTGTCTTGAAATTCAAGTGGGACAGCTTCTTGTGCCATAGCCAACTTTCAACTGGACTTGCTTTGCTGAAAATACAAGTGATAGATTCTGCATCTGTAGAGTTGAAGTCACCTAAATACACATTCCCTTTTTCTAAACTCCGGTTAGAACCACTTTATTGTCCTTCTTACTTGTGACAATACAGGCTTCAAAATTGAAGGAAACAGTATTCCCTCTGTCATATAGTTGACTGATGCTCAATAAGTTGTGTTTGAGACCATCAACCAATGCAACTTCATCAATGATGACATTTTCTTTTGAAATCAAGCCATATCCCATAGTGAATCCTTTGATGTCATCTCCAAAGGTTATGCTAGGGCCAGCTCTCTCCTTAAACTCTATGAGCAGGGTGAAAGCTCCTGTCATGTGTCTTGAACAGCGACTATCCAAGTACCATAGATTCCTTCTTTTTCCCTGCACACAACAAAATCAATCAAGTTGATTTTGGTACCCAAGTTTCCTTGGGTCCAGCCTTGTTAGTCTTTTTCCTAGACTTCATTCCTCCTGCATCTTTTGACTTAGGTAACTTTGGGTCAACCTTGATCTCAGATGTAGTTGGTTGAAGTGTAGGGTTAGTCACAGAATCATTTAGCACATTTGATTGAATTTGATAAGGCATAGATTGTGCAAACATGTTATTCCACATAAGCATATTGTATGGCATTTGAGGCATACTGAATGCAGTAAAATAAGGATTATTAATATATGGCATGTTTGCAAAATGTGCATGGGGATTCTGATGAGACATAACAGGCATGACATGCAGAGGTGACATAGACATGTTAGGCATGGAGGGATTTGAAGGCATGGGAGCATTCTTAACAGATTTGCAGTTATCAGATAGATGATTAACACTTTTACAATGCACACAGCTTTTTCTAGGAGCATACCTATCAGGTGTGTAATTGTTATGTTTATTAATCCCTACCTTCCCATTTCTTTTAGATTTTCTTTTAGTTTCCTTTTTATCCTTAACCAACTTAAGCCTATTTTTCAGCTGATCTAAAGTCATGTGTCCTATATTCACCTTACTGGCATCTTTGGATGTGCTAGCTCCTTCTTTGACAAAGTTCTTGAAAGTTGAACCATCCTTCTTATTGAGATTTTAATTTTTAAAATTACTTGCATGTTTTAATTGATGAGCCTTCAACGGATGCTCTTTTTCTTCCTTCGGCGGATAACTTTCATCATCCGTTGATTCCCCATCCGTTGACAATCCATCAATTAATTCTAACTCCTTTTTGTTTTTCTTCCAGGCATCCTCAAAGAATGATTCAATTCCCTGAACCTTGGCAATCTGAACACTAACATCCCTAGATGTTTTCCAGGCCTTGATTACCTCTTGCTCACTCTCTAACTGTTTAGAAAGAATTTCTACTTTCTTAATAGCTTCTTCTAGTTCACTCTCAATAGTCAAGCATTTAAGTTTAATATTTTCAAGCTCAATTACCTGATCCTCTAACACAGCATTCCTATCACTTAAAAACACATTATTCTCTTTGATCCTAGTGTTTTCTTTGGCTAGTGATTTAAGGGAAACTCACAAATGATATAATTCATTGGACATATCATTTATGGCTTCATTGCATTCATTTTTAGAAAGCTGAGAGAGATCAGTAGTAATTATATGGTTGCTTGATGAACTAGTTTCATTTTCATCAGAATTAGCCATCAGGGCTAGGTTGACATATTCCATATCATCATCTTCATTGACTCCATCTGCTGCCCAATCATCTTGAGTGAGAAAAGCTCCTTCCTTTCGTTTGAGCAAATTAAAATACTTTTTTTTTGTAATCAACTTGCTCAAATTTCTTCTTATCAGAGGTTGGCTTCCTACACTCACTTGCAAAGTGTCCACTAATGCCACAGTTATAACATTTGAACTTGGATTTGTCCACCATGTTTTTGTTTGGCTTAGTGAATTTTGTATTTTTCTTAAACTTCATCTTTGCAAACCTCCTGGACAGAAAAGCCAGATGTTCATCAACATCATCAGAGTCATCCTGACTGGAATTGTCTGCATCCTCAGCTACTTGCTCTTTACCCTTGCTTGATTCTGATTTGCTTGTGCCAATTTTGAGACTTGGCATTGTCTTCTCCTCATTCCTGGCTTCAATTTTCTCACTGTCAGCTACAAGTGCAACTGTTCCTCCTTTTCTCTTTCCCTTTTCCAGCAGCTCATCCTGCTCCATTTCAAGTTCATAAGTCTTCAAAATTCCATATAATCTTTCAAGTGTGAAGTTCTTATAATCTTGAGAATTTCTTAGAGAGACAGTCATAGGCTTCCATTCCTTTGGTAGAGACCTCAGAAATTTTAAGTTGGAATCCTTGACTTGGTACACTCTACCATACAGCTTTAATCCATTTAACAGTTTCTGAAATCTGTTGAAGGTATCATTTAATGATTCTCCTTCTTCAAAGTGAAAATATTCATACTATTGAATAAGAAGCTGCATCTTGTTCTCTCTAACCTGCTCAGTACCTTCACAAATGATTTGTACAGTATCCCAAACTTCCTTTGCAGTTTGACTATTGATGACATTGTCAAACATATCTTGATCTAAGCCATTAAACAAAATGTTCATGGCTTTCTTGTCCTTGCAGATTTCTTCTATGTCTTCAATAGTCCATTCTGATTTTGGCTTGGGAATGGACTGTCCAACAGCAACTGTTACAGTAGCAGCTGTGGCCACTTTATGAGGGATGTGAGGACCATTTTCAATATAGTTGATGTAGCTTTCATCTTGAGAAAGAAGATGTAAATGCATCTTCACTTTCCAGTGATGATAGTATCTTTTTCCAGGACTGGAATCTTTATTCCAATATCCTTCCTAGCAGGAGGATTCTTCTGTGCACTCATGATGTTAGCAGAATAGATCTTTAAACTCTTTGTATGTTAAGAGCTTGCTCTGATACCAATTGTTATTCCCAGTGGACTAACAATGAGATTTACAGAAGGGGGTTGAATGTAAATCTCAAAACTTTTTCAAGTTTTGAGCAGTTTCTAAGGCTAAGTGTTTTAGTGAGCAAATGTGTGTGAATTGCTTGAAGCTAATGCAGACATATATATATATTCAAACACAAATGTAAAGAACACAGAGAACTTAAAAACTTTTCTGGTGGATTTGTTGTTCCAACAGAGATGTGTTATTTCAGAAAATCTGTGATTCAAAGAATTAAATCACAGCTGCTTCCTAGTACAAACTATATGATTTTCTCTCTGGATTTTTCTAAACAGCTCTTGAAAATTCATATCTAATTACTAGCTGCTACTTGGTTTATAAATCACCAAGTTTGCAAGTGAAGACAAAACTGTAAAATACAATTAAAAGGCTCTTCACATGTTTCTTCTTCATTTCTCTATCCAATACAATTTAGGTTTAGCTGTTAATCTTTGAATACTCCCTTGTTTGCACCAGAATGGAAATGCTGCATTTTCTTGATTCCTCCTAGAGGCTGCCACATTCCAGTTTGTCTCTGTCAACCCATGTACCTCTGTCAGCTTATGAATTGTCACTATCAACTGCTATTGAACTAAGCATCCGTTGAAGCTTTCATCCGTTGATACATTATCCATTGAGGCTTTATCCGTTGAAGCTTTATCCGTTGATGCATTAGCAGTTGAAGTCTTTATCCGTTGAAGCACTTATCCGTTGATGGATATTACCTGTTGAGGCTTTAGAGATATCCGTTGAAGCTTTGTTTCTTATCCATTGAAGGTCTTCAATATCAGTTGATACTTCTTCACTTATACAAAATTACAAGGCATGAAATATTTATAATTAGCCCTCCTATTTGCATATCCACTAGTAGTCAACATGACTGATAATTTCCTACAACATCTAAGAATTACAACTTGAATCCAGAGAATGAAATGTGCTACAATACTAAACTTATTGCTAAGTAAAGCTACTCCTTCAACGGATAGCCAAGATGGTCTTATCCGTTGAGGCTACAAACACTAGATTTCTACTTAAGTCTTTTGTTTAACTTATCATCAAACTAATACACATATTCCTAACAAGTATCTATCAATATTCATCTCACATTATTCTAATCATCACATGAACGTCATAAGGTTTCATCTACCCTTCGTTCCACCCAAATCCGATTTACGGATTAAAAGTTATGCTAAAACAAGTAAACACTGATCACATAGACCGACAATCAAACAAATAAGTTACATATAGCACAGAGCACGTAAAACAATCAATGAAATTTCATTTATAAGGAAGTCTCGGGCCATAAACAGTCTTTCGGGTATTTAATATGATTTTTAAAACATTTTTCGGAGTCAAAACGGTTCGTTGGATCAATTTTAAAACAATAAACAGGGTTCAGTTGGCCAAATCTGGATTCAAATTAATTTTATAATAATTATCAAGCGTTAAAATAATTTAAAATAATATTTTAAAGCTCAAAACTATTTTTCGGAATTTTTAAATCATTTATAAATAATTTAATCTAATTAAATAATTAATTAAATCAATTAATCAATTAATTTTCGAATTAATTGACCAAATAATAAATTAATTATTAACTAAAATTAATTAACTAATTAATTCAGATTTATTTTTGATTTAAAAATAATTTTTGGAATTAAAATAATAATTTTTAGAATTTTCAATAATTAAAAACCAATTTTTATAATTAAAATAAATAGAAAATATGATTTTTAAATACTTTATAAACAGGAATCCAAAATATGCAAACTCTGGAAACCTGGGGCACTAAACTGTTTCATTTTTAAAACTACGGGGCTAAACTGCAATTTTTACACCCCTCGCCGGAAAATTCCCTTGTCTCGCCGGAGAACTCAATTCCGGCATCCACACACCACCATCACCTTTAGATGACAACTACAGCTCACAAGGAACACAGCCATGTATTCAGATCGTTCTAATAACCCCTGAGTTGGCCGGAAATTGGCCGGGAAGTTCGCCGGTTTCCGATGAACTCGAAGAAACTTCAAATGACAACTCCCTTCGAACCAGGGATCGTCTGTTAACATACTATACATCAATCGATTGCAAATTTCAAGGGGAACAAAACCCACCCATCTAGAACATCTGTTAATCCCTAAATAAAAAACCCCCAAATTCAATCAAGAACATTCATACAGGTTATAAACCCTAATTTCAAAATTCGAAAATCAAACTCAATTTTGAACATGTTATTGAACTCCAAATCAGTCATATGACATATCAAAATCATCTGGAAGAAAAGTTCTATAACATACAAGCATCAAATCATTCAAACAATCATCCGAACAAAAATTCATATTTTTAATCAAAATAATTCAAAATTAATAAAATTATAGAAATATACCCTTTGATTCTGCAGTTGTAAGGCTTATTGATTCTGATAGAACACCTCAAGACCTTCGTTTTGAGTACTCGAGCTTTCCAATCGGAATCCGGTAACGCCTTAAAATTGCAGTTTGATTCTCAGAAGTTTATATGAATATAAGTATTTTCTCTGTAAAATTATATAATTTACTGGCTGTAAATGATTTTCTGTACGAAATAAAATACGGTAAAGGCTATTTATAATTACGGGAAATTAGTATCCAGTTGGATCATTCCGGATATAAAATAGTACGTTTATTTATAAAAACGGATCCAAACGGTACCGGTTTTGGGATTATTATCCAATTTTGTAAAAATTTTAGTGCGGTCTTGGTCTCAGCGTCTGGTTACGCGTATTACGAGGTGATAATTATAATAGTTTATTAAAAAGATCGCGTTTATCAAAAATACGAGTTTTATTGACTTACTGAAACGATTATTGTATCATAAATATTGTGCCGGGACCCGCACAGGACAAACCGTACGCCGGATCGAAAAAGTCAAAACATGGAAAATGCTCGGAATATTACAATTAGGTTAGGAAGGAGTTCTCAGAAGAGTTTCGGGTTATAAAAATGTAAAAACAGTTGAGGTCGGCTGGTTCCCGATTATATAAAATAGTTTCTAATTACTCGGAAAAAGAAATTATAAAATCCATAAATGTCCAATAAAATCATAAATCATCATAAAAATAAATAGGAAGATATGAAAATTATCTATATTTTATTTTGAACATATAAAAATTAAAATACTCAAATTATATCATATTTACATATCCAAACACAGATACCACTTCATAGATAATTACCAAAATTCATATAATAATCACATAATATTTATTATTAACAAAAATAATTACACGTCATATCTCGGATATTACATCCTTCCCCCCTTAAAAGGATTTTATCCTCAGAATCACTTAAGCAATAACTCAGGGCACTATTTTACACATATCACTTTCTGAACCTTAGGTTATCCTTTCAACCCTTTGGTTTCCACAACAATCTTACTAACTTTATAACTTTCTTTCTGAATACTTTCTTTTTCTTTTCTACAGTCTCTATTGAATTCTCAATATAGGACAATTATTCCTGAAGTTCTATCAGCTCACATCCTATCGCATGTCTAAAATTCTATACCGTACTTTTCTAACCTTATCACATAGAAACATTATGAATATGCTACCCATGCTGGGTAACGCTAATTCGTATGCTATTTTACCGATACATTTCTGAATTTCAAAAGGTCCAGCGTATCTCGAACTCAACTTTCTTTTCTCTTCCGATCCTGGATGATCCCTTTTCACGGTAACACTGCTAACAATATTAAATCTTCTCCTCTAAATTATGTACACTTTTTAGCTTGATCTACACATTTTCTATAACAATCATGCGTGGAACTTATCCTTTTCTCAATAATCTCAATAGCTTCATTTATCTATTGTAGCAACTCTAGTCCAAATATTTCACGTTTGCCAACTTCATCTCATATACTGGTGATCGAAATTTATGTTTATAAAGAGTTTCGTATGGCGGCATCCCAGTGCTGGCACGATAGCTGTTGTTGTTGTAAGCAATTTCTACTAAGGCAAATGCTCACCTTAATTTCCTTTTGAAATCAATAGCATAAACACGTAACATGTCCTCAATTGTTTGGATCATTTTCTCGCTCTTGGTCGTCAGTCTGCCGATGATAAGCTGTACTCATATTTGACTTGGTGCCTAACATTCCGGAAGACCTTTTGCAAAATCCTGAATTGAATCGTGGATCCTGACTTTATACAATAGACGCAGGGACCCCATAACAAATTACTATTTCCTTCAAATACATGTGAATCAACTTATCCAGTGAATATCTTTCATTAATAGGCAAGAAATGAGCTGATTTAGCCAACTCGTTCACCATAACTTAATTAGCATCATGGTTTGCTTTCGTTCTTGGTAATCTGACTATAAAATCTAGAGTAATATACTCCTATTTCCATTCTGTATTTCTAATGGTTGCCATAATCCGCTAGGCCTCTGACACTTGCCTTATTTATTTAATATGCCTAACACCTCCCGATCCATTGTGAAATTTCCTTTTAGTATTCGGCTATCAATATTCTTCTTTAAACTTCTGTATAATTTGGTATTTCTTGAATGAATTATATACGTAGGATTGCAAATTCCCTTTAGGATCTCATTCCTTAATTCTACCACTTGTAGCATCCAAGTTCTGAAAGAAATCTGAGGATACCGTGATTATTCTTTTAAGTGCATAAATTTCCTCTCATTAAACTATTAATATCGTGATTCATTATCTTCTTTTGCTAACTGTTAACATCTTGATCCATCATCTTCTTTTGATATCTTTTTATCTTCTCTTAACAACTTCGACTGAATGGTCATACTATCCATTCTTGCTCCTTTTGGATCATGAACCTGACTTCCAATTCCAGCTTCTAAAATTCCATAGATAATCCTTCTGGTGCAGTCTCCATGTTCGTTCTCTCCTTTTTGCTTATCGCTTGCCACTACATTTGCTCTTCCTCGTGAATACATACTTCAAACTCTTATGGTCCGTATGTATCTCACATCTTTCTCCATATATATAATGTTTCCAAATCTTTCAAAGCGAATATTATTGTTGCTGCTAATTCCCAATTATGAGTAGGGTACTTCTGCTAATAAGGTTTCGGTTGTCTGGATGCATATGCAATAACTTTATTGTGTTGCATCAACACACATCCTATTCCGTTATGAGAAGTATCACTACAACCTACCAATTCCCTTGATACTTTCAAAATGAAAAAACAGGTGTTGTGACCATTCTCTCCTTTAACTCCGCAAAACTTTCTTCACACTTTACCATTTCATATAAACTTCTCGCTATTCCTAGTAAAATTCATCAAAGGTGTTGCAATCTTCAAGAATCCTTGAAAAGATTTCCGATAATAACCGGCCAATAATAAAACTTCTTACTTTTGTTGGTGCTTTTGGTCCTTCTTTATTCAAAATAACTTTAATTTCTGCTAGATTCCCTTTGGTCTCTTTCTCACTGACTATTTATGCGAAGAATTATATTCCCTGCCATTAAAGCTTTCACCTTGTAAACTTTTCATACAACTTCTTTCTTCTTTGACTTCCCAGCTATCATTAAATAATTTGTATGGTTCTCCTTTGACCTTACGTAACACAAATACGTCTTATCCAGATCCTCCTTCAAGATTCTGCTCATCAAATTAATATTACTGGTATATCAGTTCATCCAAATAACATTACTAGAATTTTATAACAACAGTACTTAGTTCTGAAAATTATCTTTGATATGTCCATAGGTTCAATCTTCACTTGGTAATATACCCAGTCTTAAATCAATCTTATAAAAATACTTTGCTTCTTTCATTTGATCAAACAAATCATTAGTTCGAGGTAACAGATATCTGCTCTTAAGAGTAAACTTGTTGAGCTTCCGCTAGTCGACACATATTCTCATACTTCTATTTTTCTTATTAACAAATCATATCGGTGCACTTTAGGGAGTACGCTAGGTCCAGTTGCTTTCTCTTCTAATCATCTCATGCGTTTGCTCTGGTAACTCCTTTATTTTATCTGGTGCCATTCTGTGCGGGGCTTTGGACACTGGCTTCATTTCAGGTGCTAAGTCAATCATAAACTCAATTTCTCTATCTAAAGGAAATATTGGTAACTCGTCTAGAAACATATCTTGAAACTATAATATCTTCAAGTTCTGTGTGCTCCTGACTTTTATTTATAATCGCCATAGCGCTTACATCTTGGTCACTATAACCTCTTAACTTAAATCATTCTTAACAAGTTCTTTACCTTCCTTCGTCCTCTAAACCTCATCATATTTGTTACGACCGGCATTTTATGTAATATTATTTGTGAATTTGGTATAATATTAAGTCAAATGAAAATATATTCAATGATTGTACGTTTGTGTGAGTGAAAATTTCTGCATTATAAATTTGCTTTGGGTAGTATATGATTTTTCAAAGCAAGAGTTTATTTAATTTCTTTATTTTTGATTTATAAGGAATATTCTAAGCTTTGGAAAAATCTTCTTTTAAAAGGCATTTTGATCATAAATTTTGAAAATGATTTTATAAAGTCTCTAAAAATACAAGTTATTTTATGGTATAAATTTTATAATTTTTGAACTTGTATTTTATTTTATAAAAATAAATCTTTACAAATTTTATTTGTTATAATTATCAAATTACATGAATAACCTTGCATGCAAACTCTCTTTCTATTCTCTCAAAGGGCAAATAAGACTTTTCCAACCCCACTAACTCATTTGATTATTACCAAATTACTACCTTAGCCTTGCATGCAAAATGGCCTAACTTTAGCCAAGGGACATTTTTGTAAGTTCTCACTTCCACTCATTACTTGTCAACCAAATAGCATAAAACAAACAAATCAAAGTGGAGAGAAGTCATTCATCATTTCACACTCCAACACACCACAAAAATTTCTCTCTTCCCCTCCCTCCCTTTTGCTCTCGGCCGAACCCCATTTCCCCCACTCCCTTCCATTTTTCATTCCATTTCTCATCTTCCCTAGTGTAATTCTTTCACCTACATTTATTTTATATACTTCCCAAGAGTTTTGTGATTTGAAAGATGAAGTTTCATAGTTGCATGTGTAGTTTTGTGTGATCTCCAAAGAGAAACTCTTGATTCTTGTGAATTCAAGAGCTCTCTATGAGATATATTATGTATATGTGCTAACTAAGTGTTTTATGGAGATATCATGCTTTAAAATCCTTTGCATGCTACTGAAATCTCATTATAAATTTATGTTTAGCCATGCATGCTAGTTTTAAGACATTAAAATGATGATCAACCATGTTTTGCATGCTATTCTTTTCGAAATCATGTTGTTATCTATAAAATTTGAAATAGATGTGCTTAAATAGATTGTTTCCAGGATGAATTTCTTATTAATACTTAAAAGGAGTTATATTTCATAATTATTAAGGATAAGTATTAGGTGCAAGTCGATTTTGCAAGCATTTACAACTTTATGCCTAGCCGAAATCTTGTTATGTGCTTTCCATGAGTTGCATGTTATATATTTAGTTGCATGTTGTTGTTTTTAGGCATGGATGATCTCACCCAATGTTATTTTGAGAATAAAGGAGTTAGTTCATTAGATTACCATGTATAAGTCTTGGTTTAAGTATTGAGTTTTTGTTAGTTGAGTTGTCAAGTCAAAACCTTGGAAAAATGAGAGTTATAGTTTCTGCAGAAAAATCAGTTTAATACCCTGAGGTTTAGAGTGAGTTTTGACCATGTCATTGATGTGCACTTTGAGGCCCAAGCTACCAGAAGTTAGTATGGGGAGTATATAATAGGTTTTAGGAGTTGGTTGGAGGTTTGCATGTCATTTACTGTAAACAGTTCATATATATATCGATGCAATTGTCCTGAGTCATTTTGATATATTTAAATCAAGCGTATCTTTTGTTTATCCTTGAGTTACATAGAGATGCCATGAACCCTCGAGTACGTATTGCAAGTAGTTCAAAAGTCTTTCATGATAGTTTAATGCCATGATAAAATAGAGATTTGTTATAATACCTTATTGATCCTTTTGATTATCATGCTATTGATCCCTGAGAAATCTTGATATTGCACCCTGATGCTTTGATTCAACTCTTGAAATAACCTCGATAGAAACTTTATCTTGATACCTAAAAGCCAATCATTTCTTAAATTCATTCATGATTGTTTGATAACCCTATCCTTACCCTAAAAGCTTGATACCCTGTTATATCTTGAGCTGATGATCACTTCCTTTATATTTTAACACCTCTATCCTATTGGAACCAGTGATGCTTATCTTCTTGATGTTCTAATACCTATACCTTGTCTACAACCATTGCTTTAAGCCTAGTTTGGCATTACTCTTTCATATTATCCAATAGCCTTGCTCAATTTCCTTGTCAAAGTTCTTGTTTATGGAAACCTCTCAATTACCCTAATATAGTAAAGTCTAGTGGATCATGGCCCTGAGATTTAGTGTCATATTTCCAGTGTTTCAAGTTGATCTATAATCCCTTGATAAAAATGATTACAGTCGAAAGAGATTTTGTCATAAATCGGCATCAGTTTTTTTAAAATGATTAAAATGTGGATTTTTCAGTCCCAAAGGGGGATAAATGTTTTCTTTGAATGGTGGATCTGGACTGAGACGCGAGTCCTTTCCACACTTATATTAGGCTTAAAAGTTGCCTAGGGATTCCCAATAATGTTTTAGAACCCAGCGAGGTTCGGGATTACTTCGCGGCTGATCACCGGCTGTAATCCGTAGCGTCATAAAATGATTTTGATTAAGAATGATTTTTAAAATTTGTTTTGATGCAAGCAAAATGATGTCAACTCACATAAGTTTTATCTCTCGTTATCATTGATTATGTCTTTCCATTGTCATTCCTAAAGGTATATCTCGATTTATGTTTTGCGTTGTACTATTAGCACTTGTTGAGCTTTTGGCTCACTTCTTGCTTTACCCTTATATTACAGCTAGCAGCTATGGTTAGATTCAAGCAGACTGCCCGTAAGACCTGTGATGCTGATGCTTATGTTCGAGCTCAGGTAGAATAAGTAATAATAGTTGTGTGAGGACTCGATATTTGTAATCAGATGTAATAGTTGGTAGTGTTGGGCTGTTCCAAACCCTAAACTGTAAGATCTTGGATTTTGGTTGTGTATTCTTCATTAAAAAGATGTAATAGCTATATTTATTTCGCTATTTAAGTTGGGGGTGTGACAGGTTTTGGTATCAGAGCTACGGTTTAGAGTCCCTGGACAGCCCAAATAGGTTATAGGATTTGTGTGTAGGTTATAGATATTATGCGAGAGAGTAGGTTAAGTAAATTATTATTAATACTCCTCTTATTGGTTGTCAGCAAAGGGCGCATTCCTCGTCATCCTCTGGGTCGGACGACACTATTGCTTTCTCCGTGTATGCTGAGTCGAGGCGCGAGTTCGACATGCTTCAGGGCAAGTACGACCGACTGATAGACCGACTGAAGAACGTGTATCCGGACAGCCGAAACTACGAAGGGAAGCCCAAGGAGCAGATGATTGCGAGACTTGAGACCTTGGTTCAGTACGTCAACACTAAGCTTGAGGAGATGCCAGCACACCGGGACCGTACCAGCCAGTATGTCATTCAGATGGTGGCGGATGAGCTCCAGAGCATTGTGAAGACGCTTCGAGAGGAAAAGACTACCAAGCCCCGTTCAGATGGAGTGGAGCCTTAGTTCTTTCCATTTACCTTTCATGTTGTTGTACTATCAGACTCTATGGAATCCCCAGTTGTTTCCGTCTTTCCTTTAAATAAGCCTGTTATTCCTAGAATCAGACTATGTCCCAATCCTATGTACTGTGACCTTTAAAAATTTCAATAATTATGTGCTATTGTTCCATTTGCTCTCAACTGTTATTTTATGTTTTTATCATCATATCTGCTTAATTTGGAAACTTGACCCCATATGTAAATGAGAATGCCATGCGATACCCTCGAATCATTTTATCATTCATATTTGTTATGACACAACTCTTATTTCAGGATCATGCCTCCCAAAAAGAAGAACCCAACAACCACCTTCACCACAGACCCAAATATTCTTCGACTACTGGAAACCTTGCAACAGCAAACCAATGCTATAGCTCAACAACAACTAACCCTTCAACAACGAATTGAAAACCAAGATAACCGTGAGCCACACCAACCACCTGAACCACCAGTACCACCTAGACAAATTGTCACTTTCAAAGCTTTTCAGAATGTGAATCCACCTGTATTTCATGATACCACTGATCCAGTGATAGCAAACACCTGGATCAAGGAGATGGAAAGGGCTTTTGAGTTGGTACAGTTAGGAGACGATCAGAAGACGCCGTATGCCACTTACTTCTTGAAGGGAGAAGTCATCTATTGGTGGAAATCAGTAAAAGCTATGGAAGTCACTCAGCAGGTTTCTTGGGAGAGATTTAAAAAGTTATTTCTGGACAAGTATTACCCTAAGTACATGCAGAATCAGATGGAGCTAAAATTTCTTGAGTTGAAGCAAGGGAACATGACTGTATTGGAGTATGAGAAGAAGTTCACTGAGTTGTCAAGGTTTGTGACAAAGTATACCAGCACTGAGGAGGAAAAAGCAAAGAAATTTCAGCAAGGATTGGAGCCTTGGATCAGAGATAGGGTGGCTATATTTGAGCTTGAAACTTATGCGGGAGTAGTACAGAAAGCTGCTCTGATTGAGAATAATGGGATGCGGTCAAGGAAAGAGAGGGATAACAAGAAGAGGAAGGTTCCATTTTATGGAGAAAAGTCTGAAGCTGGAAGTTCGCAAGATCGGAATGTAAAGAGGATTGGTTTCCAGAAGGGCGGAAATTTTCAAAGGAAGGGAAATTTGGGCAAAAGGCAAGAATCAAAAGGGAACAATCAGGCAAGCCAAGGGCAAGTTGGAGAAAACAGGTTCCAGAGGCCAGAATGCAAGCACTGTGGAAGAAGGCACCCCGGAGTATGCAATAAGCTGAGTATGACCTGTTATAGGTGCAATCAGAAGGGACATTTGGCAAACGAGTGCAAGATGCCGAAGCCAGGAGTTACGTGTTACAAGTGTGGGAAGACTGGACACATGGCTAGGGAGTGTAAGGCAACAGGACCAGTCAGAGCTCTGATGAACGTGGCAAGTACCAGTGCAAGCGTGCCAGCTGAGGTATTGGCGTTACCTCCACCACCCGCACCAACCCCGCAAGCAACAGCAAGGACATTTGATCTAAAGATGAAAGATGCTGTTCAGAATTCTGAGGTGATAGCAGGTACACTTTTACTCAATAATGTCAAAGCTAAAGTATTGATTGATTCGGGAGCAACAAGATCTTTCATATCAGAATCTTTTGTTGATAAGCTCCAATGTGATAAAACGGTTATGAGTGAGGTAGTAAATGTGGTAATTGCGAACCAAGAGAAGATTCCTGTGAATCAATTTTGTCCAAAATGTGAGATTGATATTTCGGGATATAAGTTCTCAGCCGACTTGATACTCTTCAAGCTGGGAGAGTTTGATATAATTTTAGGAATGGATTGGTTAGGAGAGAATAGCGCTCAGATAAATTGTAAGACCAAGAGAGTGTATTTAAAGACGAAGAGTGGAGAGAAGGTAGTATTTAAGGGGCAGAGGCAAGGGCAACTATTTCTTACAATTATTCAGGCTAAGAAGTTACTTACAAAAGGTTGTGAGTCGTTCCTAGCATATGTAGTGGATTCAGAGAGAGGCAGCCCCAGCATGGAAGATATTCCTGTAGTTAATGAGTTCCCCGATATGTTTCCCGAAGAACTACCAGGCTTACCACCAGATCGACAAATTGAGTTTGAGATCAACCTTGCTCCAGGCACGGAACCAGTTTCAAAGGCTCCGTATAGGATGGCACCAGCAGAAATGAAAGAGTTGGCGAGCCAGCTACAAGAATTATTGGATAAGGGAGTGATACGACCAAGTACGTTGCCATGGGGAGCACCTGTTCTCTTTGTGAAGAAGAAAGATGGGAGTATGCGTCTATGCATAGATTACCGGGAGTTGAATAAAGTAACGATCAAGAACCGCTACCCGCTACCAAGGATAGATGACCTTTTTGATCAGTTAAAGGGAGCAAAATGCTTTTCGAAGATTGATTTGAGATCGAGATACCATCAATTAAAGATCAAGGAAGAAGATATTCCCAAGACCGCATTTAGGACCAGATATGGGCATTATGAATTCCTAGTAATGCCGTTTGGATTGACCAACGCTCCGGCCGCATTTATGGATCTGATGAATCGAGTATTTAAGAAGTATTTGGATAAATTTGTCGTGGTATTTATTGATGACATCCTTATTTATTCTAAGTCGGAAGAAGAACATATGCAGCACCTCTGGATAGCATTGGAGATACTCCGACAAGAGAAGTTGTATGCCAAGTTTACCAAATATGAGTTTTGGTTAAAGGAAGTTCAATTTTTGGGGCATGTTATTGGAAATGAGGGAGTTAAAGTGGATCCGGCGAAGATTGAGGCAGTTATGAGTTGGGAGAGGTCAAAGACTCCTACGGAAGTGCGAAGTTTTCTAGGATTGGCCGGATACTATAGAAGATTCGTCAAGGATTTCTCGAAGATCGCCACGCCATTGACCAAGTTAACCAGAAAGAATCAAAAGTTTGAATGGAGTGCAGAATGTGAAAATAGCTTTCAAGAGTTAAAACAGAAGTTGGTAACAGCTCCGGTGTTGGTACTTCCAGATGATCAAGGGAATTTTGTAATATTCAGCGACGCTTCACATAAGGGTTTGGGTTGTGTGTTGATGCAACACAGTAAGGTAATAGCATATGCGTCAAGACAGTTGAAGCCGCACGAGTTAAAGTATCCGACGCATGACTTGGAACTAGCCGCCATAGTGTTCGCACTCAAGATTTGGAGACACTATCTCTATGGAGAGAAGTGTGAAATCTACACGGATCACAAGAGTTTAAAGTACATTTTTACTCAGAAAGAGCTCAATATGAGGCAGAGAAGATGGCTGGAATTGATCAAGGACTATGACTGTTCGATAAATTACCATCCTGGAAAGGCGAACGTAGTGGCCGATGCGCTGAGTCGGAAGGAGAGATTGAATATGATGATAACATCAAAAGAGTTATCTGAAGAAATCGGAAAATTTGAATTGGAACTTTGTGCTTATGGGAAAGTCAAAGAAGTTTGTCGTGCAATGACCTTTCAGCCAACACTAATGGAAAAGATAAAGAAGTGTCAAGAGGAAGTAATGGAAAAAGAGAAAAATCAGTTATCTGGAGAAGAGATTAATACTAAAAGGGATGAGCAAGGAATACTAAGGTTTTCATCCAGAATATGGATTCCTCATGTACCTGAATTAAAGAATAAGATCCTCCATGAAGCCCACCATTCGAAATTTTCAATCCACCCGGGAAGCACCAAGATGTATCAAGACTTAAAGAAGAACTTTTGGTGGCCAAATATGAAGCGAGACGTGGCAGAATGGGTTGCGAAGTGCTATACTTGTCAGAAAGTAAAGGCAGAACATCAACGACCAAGCGGATTAATTCAGCCCCTGAAGATTCCAGAATGGAAATGGGAAAATATCGCTATGGACTTTATAGTAGGACTACCGCGAACAAAATCCGGACATGACGCAATATGGGTTATAATTGATCGTCTTACGAAGTCGGCGCATTTCCTTCCAATAAATGAGAAGTCGTCACTGGACAAGTTGGTTCATCTGTATGTGCACAAAATCGTATTAAGGCATGGAGTACCCGTATCAATAGTTTCAGACAGAGATCCCCGATTTAACTTGAGATTCTGGAAGCAATTCCAGGAATGTCTTGGCACGAAGTTGAATATGAGCACGGCGTATCACCCGCAGACTGATGGTCAGAGCGAAAGGACGATTCAAACAATCGAAGACATGTTGCGCAGTTGTGCAATCGATTTTGCAGGAAGTTGGGACGACCACCTGCCATTGATTGAATTCTCATATAACAACAGCTATCATTCCAGTATCGGCATGCCACCATATGAAGCTTTGTACGGGCGAAAATGTAGATCACCAACAAGTTGGGATGAAGTAGGAGAAGGAAGAATTCTCGGCTCAGAATTGGTACAACAGTTGCATGACTCAGTCAAGTTAATTCAGAACAGGTTGCTTGCTGCTCAAGATAGACAGAGGAAGTATGCGGATCCAGCGCGTAAGGATGTTCAATTCTAAATTGGCGAAGCTGTGTTGCTAAAGGTGTCACCTAGGAAAGGGTTGATGAGATATGGCAAGAAAGGAAAGTTAGCACCTAGATACATAGGTCCTTTTGAGATTTTGAGTCAAGTAGGAAAGGTGGCCTACGAGTTGGCCTTACCACCTCAGTATCGGCATGTGCATAACGTGTTCCATGTGTCGTTACTTAAGAAATATAATCCTGACACTAGCCATGTGATAGAATATGAACCCGTAGAAATTCAGGCAGACCTGTCATTTGTGGAGCAACCGGTTAAAATACTCGACTGGCAAGTAAAGAGTCTTAGAAATAAGTCAATAAAGTTAGTAAAAGTACTTTGGAAGAACCCTAAGGTCGAAGAGTCGACTTGGGAGTTAGAGTCTGATATGCGTTCCCGGTATCCTCATCTGTTCTCTTAGATTCTGGGGACAGAATCCCTTAAGGGGGAGAGGATGTTACGACCGGCATTTTATGTAATATTATTTGTGAATTTGGTATAATATTAAGTCAAATGAAAATATATTCAATGATTGTACGTTTGTGTGAGTGAAAATTTCTGCATTATAAATTTGCTTTGGGTAGTATATGATTTTTCAAAGCAAGAGTTTATTTAATTTCTTTATTTTTGATTTATAAGGAATATTCTAAGCTTTGGAAAAATCTTCTTTTAAAAGGCATTTTGATCACAAATTTTGAAAATGATTTTATAAAGTCTCTAAAAATACAAGTTATTTTATGGTATAAATTTTATAATTTTTGAACTTGTATTTTATTTTATAAAAATAAATCTTTACAAATTTTATTTGTTATAATTATCAAATTACATGAATAACCTTGCATGCAAACTCTCTTTCTATTCTCTCAAAGGGCAAATAAGACTTTTCCAACCCCACTAACTCATTTGATTATTACCAAATTACTACCTTAGCCTTACATGCAAAATGGCCTAACTTTAGCCAAGGGACATTTTTGTAAGTTCTCACTTCCACTCATTACTTGTCAACCAAATAGCATAAAACAAACAAATTAAAGTGGAGAGAAGTCATTCATCATTTCACACTCCAACACACCACAAAAATTTCTCTCTTCCCCTCCCTCCCTTTTGCTCTCGGCCGAACCCCATTTCCCCCACTCCCTTCCATTTTTCATTTCATTTCTCATCTTCCCTAGTGTAATTCTTTCACCTACATTTATTTTATATACTTCCCAAGAGTTTTGTGATTTGGAAGATGAAGTTTCATGGTTGCATGTGTAGTTTTGTGTGATCTCCAAAGAGAAACTCTTGATTCTTGTGAATTCAAGAGCTCTCTATGAGATATATTATGTATATGTGCTAACTAAGTGTTTTATGGAGATATCATGCTTTAAAATCCTTTGCATGCTACTGAAATCTCATTATAAATTTATGTTTAGCCATGCATGCTAGTTTTAAGACATTAAAATGATGATCAACCATGTTTTGCATGCTATTCTTTTCGAAATCATGTTGTTATCTATAAAATTCGAAATAGATGTGCTTAAATAGATTGTTTCCAGGATGAATTTCTTATTAATACTTAAAAGGAGTTATATTTCATAATTATTAAGGATAAGTATTAGGTGCAAGTCGATTTTGCAAGCATTTACAACTTTATGCCTAGCCGAAATCTTGTTATGTGCTTTCCATGAGTTGCATGTTATATATTTAGTTGCATGTTGTTGTTTTTAGGCATGGATGATCTCACCCAATATTATTTTGAGAATAAAGGAGTTAGTTCAGTAGATTACCATGTATAAGTCTTGGTTTAAGTATTGAGTTTTTGTTAGTTGAGTTGTCAAGTCAAAACCTTGGAAAAATGAGAGTTATAGTTTCTGCAGAAAAATCAGTTTAATACCCTGAGGTTTAGAGTGAGTTTTGACCATGTCATTGATGTGCACTTTGAGGCCCAAGCTACCAGAAGTTAGTATGGGGAGTATATAATAGGTTTTAGGAGTTGGTTGGAGGTTTGCATGTCATTTGGTTAGGTGCACAAGTAGAATAACAAAATCTGTCCAGCAGGGGACAGTTTTGTTGCAACTTAGAAATAGGGAGATTTGGCCATGTCATGGGTAGGCCCTCATTAGGCCCAATTGGGCCTTAGTTAGAGGGTATGTCAGAGAAGTTTTTCCAACCATAGTTCATAGGATATGAGCTAGAACCATGTGTCACAAGTTAATTCAAGTCAGGGCATTTTCTGCCCAGAAAAACAGGGGAACCTTGGACTTTTAGCTTAGGCCCAAGAAGGCCCAAGCCAGGCCTTTGAGCCACATCAAGCTTGTGAGATGCCCTTAGGTCAGGAGAGTCTTGTGTAAAAATTTTGAAGAAAAACTTGTAGTTTAAGAGTGTCTAATGCACTCAAGAAACCTTAGTTACCATTCTGAAATTTGCACCAGTGAGCACTTTCACTTATCACATAGTTTTAGAACACTTAGAAGTGAGTATTAGGTCAACCACCATAGTTGTAAGATAGTATAAGGTCAGTAGAGAAAAAGGCACAAGTGAGGGTCAATAGGTTTTGGATAATTTAGGAAAGGCACATTGAGTTAGGAAGCCCAAATTTGAAGACCTTGTTTAGTTAGCGACCAAGTGACTTAAGTGGTGAGTTGACATCATCCAAGCCTAGTGTGGCATTATGGTGTATATGATGTTATTTGGTATTAATATACGATATGTGATTATGTGGCTACGTGTGTACATTTGAAAATATAATGGTGGATATGAATTAAGTGCGTATAGGCCTAAGTGCCATCCATGTTTAATTTCGGGTTGTAAATAGGTTAAGATGGTAAGAATATATTATAATGAGGATTATTATTATTTATGTAGGATCTCGAGACGAGGGAAAACTTGCCATAAAAGTCGAGTGAAGCTCCAGTTGTTGCTCCTACCAGTCAGACCAGACCAGTCTATCTCAAGGCAAGTGATTCAACTTGACCTTCGTATTTACTATAAACAGTTCATATATATATCGATGCAATTGTCCTGAGTCATTTTGATATATTTAAATCAAGCGTATCTTTTGTTTATCCTTGAGTTACATAGAGATGCCATGAACCCTCGAGTACGTATTGCAAGTAGTTCAAAAGTCTTTCATGATAGTTTAATGCCATGATAAAATAGAGATTTGTTATAATACCTTATTGATCCTTTTGATTATCATGCTATTGATCCCTGAGAAATCTTGATATTGCACCCTGATGCTTTGATTCAACTCTTGAAATAACCTCGATAGAAACTTTATCTTGATACCTAAAAGCCAATCATTTCTTAAATTCATTCATGATTGTTTGATAACCCTATCCTTACCCTAAAAGCTTGATACCCTGTTATATCTTGAGCTGATGATCACTTTCTTTATATTTTAACACCTCTATCCTATTGGAACCAGTGATGCTTATCTTCTTGATGTTCTAATACCTATACATTGTCTACAACCATTGCTTTAAGCCTAGTTTGGCATTACTCTTTCATATTATCCAATAGCCTTGCTCAATTTCCTTGTCAAAGTTCTTGTTTATGGAAACCTCTCAATTACCCTAATATAGTAAAGTCTAGTGGATCATGGCCCTGAGATTTAGTGTCATATTTCCAGTGTTTCAAGTTGATCTATAATCCCTTGATAAAAATGATTACAGTCGAAAGAGATTTTATCATAAATCGGCATCAGTTTTTTTAAAATGATTAAAATGTGGATTTTTCAGTCCCAAAGGGGGATAAATGTTTTCTTTGAATGGTGGATCTGGACTGAGACGCAAGTCCTTTCCACACTTATATTAGGCTTAAAAGTTGCCTAGGGATTCCCAATAATGTTTTAGAACCCAGCGAGGTTCGGGATTACTTCGCGGCTGATCACCGGCTGTAATCCGTAGCGTCATAAAATGATTTTGATTAAGAATGATTTTTAAAATTTGTTTTGATGCAAGCAAAATGATGCCAACTCACATAAGTTTTATCTCTCGTTATCATTGATTATGTCTTTCCATTGTCATTCCTAAAGGTATATCTCGATTTATGTTTTGCGTTGTACTATTAGCACTTGTTGAGCTTTTGGCTCACTTCTTGCTTTACCCTTATATTACAGCTAGCAGCTATGGTTAGATTCAAGCAGACTGCCCGTAAGACCTGTGATGCTGATGCTTATGTTCGAGCTCAGGTAGAATAAGTAATAATAGTTGTGTGAGGACTCGGTATTTGTAATCAGATGTAATAGTTGGTAGTGTTGGGCTGTTCCAAACCCTAAACTGTAAGATCTTGGATTTTGGTTGTGTATTCTTCATTAAAAAGATGTAATAGCTATATTTATTTCGCTATTTAAGTTGGGGGTGTGACAATATTCTCATTTGGCGTCTTCAGAATTATCTTCTATCACGATAGTCTATCTGGGCATCACGCTTAAATAGTTAATCCATTTCTTAGAATAATGTCCAATCCTCTTATCTCAAATGATATCAATTCTTCACAACTTATTGCCAAAAATCTCAATTCGACCGTTGGTACTTACTTATTTAATAATTACATGTTCTTGACTTGCTAGTCCTTTAGTCATAATCTTATAAATTCAACAAGGTAATTCATCTTATCAACAAAACCTTGAGAGATAAACAATCAAGTTGCTCTTACATCCTTCCATACTTTAACGCATAAGGTATCCGTAATAATCATTCCCGTCATCACATCCGTATTCTGGATAACATATTTCAAAGACAAATCGTGAACTCTCGTTCTTGGAGACGTATTCCTTATTAAAGTAGATTCACTTGACTCTTAGTGCATCCCTGGCTAGGGCTAGTGATTTGCAATCCTCGCCATATGCCCTTGTTTCCTTTTCATGCATTAAAGGTAGATGGAACTTTGCCCGCTTGGTTCATAATACGTTGACTTTTATTTGAAAAACCCTTGCAAAGAACGACTGTACAACGAAACAACTAGAAGGATTCACAATTTTAATAAACTTAGAGTTGAAAAGAAAGAAGAAGTTGTTAGGTCACACACACACTGTAGAGGGGGTGAATACAGTGTATAGTACACTCAAATCGAACTTTAAGATCTTAAGTAACAGAAAACAAACTTTATTGAAACAATAAACTCTGTTACAGTATGGAACTGTTACCTCTCAGTGATGAACAAATATCACGAGAGCTGCTAGGGTTATATAGAATAATAACTTCGATAATGATAACACTTATAGTGTAAACCCTATGCCTGTGTTTATATACTACACAGTTACAAGATAATCGCTAATTGATATGGAATATAATTCTGCTTCCTAAAATATATCAATCAGATATCTTTTCTTCCAAGTATTCCATTCTTCACGGAATTCCTTCTTCATGCATATCTCTTCTTATGTTTATCTCGATCTTCTTTCCTTTAATCAGCTACTATCCTTATCTGATTGTCCTTCAGCACTTAAGTTCTGATATCTATCTTCTGATGATTATCTCCTGATAATATAAGTACTGATATCCTTAAGTCCTGACTTCCAGTATAACTACTGATCAACAGTTAAGTACCGATTTATCCTGTTCAATAAGATCTGAAAGCTAAACATAAAACATATTAGCCATGACATTATCAAATATATCTATCAATCTCCCCCAACTTGTAAATTAACAAAATATACAAGTTTAACAGATATTTGATGATGTCAAAAACATTAAGTACAAATGCATGAGAAATAGACTAGATAACTACAACTTACAGTCCTTAAAGTTTTTACCAATTTCAACTTCTGATAACAACTTCAATCTGTATAAATATCATAATTTAAGCAGTTATAGATCTTCGACTTGGCTTCTTCATTTTCTGATCTCTCTGATGTCAGGAGTTGTTCTGAGATAGTTCTTCAACAAACATTTCTCAGCATATCTTAGTTCATCAATCATTCTCCTTTTAACACCTTTAAGCTCTGCAGTATCTTCACCAGTTTGAAAGATTCCAGCTCTGAGATCATTAATCTTTGCTTTTCTTAACTCCTGATCTAGTCTTATGACATAAGCTTTGTCAGATTCAAGATTGAATTCAAGTCCCTTAATACCCAGATACATTTTGATCTGTGCAGTATTAGGCTTCATATCAACAATATCACCATTATGATCTCTGTACTTTGGAACATATATGCTGTCATACTTAACAGAATAAAGCCTTTTCTGTCTCTGAATCTGTTCTTTTAAGTAGTTTGCAGCAGTCTCTGTTATTCTGTCATCCACTTGAAGTAAGAAAAGTACATGCTCCAATTCTTCAAAATACTTCAAAAGAATGGCATTTTGTCTTATATGATAAACCCTACCATCTGTCATGAAATACAACATGATGTATTCTTTCAAGTAGGTATGGTAAACCATCTGTACAGATTCCAGTTGATTCAATCTCTCAGGAGTTGCTCCAATACCTGGTTCACTCAAGGAAGTTGGATCATTGGTAGTGTTGTGTACTCTTCTTTCATCAGCACTTCCCAATCCAGTTTTATCTCTAGCTTCCTTTCCAGTAACTACTCTTGCTTCAAAACCACTTGTAGTAGTCTTCAAAGATTGAGTCTGTTTTGCTTTAGTGAATCCTGGTAGGAGTGTTTTAGTTCTATTTTCTGATATCAAGTTAACTTGAACACTGTCAGAGGTTACTTGCTTCTTCTGAATATCAGAACTTACAATTTCTTGACTCTGAACAACTTGAGCCATGTCAGAGGTTGTTTTAAGAACTTTTCTTGTAGTCAGAGCAAGATCATCTTTTCCATCAGTAATTTCTTCTTCCTCAGGAGGTACATAAGGCTTGATAGGTTCACCAACCTTTTCTTTACCCTTGGATCTTGGATCTATCTGTGGTTGTGATCTAGCCAAAGTTGCTTCAGTATGTATCCTTTCTTTGATCACAATGCCTTTAGGTTTTGGAAGTAACTTTTTACCAGAAGCTTCAGATTTAGATGTGACTTTCTCTGATTTAAGTCTGGCTTCTTCTTCCTTTAAACTTTCCAAGTCCATCCCTAGATTTTCTTGAAGAAATAACTGTCTTGACATTTCCTCATCAAGATCTAGAAGTTCATCAGAACTTATCCTTTTACCAGCAGCAGAACTTATTCTTTTCCCAGTATCAGAACTTGTTCTGTGACTAGCTTGTCTTGATGTAAACCTTCTACCTTGACTATGACCACTACCCATTCCAGAGGTTCCTTGGTCATCTTTTCCATCATCCTTTCCTTGCAGTGTCTTGTTGGTTTTGCATTTGGACTTAATTACCTTCTCCCCCTTTTTGGCATCAGCAGGTAATAAAAGAGAGATAAGTAGTTCCACTGAGGTCTGGATTTCAGTAAGTTGCGATTGCTGAGAAGCTTGATTTGTCAGAATTTGATCAATCTGAGCTTGTTGTTTCTCTTGAGTTTTCTCAATATAAGCAACCCTGTCAATGGTAGGTTGGAAGAACTTTTTCTTATCAATTTTCCAAACTTGTTCCTGTTTGATAAAGTTCTCCTGAATCTTGTGTAGCTCTGCATGAGTATTGGAATGAAGACCTTGTAGATGTTTAGTACTCAATGCAGTGACTCTAAGCTGGGTTTTAAAATCATCAGAATTTAACATTTCATCAGCTTTAGTCAAGTGCTCAGCAAGATGTAAAGCATTTGGAACACATGAAACTGAGTTCCATTCCTTAGTCCACTCCTGACCTGCAGGTGTTTCACTCCAAGGTACTGGTGCATCCCTGATAACAAACTCCTTTACCAGTTCAGACTTAGGAAGAGTCGGTGGAGGAGTATGTCCTGAAGGACCTGCTTCATCAGCATCTACAGTTGTAGCAGCTTCACCAGTATCTCCAACATTTGCAGCATCAGAACTTAAAGAATCAGTATCTTCGGATAAGACAACAGTGTGAGTAGCAATGGAGGCTTCAGCATCCTCTAATTGCTGATCTGATACTAAGTTCTGATCAACAGCCATATCCTGATGCTCACCTAAAATCTGATCATCAGCATCTTGATGCAGAGAAGGTGTTGTTGATAACTCTGGAGTTTGAACAGCATCAATAACAGGTGTTGTGGAAGTATTATTTGCTGTTGGAGCTTCTAAGAAAAGTATTTCAGGCACAACCAGGTTCTGAATATCAATTTCAGCACTTGTGCCTGGATCAACAAGAGACACAGATGGTGAGATAGCCTTATCAGATACAGCTTCCTGAGATGGAGTTGATGGAGAAGAAGTGACTGGAGCAAATTCCTTGTCTTGTGAGAACAGAGATTCTTGATCCCCTTCCTTAGCTGTTTCCTCCTCATCATCTGAAACTGGCCTTTGTGCCCTCTGTTTCTTGTACTTCCTTGTTGATTTGGATTCCTTGGGAGTTTCAGGAACTATCATGCGTCTAAGCCTCTTGAGAAGCCTAGAACCCCCAATTGCAGAATCCTTCTGAGAAGTTGCGTTCTCAGCTTCAACCACCACAGGTTCTGAAGAAGGAATCTGTTCCTCAGAATCTGATTCATCTCTCAAAGTAAATCTCCTCCTCTTTTGAGGTGTTTGAGGAACAGTCTTTGTTCTCTTTGGCTTAGAGGATGTAGGCTTCACAGTAGGTGCTGAAGAAGAAGGTTGAGTAGTCTGTGAAGTGGAGAGATAGGATTTGAGATAAGTTCTGAGGGTAGGTTGAGTAGAATGAGAGGTAGGTACTGAGGTTGATGGATTTTGGTTATGGTGAGTTGGTTGAACATTTGAGTAAACAGATTTGTAAGTAGCAGGATCAGCATTTACCAGAATCTGTTTCACAGACTGAGGAATCTGTAATTGTCTCACCATTGATTTCTTTGTGTCAGCATTTATCAGGTCGTTAAAGTACCTTTTTGCAACCTTAAAAGGTGGGGATTGAGTGCTGACTAACTGGGGTTCAGCAGTACAATACGTATAAATAAGTTGACAGAATCGAGCAAAATAAACAACATCTCGATCCTCTGTCATCCTATCCCCAATAAAACTAATTATTCCAGTTTCAAAATCAAAATGAGTTTGATGGATAATAGCATACCCTATGTGCTGACTCAGAATTGGGATAGCATCAAAATTTGAACATTTGTTCCCAAAAGCTTTGGTGATGCAATCAAAGAAGAAACTCCATTCTCTTCTGATATTAGCCCATTTCAACTGTCCAAGTTTCGTCAGACTCTTTTCATATCCCAATTTAGCCATTAACTCCCGAAGGGCTGAGTCCTCTGGAACTGAGAAAGTACAATCCTCGGGAAGATGTAAGGCCCTGCGTACTGTACCAGGAGTGACTACAAAAGATGAATCACCCACTTGGAAGATAATACTGGGAGTTCCACGGTTACCACCATCATCAAAAATGCCAGTCCTCCAGAACCTCAGAACTTGTTGACTTGAAAATAATTCAGGCTGAGTTAAGGCGTACCCAACCTCACTATGTGCAAGAAGATCTTGCACAAAGTGTAATTCAGATGGAGCTTCAGCATGATCAAGAATTGCAGCATAGTTGTTTGGAACAAACTTTGCTCCATCAATGATTAAATCCTTTGGTGCCATGAAAAAATTGAGAATTAAGAATGCCTGATAGTTGTTTGATATAATGTCCAGTTGCCTTATTTCAAGGAAAAACCGTTCCTTTAATCAAGAGAAACAGTTTTAATTCAAAATTTAAACCGTTAGCACTAATTGAATTATTTTTCACTGCAACATTAATATTCTGAAAATAAATCATGTTAAAAATGACCGAGATAATTTCGATGAATAAGTGCTGACAGAGAATCAGAACTTAACTAAAAGCACAATTTAAATGGTCATCAGAATATCAATTAGGATTTATCAACACAAGATAAAATAACTCAGAGACAAAATCTTGAAGTAAAAACAATTTTCATTAATATATCAAGTCAATACATTTATGAAATGGAAATGACATCAATACTTATACAAGATTTTCCCTAAGCTTCTAATCCTAACGTCAACAGCTTTAGTCCTAGCTAAGAAGCCTGACAAAGCTGATGATGAAGAAGAACAGGAAGAAGACGAGATTAAGTCATCTTCCTCTTCCTATCTTCGACGAACAAGATGGCGAGTCGTATGATTCGCTTTTGCTGACGGATATGACGAAGGTGAAGGTCTCTTCGAACGGCCACCAGATTACATTTGATAACCTCTGGAAATTGAATCCAGAGATTGTGAGGGATGTTGGTGATAGGGTAGGGAGTTGGAAATCCATTCAAAAAGACATGCACAGTCTCATCACCGTAATTGTAGAACCAGCCAAATTCAGCCATTTGTGATAGAAAAAGAAAAACAAGACTGAATTTGTGATAAAAGTGTGATGAGAAGACTAATGTGAAGTGGCTGCTTATATAGGCAAGAGAATGTCAAGAGACGTAAAGATATTTAATGCTGACAGGTAGAATTAATTCTACCTCGTCTCCCTAGACTTTGAAAAAGAATAACAGTCATTGGAAAGAGGAAGCATGGTCTAGACCGCACAAAACACAAGAAACAGTGGTCTGTTCAAGTACAAATACCATTAATCCTAATCACAGTGACTATTAATCTTCCACTTCAACATATACGAGTACAAACTGAGACTGTTATCAAATTTTATTCAAAGATAAGCCAAGTAAAGGATTAGACTGAGAAATCAGAACTTAGACCTATACCAGAACTTAACAGTCATCAGAACATAATTTCTTAACTCGAAAAAGGAATGCCTATCTTAGTAAATACTCATACAAGTTCTGAGTTATGGACGTCAGAACGTGTAACTTAGAACTTGTCCTCAGAATTTGTGCAATAATGACACATTGACTGTTTTATCTAAAATAACATAGACCACCACAGAAATTTTCATCATTCAGATGGAGTGATTAGTGTGTGCATTAAGCTAAAAACAGACAAAGAGTAAAGTCTGATTCACTGCAGTACATCTTAGAAATAAGGCATAACTAAAATTTTGCTAAAGATCTGTCATTGTCCTGAAACCGAATGAAGAATGAGTTTATGCTTGAGTCCACCTCAACTATTTTGTGCTAATTTTATGCATCTTTTGAAATTCTATTTTACAGTGGCTTCTCAGTGTAAGTGAGTCACGACTGTTTATCAGAATTTATGCTATTTTCAGAGTATTTCTCCAGTAATCATAGAGTGTGAAAAGTCACCAAAAAAATATTTTGCTTTTCTGATGCATATTTACTTAATACCAGCAATGCACTTGGGTCGTCCCTTCCACATTTTTACTCTAGATCTCAAAGGAGTACCTGATTTTAATCTTTGATCTTTTTGCTTTTGCTTTTGATAAGAGAGGTCTATCAGCACTTAGTACATTCAGCAGTTTTACTAGTATCAGAACTTAACAGATGAGTAGCATTATTCTAATTTGTGACTTAGTAATAAGATATACAAAGTAAACTTAACTAAGCTCAGTTATCAGAATTTGCTAGTGACATAAGATTTCCACTGAAATAATTACTTCTTCCATGGAATCATTTGTTTATTGAAGACTACTAGGTCAGTATCTAGCACAGTTATCCTCATAGGATTGAATAGGTACTAGAACAGACATATCACTTATCAGAGTTTAGAAACATATATCAGACAACAGTCAGTACTTAAAGACATTTATCAATTAAGCACAGAATACACAATGAGATGAATTCTGTAAATACTGAGCATAAAGTCTGGTAACACAGAACAAGTCTAAGCAGATTTAGAGAAGGAACCTGAAACCATTCCAAGTTCATTTACCAATCTTGTAAAAGTAGCTTCACATAATGGTTTTGTGAAGATATCTGCCAACTGTTGATCTGTGGGAACAAAATGCAATTCCACTATACCTTCATCCACATGTTCCCTGATGAAGTGGTACCTGATGCTGATGTGCTTTGTCATTGAGTGTTGAACTGGATTACCTGTCATAGTAATAGCACTTTGATTATCACAGTAAATAGGGATTTTGAAATATGTTAACCCATAATCCAGTAACTGATTCTTCATCCAAAGAATCTGTGCACAACAGCTTCCTGCAGCAATATACTCTGCTTCTACAGTTGATGTGGAAATTGACTTTTGTTTCTTGCTGTACCAAGAAACCAATCTGCCTCAAAGAAATTGGCAGCTTCCACTTGTGTTTTTCCTGTCAATTTTGCAACCTGCAAAATCTGCATCTGAGTAACCTATTAGTTTAAAATCTAATTCTCTAGGATACCATAATCCCAGAGCAGCTGTTCCTTTAAGATACTTAAAGATTCTTTTTACAGCTATTAAGTGAGGTTCTCTTGGATCTGCTTGAAATCTTGCACAAAGACAGGTAGCATACATGATATCAGGTCTACTAGCAGTTAGATAGAGTAGAGAGCCAATCATACCTCTGTAGTCAGTAATATCTACTGATTTACCGGTATCCTTATCCAGTTTTGTTGCACTGGCCATTGGAGTGGATGCACTTGAACAATCTTGCATTCCAAATTTCTTTAGCAAGTTTCTGGTGTACTTGGTTTGACAAATAAAAGTGCCTTCCTCATTCTGCTTGACTTGAAGGCCCAGAAAATAGCTAAGTTCCCCCATCATACTCATCTGATATCTTGACTGCATAAGTTTGGCAAAATTCTTGCAAAGTTTGTCATTTGTAGATCCAAAAATGATATCATCAACATAAATCTGGACCAGAAGTAAGTCCTTTCCATGGTTGAGGTAGAACAGTGTTTTATCTATTGTCCCTCTGTTGAATCCACTTTCCAGAAGAAACTGAGCTAAAGTCTCATACCATGCTCTAGAAGCTTGCTTAAGTCCATAAAGTGCTTTGTCAAGTCTGTAGACATAATCTGGATGTTTGGTATCTACAAAACCTGGAGGTTGTTCAACATATACCTCTTCCTCCAATTCTCCATTGAGAAAAGCACTTTTCACATCCATTTGAAAGATAGTAAACTTTTTGTGAGCAGCATAAGCCAAAAATATCCTTATGGCTTCTAACCTAGCAACTGGTGCAAATGTTTCATCATAATCAATTCCCTCCTGTTGAGAATATACTTTTGCAACCAGCCTTGCCTTATTCCTTGTAATTATGCCATCACTGTCAGTTTTGTTTCTGAATACCCACTTTGTACCAACAACAGATCTATTCTTTGGTCTTGGTACTAGGGTCCAGACTTTGTTTCTTTCAAATTCATTCAACTCTTCCTGCATTGCTTACACCCAATCAGCATCTTGAAGAGCTTCTTCCACTTTCTTTGGCTCAGTCTGAGAGAGAAAAGAATTGTAAAGACACTCATTTGAAGTACCTGTTCTAGTTCTGACACCTGCATCAGGATTTCCAATTATCAAATCAGGTGTATGTGATTTTGTCTACTTCCTTGCAGATGGAAGGTTTTCTCTAGAACTGGATGCTCCCCCATGATCCATGCTATCTTTATTTTCATTTTCTGATGATCCCCCTGAAACTATGCTTTCTGAGTTGGATTCTTCAGTATTTAGATTTTCAGTACTATCAGAACTTGGCTTATCAGAACTTGACGAATCAGAACTTGAAGAGCCAGATGCATGTTCGAATGTTTCTTGAGATGTGGTAGGATTTTGAGTATGCTCCCCCTGCATAGGAACATCTTCATTTAACGTAGTCACCACAATTTCAATAACATCAGAGTTTAATCCATCAGAGTTTGCAGTATCAGGACTTAGACTGTCAGGATTTTCAGTATCAGAATATGAGTCTTCATTTTCAAATCTCAGATGATCATGGTCAACGAAATCTTTAAGACCAGTGATCTTCTTGTCATCAAAAGAGACATTGATAGATTCCATGACCACTTTTGTTCTCAAATTATAGACTCTGAAGGCTTTTGTGGAAAGTGGATATCCAACAAAGATTCCTTCATCAGCTTTTAGATCAAACTTTGATAGCTGTTCAGGATGAGTCTTGAGAACAAAACACTTGCATCCAAATACATGAAAATATTTCAGATTTGGCTTCTTTTTCTTCACCATCTCATATGGTGTTTTTCCATGCTTGTTAATGAGTGTTGCATTTTGAGTAAAACAAGCAGTCTGCACAGCTTCAGCCCAGAAATAGGTTGGAAGCTTTGCTTCTTCAAGCATTGTATGTGCAGCTTCAACGAGAGTTCTATTCTTCCTTTCAACAACTCCATTTTACTGTGGAGTTCCAGGAGCAGAAAATTCCTGCTTTATTCCATGGCTTATGCAGAACTCTTCCATTATCAAATTCTTGAACTCAGTGCCATTATCACTCCTTAAAATTTTCACAGAATCTTTGACCATTTTATCCAGCTATTTGACATGATCAATCAAGATAGATGCAGTTTCACTTTTTGTGTGCAAGAAATATACCCATGTGTATCTGGTGAACTCATCCACTATGACCAACGCATACTTCTTCTTTGCAATAGACATGACATTTACTGGACCAAATAGATCAACATGTATGAGATGATAAGGCTCAAGAATTGATGATTCAGTCTTGCTCTTGAATGAAGATTTTCTTTGTTTGGCTTTCTGACATGAATCACAAAGACCATCAGGAGTAAATACTGTGTTTGGCAATCCTCTCACAAGATCTTTCTTGACAAGTTCATTTATATTATTGAAATTTAAATGAGAGAGTTTCTTATGCCAATTCCAGCTTTCTTCAATTGATGCTCTACTTAACAGACAGATTGCAGAGCCATCAGTACTTGTTGAAAGCTTAGCTTCATAAATATTACCACGTCTGTATCCTTTCAGAACAACTTTTCCTTTAGATTTACTCACAACTTCACAGTGTTCTTCAAAGAAATCAACATGATAACCTCTATCACAGATTTGACTTATACTCAGTAGGTTGTGTTTAAGTCCTGAGACCAGAGCTACTTCTTTAATGATGACATTCCCAAGATTGATATTGTCATATCCCAATGTTTTTCCAATGTTGCCATCTCTATAAGAAACACTTGGGCCAGCTTTCTCCACAAAGTCTGATAGCAGGGCCTTATTTCCAGTCATATGTCCTGAACATCCACTGTCCAGAACTAGAATATTTTTCTTGTTTCCCTGCAATCACAAAGACCACTAATTATTAGTTTTAAGGACCCAGACTTGCTTGGATCCTTTGGCCTTATTAAGTTTGTTAACATTTGCAGCGGATTTAGCATCAGAGTTTATGTTAACATTTTTCTTATCAGAATTTACATTATCAGACTTTGAATCAGAATTTACACTAGAAGGAACAATGGAAACTTTCTTCAAAGAAGGTTTTATTTGATAATAATCATAGTACAAACTATGATATTCCTTACAAGTATAAATGGAATGCCATAAACTACCACAATGAAAACAAGGATTTTGTGGTTTGTATATAACTGACTGACTCTTAACTCCTGATTTTGAAGGTAAGGAGTTAATATTCTTATTTTTCCTGCAAAAAGAAGCCAGATGGTTAGAACTTCCACAGTTATGACATGTTTTCCTAGGAGCATCAGGAATAGGTTTATAATCATTGCTTTTATTCACACCTTCCTTTCCATTCCTATTTTTCCTAGGTGATTTTACCTTGTTTGCATTCTTGACATCTTTCAGCTTATGCTTAAGCTGCTTCTTTGTCATTAAGCCTATGTTTACTTCAGCTGTCTTTTCCTGTTTTAGTTTGTCAGAAGTTGATTCCTCTTTAACTTCTGATTTCTCATTATCAGACTTTACAGTTACAAACTTAACAGGTTTTAACTTTGGCTTTTGCTTAACAACAGGCTTAATTTCTTCAGTTCCTTTATCATTCTTATCCTATCCATAACCTAAGCCCTCTTTCCAATTTTCACTACTTAGCAAATTTTGAGTTGTTCTGCCAGAGTTAGTCCAATTTGATTATCTCTCTTTCCTTTTCTAACTCAGTTTTTAGAGATTCATTCATTTTTAGCACTTCATCCCTAACATAAAAAGCATCATCCGTATCCTTCTGAGTTTGATGGAATATAACTAACTCTTTTTCTAAGAAATCATTTCTTTTCTTAAAAGCAAGATTTTCAGAAGTTAATCTTTCACATGTTAAGGTTTGATCTCTATAACTAACAAACATGGTTTTAAGATAAATTCTCAACTCATTAATATCATCAGTATGAAAAGCATAAGTAGTCTGAGGTACCTTTGTTTCAGCAGCTTCAGAACTGCTCTCAGCACTTTCTTTATCAGCATTTGCCATCAATGCATAGTTCTCCTCACTTTCAGACTCTGAAGTGTCTGTCCAACTTTTCTGCTTTGTGACAAGAGCCTTGCCTCTGTCACCCTTTACCTTCTTGCAGTCAGGAGATATGTGGCCTTTCTCACCACAGTTATAGCATTTAACATTGGTGTAATCTCCTCTGTCAGACTTTCCTCCTCTGCCTTCAGATCTTCTGAAATTCTTCTTATGAGAACTTATGCTTTTTCTGGAAAACTTCTTTCCCTTCCTGAACTTCCTGTATGCAATCTTGGTGATTCCTTTTACCATAAGAGCACACAGCTTCATCATCTCCTCATCAGCATCGGTCTCAGGCAAGCTTTCAGAATCTGAGTCATCATCACTCTCAGAACTTGATGACTCAGTATCAGACTTTATGAAAAGAGCTTTACCCTTGTCTTTCTTTGAGGAAGCTGCCTTGGGGAATTCTTCTTCAGCCTTAAGAGCGACTGTCCTTGACTTTCCTCCTTTCCTCTTGCTTCTTTGTTCCATCTCCAGCTCATGAGTCTTGAGCATTCCATAGATTTCGTCAATAGTTGTTTCATCAAGATCGTAGTTGTCTCTTATTGTCGTTGCCTTCAAATCCCAGCATTCAGGAAGAGCTAACAGGAACTTAAGGTTTGAATCTTCAAGATCATACTCTTTATCAACCAATGACAAATCATTCAAAAGTTTGAAAAATCTATCATATAAATCATTCAATGACTCATTAGTCTTTGAGTCAAAGTGTTCATACTCTTGAGTGAGTATTGTCTTCCTGTTCTTCTTAATTGTGTCAGTTCCCTGACACCTTGTTTCCAGAGCATCCCATATCTCCTTAGCAGTCTTGCAGTTGATTACCCTGTTTGACATTACATTATCAATGGCACTATGCAGTAAGTGTCGTACCTTAGCATCCTTAGCAATTGATGCTATGTCTTCAGCAGTATAATCACTCTTCTCCTTTGGTACGGTCATTGCTGCTTCACCTGCAACTGCAACAGCGAGTTTGGTTAGTTTGTGAGGACCTTCCTTGATTCTATCCAGGTATTCTGGATCTGTTGCTTCCAGGAACATGGTCATCCTTACCTTCCATATGGGATATTCAGATGGTCTCAGTATGGGACTCTGATGGTCTCATACCGACTCTGAATTAGTGTCTTTGGTGGTTCCTCAGTTGTGGTAGGCTTAGTTGGAGTTTCTGTGTCCGACATGATTGTGTTTGGATCTTTAACTGTATGTAAGTTAACAGATAGGCTCTGATACCAATTGTTAGGTCACACACACACTGTAGAGGGGGTGAATACAGTGTATAGTACACTCAAATCGAACTTTAAGATCTTAAGTAACAGAAAACAAACTTTATTGAAACAATAAACTCTGTTACAGTATGGAACTGTTACCTCTCAATGATGAACAAATATCACGAGAGCTGCTAGGGTTATATAGAATAATAACTTCGATAATGATAACACTTATAGTGTAAACCCTATGCCTGTGTTTATATACTACACAATTACAAGATAATCGCTAATTGATATGGAATATAATTCTGCTTCCTAAAATATATCAATCAGATATCTTTTCTTCCAAGTATTCCATTCTTCACGGAATTCCTTCTTCATGCATATCTCTTCTTATGTTTATCTCGATCTTCTTTCCTTTAATCAGCTACTGTCCTTATCTGATTGTCCTTCAGCACTTAAGTTTTGATATCTATCTTCTGATGATTATCTCCTGATAATATAAGTACTGATATCCTTAAGTCCTGACTTCCAGTATAAGTACTGATCAACAGTTAAGTACTGATTTATCCTGTTCAATAAGATCTGAAAGCTAAACATAAAACATATTAGCCATGACATTATCAAATATATCTAAAAGAAGTAATGATTTGAATATGAATGAGACAACCACATTGATACTTAAGATGACCAGTCTTTCATACCATATGGCATACAGCACATGATTAGGTGGTGTCCCACCCAACTCTTCTTCATTCCGATAAAGCGTCTCACCATAACACTGTTTGTCCCAATCAGAGTGCAAAACTTGAGGGGAACAATTAAATTTGAAAGGAATGCAATATCCTCCTTTTTGATATCATCATAAAGAATTTATTAAGAAAAGAAGTTCATACATTTTTAGGAATAAAAAAAATATTATACGCTATAATATTGAGGACAAGAATGATACCATTGATCACCATCCAAATTTCACATGTATTCATCTTTCGAGCTTATTCGATCATATCCCAATTGTGTCATATAACAACTTTGGAAGGTACGCTGAAATGTCTTCGCAAACTAAGTATTATGGTAAATTCTTACTTGTTAAGTCTTGCGTCTGTAACATCGTATCTATACATATAATAATTTAACAATTCGATCATAATGGCATTCTTATCAGATAACCTCGAGTTTCCTCTTTTTTATTTAGAATAACCATGAATCATTCAACATAACGATCCTTTTGTTAATAATATTCTTTTTGTAGAAAAGTCTGAAAATCTTCCCAATCTTCTTCGATCATGCTCAGGCTTTTGTTAAATCAATGAATTCTTAAAACTCTGATAGTCCTAGTAATTCTTTGAACTTTGATTATGTTGTTAATCTTATCAAACAATACTTGCACCTTACTGTTAGGAATAATCAACTTCTTCATAATCGCGGGTTACTTCGTTCTCTGAATTAGCAATACTAAGTCTGAAACAATATCCTTCTAGGTAATCTAGGTCTTTTAACAAACAAGAAACTCAAGTAGTAACTTGACAACCAATGTTTAAAACTTATTTTATTCCAAAAAGGCTTTTAGAAATTTTGTAAGGGAAAATCTTTTTCGAAAACTTGTTTATAAATTTTGAAAATCACACATCTGGTTGTCCTTACTAAATGAGTTGGTTGTTGTCCTTCTTATAACAAGATACCAAGTTAAAGAAACGATTACACAAAGGTCCATTCACTTCCATTTATCTCCTCTCCTTCATTGGTTCTATTACCTTCCTTAATCGACGAAAACTTCAGTTGGCGTTGCATATTATCTTATTCGTAGCTTCATTTCAAAGCTTCCATACTGGTAGTACTCCCATCATCATCTTTGCAGTCATTAAGTACGATAGGTCTATCCAACAACCAACAAATCTATTTCATAGAACAAAGTTTCTTATATCACGTCACATCATTACTTTATATATCACATTTATCATAGCACCATCATCTAATTCTACAAAAATTCCAGATCTGTACTTTTCTCTCTAATTCTTTCAAAATTCATCTAGTCCATCCCACAAGCTAATCACGGTTGGTCTATTCACTAGTGGCTCCATTAAATCTGGTAACAGCTATCCTCTGAAACACGTGAATCTTCTTTCTAAACTCCTTCTCACCTTTATTAATATCTCATGTACTTACCATTTACTGTAGCTATCGAATCCATTCTCGTAAATACTGTTGTTCCATAAGACAGGTTTTTAAACTGAGGGTATAGAACATGGTGTAGAGTAAACTGAAAAGATACATTCATAGTTGAAGGTACAGTAGAACAAGAATAAGTAGATGAAGGTTCTTGAATAGGTAGTCTCATATGAAGAGGTGATAGAATAGCGTAGAATAACTTGGGCAGGTGCAACTGTCATAACAAAAGGTAATACCATTAATACCGATGGAAGAACAAGGTGCAAATCAAATTTGAAAGAAGATGACGATCCTCAAATGGAAGGCTCCGAATGATCATATGATACCGAGAAAATAGGATCTTCCATTTCCGTTGTCTGGAAATCATGTCACAAACTAAGAATCCTGAATCGCAACACGAACCATGCCGGAGACCTACTATACAGTCGCACTCAACCTCACGATGACTTATCTTTCTATTTCCTATTCCTAATCCTAACCCTCTACCCAATCCCAAAAATCTAGGCTTATTTTAGTGACTTATTACATGTAGCTCTGATACCAAACTGTGGCGCCCTCCAAACCCGGGTCAGAAGTTTGGGGTCCACAACACATACACAATATATAAACCTGTATATGAAATATTCTTTGCAATGACCCCGCTTTACATAACCACGGATCGCAACAGGTTAAAGTATGAAAACAAACCACAACCTTAACTTTTATTACAACGTACCAAATCCCAACTAATTTAATTTATAACTGATAATGAAATTATTCTTACAATCTTACTATCTCCCTATCGTAGTAAGCTCCTGCTAGCTCGATACAACTCAGTCTGGAATCCTAGCTCGCACATTGAACTGGGAAACCCCGCTATCAACCGTATCCTTCCTAACTGTAGAATACATAAAAAGTTTCGCAAGAGTGAGCTAAGTAGCTCAGCAAGTCACAATAACAATAATTGAGGTTAATCAATGATCAAACGAGATGATTCAGAGGAATCAAGTTTCTTGTTAAACAATCATTAGAATTGGATATTCATTTTTAATTTTAAAAACTAAGGTTAGGCTGCTGATCAGTCACGCACTAACCCCGAGCAAGGCATAAGGCTCTTCTCTATAAACTGGATCCAAGGCACACATTGGCCTAATTCGACCACGAATCTAGTCCACGTAAAAAAAACTATCCAATTCTAAAGTAATTCAATATGAACAACAATATAACTTAATAAAACAAGATCATAATCAACAGTGACGAAACATTTGTATAAAGGCATGATGCATTTCATGAGTATCACAAGGGTGTATCAAGGTATGTGTTAGATATATTTGATAATGTCATGGCTAATATGTTTTATGTTTAGATTTCAGATCTTATTTGAACAGAACAAATCAGTACTTAACTGATCAGTACTTATACTGGACGACAGAACTTAAGGGATATCAGTACTTATGTTATCGGGAGATAAGCATCAGGAGATAGATATCAGAACTTAAGTGCTGAAGGACGATCAGATAAGGACAGTAGCTGATTAAAGTTAAGAAGATCAAGATAAACATAAGAAGAGATATGCATGAAGAAGGAATTCCGTGAAGAATGGAATACTTGGAATAGAAGATATCTGATTGATATATATTAGGAAGCAGAATTATATTCCATATCAATTAGCGATTATCTTGTAACTGTGTAGTATATAAACACAGACATAGGGTTTACACTATAAGTGTTATCATAATCGAGAATATTATTTACTGTAACTCTAGCAGCTCTCGTGATATTTTGTTCATCACTGAGAGATAACAGTTCCAGATTGTAACAGAGTTTATTGTTTCAATAAAGTTTGTTTTCTGTTACATAAGTTCTTGAAGTTTGATTTGATTGTAATAAACACTGTATTCACCCCCTCTACAGTGAAAGTGTGACCTAACAAGTGGTATCAGAGCTTACTGTTAACACACATACAGTTAAAGATCCAAACACAATCATGTCTGACACAGAAACTCCAACTAAGCCTACCAAAACTGAGGAATCATCAAAGACATCAACTCAGAGTCGATATGAGACTATCAGAGTTCCCATATTGAGACCATCTGAATATCCTATATGGAAGGTAAGGATGACCATGTTTCTGGAAGCAACAGATCCAGAATACCTTGATAGAATCAAGGAAGGGCCTCACAAACCTACCAAGCTCGCTGTTGTAGTTGCAGGTGAAGCAGCAATGACCGTACCAAAGGAAAAGAGTGATTACACTGCTGAAGATATAGCATCTATTGCTAAGGATGCCAAGGTACGACACTTATTGCATAGTGCCATTGATAATGTAATGTCAAACAGGGTAATCAACTGCAAGACTGCTAAGGAGATATGGGATGCACTGGAGACAAGGTGTCAAGGAACTGAAACAGTTAAGAAGAACAGGAAGACAATACTCACTCAAGAGTATGAACACTTTGACTCTAGGACTAATGAGTCATTGACTGATGTATATGATAGATTTGTCAAACTCTTGAATGACTTGTCATTAGTAAATAAGGAGTTGATCTTGAAGATACAAACCTTAAATTCCTGTTAGCTCTTCCTGAATGTTGGGATTTGAAGGCAACAACAATAAGAGACAACTACAATCTTGATGAGACAACTCTTGATGAAATCTATGGAATGCTCAAGACTCATGAACTTGAGATGGAACAAAGAAGCAAGAGGAAAGGAGGAAAGTCAAGGACAGTTGCTCTCAAGGCTGAAGAGGAATCCCACAAACCACCTTCCTCAAAGAAAGACAAGGGTAAAGCTCTTATCATAAAGTCTGATACTGAGTCATCAAGTTCTGAGAGTAATGATGACTCAGATTCTGAAAGCTTGCCTGAAACTGATGCTGATGAGGAGATGATGAAGCTGTGTGCTCTTATGGTGAAAGGAATCACAAAGATTGCATACAGGAAGTTCAGGAAGGGAAAGAAGTTTTCCAGGAAAGGCATAAGTTCTGATAAGAAGAATTTCTAGAGATCTGAAGGAAGAGGAGGAAAGTCTGACAGAGGAGATTACGCTAATGTTAAATGTTATAATTGTGGTGAGAAAGGCCACATATCTCCTGATTGCAAGAAGACCAAGAGTGACAAAGGCAAAGCTCTTGTCACAAAGCAGAAAAGCTGGACAGACACCTCAGACTCTGAAAGTGAGGAGAACTATGCATTGATGGCAAATGCTGATAAATCAAGTTCTGAGAGCAGTTCTGAAGCTGCTGAAACAAAGGTACCTCAGACTACTTATGCTTTTCATACTGATGATATTAATGAGTTGAGAAGATATCTTAAAACCATGTTTGTTAGTTATAGAGATCAAACTTTAACATGTGAAAGATTAACTTCTGAAAATCTTGCTTTTAGGAAAAGAAATGATTTCTTAGAAAAAGAGTTAGTCATGTTCCATCAAACTCAGCAGGATAGAGATGATGCTTTTTATGTAAGGGATGAAGTGCTAAAAATGAATGAATCTCTAAAAACTGAGTTAGAAAAGGAGAGAGAGATTATCAGAACTTGGACTAACTCTGGCAAAACAACTCAAAATTTGCTAAGCAGTGGAAACTGGAAAGAGGGCTTAGGTTATGGAGAAAATAAAAATGAAAAAGGAACTGTAGAAATTAAGCCTGTTGATAAGCAAAAGCTGAAGTTAAAACCTGTTAAGTTTGTAACTGAAAAATCTGAAAATGAGAAATCAGAAGTTAAAAAGGAATTAGCTTCTGACAAACTAAAACAGGAAAAGACAGCTGAAGTTAACATAGGCTTAATGACAAAGAAGCAGTTTAAGCATAAGCTGAAAGATGTTAAGAATACAAACAAGGTAAAATCACCTAGGAAAAACAGAAATGGAAAGGAAGGTGTGAATAAAAGCAATAACTATAAATCTGTTCCTGATGCTCCTAGGAAAGCGTGTCATAACTGTGGAAGTTCTAACCATCTGGCTTCTTTTTGCAGGAAGAATAAGAATATTAACTCCTTATCTACAAAATCAGGAGTTAAGAGTCAGTCTGTTAGATACAAACCACAAAATCCTTGTTTTCATTGTGGTAGTTTATGGCATTCCATTTATACTTGTAAGGAATATCATAGTTTGTACTATGATTATTATCAAATAAAACCTTCTTTAAAGAAAGTTTCTGTTGTTCCTTCTAGTGTAAGTTCTGATTCAAAGTCTGGTAGTATAAGTTCTGATAAGAAAACTGTTAACATAAAATCTGATGCTAAATCCGCTGCAAATGTTAACAAACCTAAAAAGGCCAAAGGATCCAAGCAAGTCTGGGTCCTTAAAACTAATAATTAGTGGTCTTTTTGATTGCAGGGCAACAGGAAAAATATTTTAGTTCTGGACAGTGGATGTTCAGGACATATGACTGGAAATAAGGCCCTGCTATCAGACTTTGTGGAGAAAGCTGGCCCAAGTGTTTCTTATGGAGATGGCAACATTGGAAAAACTTTGGGATATGGCAATATCAATCTTGGGAATGTCATCATTAAAGATGTAGCTCTGGTCTCAGGACTTAAACACAACTTACTGAGTATAAGTCAAATCTGTGACAGAGGTTATCATGTTGATTTCTTTGCAGAACATTGTGAAATAGTTAATAAATCTAAAGAAAAAATTGTTCTGAAGGGATTCAGGCGTGGTAACATTTATGAAGCTAAGCTTTCAACAAGTTCTGATGGTTCTGCAATCTGTTTAGTGAGTAGAGCCTCAACTGAAGAAAGCTGGAATTGGCACAAGAAACTCTCTCATTTAAACTTCAACAAGATAAATGAACTGATCAAGAAAGATCTTGTGAGAGGACTGCCAAAATCAGTGTTTGTTCCTGATGGTCTTTGTGACTCATGTCAGAAGGCTAAACAAAGAAAATCTTCGTTCAAGAGCAAGACTGAATCATCAATTCTTGAGCCTTATTATCTACTTCATGTTGATCTATTTGGTCCAGTGAATGTCATGTCTATTGCAAAGAAGAAATATGCATTGGTCATAGTAGATGAGTTCACCAGATACACATGGGTGTATTTCTTGCACACAAAAAGTGAAACTGCATCTATCCTCATTGATCATGTCAAACATCTGGATAAATTGATCAAAGATTCTGTGAAAATTTTGAGGAGTGATAATGGCACTGAATTCAAGAATCTGATAATGGAAGAGTTCTGCAAAAATCATGGAATAAAGCAGGAATTTTCTGCTCCTGGAACTCCACAGCAAAATGGAGTTGTTGAAAGGAAGAATAGAACTCTCATTCAAGCTGCACGAACAATGCTTGAAGAAGCAAAGCTTCCAACCTATTTCTGGGCTGAAGCTGTGCAGACTGCTTGTTTTACTCAAAATGCAACACTCATTAACAAGCATGGAAAAACACCATATGAGATGGTGAAGAACAAGAAGCCAAATCTCAAATACTTTCATGTATTTGGATGTAAGTGTTTTGTTCTCAAGACTCATCCTGAACAGCTATCCAAGTTTGATCTAAAAGCTGATGAGGGAATCTTTGTTGGATATCCACTTTCTATAAAAGCCTTCAGAGTCTATAATTTGAGAACAAAAGTGGTCATGGAATCTATCAATGTCTCTTTTGATGACAAGAAGATCACTGGACTTGAAGATTGCATTGATCATGATCAGCTGAGATTTGAAAATGAAGATTCATATTCTGATACCTCAAGTCCTGACAGTCTAAGTCCTGATACTGTAAATTCTGATGGATCAAACTCTGATGTTATTGAAACTGTGGTGACTACGTCAAAGGAAGATGCACCAATGCAGGGGGAGCATACTCAAGATATTATCACATCTCAAGAAGCATCATAACATACATCTGGCTCTTCAAATTCTGATTCGTCAAGTTCTGATAAGCCAAGTACTGAAAATCTAAATACTGAAGGATCCAACTCAGAGAGCATAGTTTCAGGGGGAGCATCAGAAAATGAAACCGAAGACAGCATGAATCATGGGGGAGCATCCAGTTCTAGAGAAAATCTTCCATCTGCAAGGAAGTGGACATAATCACATACACCTTATTTGATAATTGGAAATCCTGAGGCAGGTGTCAGAACTAGAACAGGTACTTCGAATGAATGTCTTTACAATTCTTTTCTCTCTCAGTCTGAGCCAAAGAAAGTGGAAGAAGCTCTTCAAGATGCTGATTGGGTGCAAGCAATGCAGGAAGAGTTGAATGAATTTGAAAGAAACAAAGTCTGGACCTTAGTGCCAAGACCCAAGAATAGATCGGTTGTTGGTACAAAGTGGGTATTCAGAAACAAAACTGACAGTGATGGCATAATTGTAAGGAACAAGGCAAGGCTGGTTGCAAAAGGATATTCTCAACAGGAGGGAATTGACTATGATGAAACATTTGCTCCAGTTGCTAGGTTAGAAGCCATAAGGATATTCATGGCTTATGCTGCTCACAAAAAGTTTACTGTCTTTCAAATGGATGTGAAAAGTGCTTTTCTCAATGGAGAATTGGAAGAGGAAGTATATGTTGAACAACCTCCAGGCTTTGTAGATTCCAAACATCCAGGTTATGTCTACAGGCTTGATAAAGCACTTTATGGACTTAAGCAAGCTCCTAGAGCATGGTATGAGACTTTAGCTCAGTTTCTTCTGGAAAGTGGATTCAACAGAGGAACTATTGACAAAACACTATTCTATCTCAACCATGGCAAGGACTTACTTTTGATCCAGATTTATGTTGATGATATTATTTTTGGGTCTCCAAATGACAAACTTTGCAAAAAGTTTGCCAACCTAATGCAGTCAAGATATCAGATGAGTATGATGGGAGAACTTAGTTATTTTCTGGGCCTTCAAGTCAAGCAGAGTGAAGAAGGAACTTTTATTTGTCAATCTAAGTACACCAGAAACTTGTTGAAGAAATTTGGAATGCAAGACTGTTCAAGTGCATCCACTCCCATGGCCACTGCAACAAAACTGGATAAGGATACTGGTAATTCAGTAGATATTACTGATTACAGAGGTATGATTGGCTCACTTCTCTATCTAACTGCTAGTAGACCAGATATCATGTTTGCTACCTGTCTTTGTACAAGATTTCAAGCAGATCCAAGAGAACCTCACTTAACAGCTGTAAAAAGAATCTTTAAGTATCTTAAAGGAACAGCTGATCTAGGATTATGGTATCCTAGAGAATCAGATTTTAAATTAATAGGTTACTCAGATGCAGATTTTACAGGTTGCAAAATTGACAGGAAAAGCACAAGTGGTAGCTGCCAATTTCTTGGAGGCAGGTTGGTTTCTTGGTATAGCAAGAAACAAAAGTCAACTTCCACATCAACTGCAGAAGCAGAGTATATTGCTGCAGGAAGCTGCTGTGCACAGATTCTTTGGATGAAGAATCAGTTACTGGATTATGGGTTAACATATTTCAAAATCCCTATTTACTGTGATAATCAAAGTGCTATTGCTATGACAGGTAATCCAGTTCAACACTCTATGACAAAGCACATCAGCATCAGGTACCATTTCATCAGGGAACATGTGGATGAAGGTACAGTGGAATTGCATTTTGTTCCCACAGATCAACAAGTAGCAGATATCTTCACAAAACCACTGTGTGAAGCTACCTTTACAAAATTGGTAAATGAACTTGGAATGATTTCAGGTTCTTTCTCTAAATCTGCTTAAACTTGTTCTATGTTATCAGACTTTATGATCAGTATTTACAGAATTAATCTCTTTGTATATTCTGTGCATTAATTGATAAATGTCTTTAAGTACTGACTGTTGTCTGATATATGTTTCTAAACTCTGATAAGTGATATGTCTGTTTCAGTAACTATTCAATCCTATGAGGATAACTGTGCTAGATACTGACCTACTAGTCTTCAATAAACAAATGATCCCATGAAAGAAGTAATTATTTCTGTGGAAATCTTATGACACAAGCAAATTCTGATACTTGAGCTTAGTTTAGTTTACTTTATTCATCTTATTACTAAGTCCCAAATTAGAATAATGCTACTCATCTGTTTAAGTTCTGATTCTAGTAAAACTGCTGAATGTACTAAGTGCTGATAAACCTCACTTATCAAAAGAAAAAGAAAAAGAATCAAAGAATAATATCAGGTACTCCTTTGAGATCTAGAGTAAAAATGTGAATGGGACGACCCAAGTGCATAGCTGGTATTAAGTAAATATGCATTAGAAAAGCAAAATATTTTCTTGGTGACTTTTCACACTCTATGATTACTGGAGAAATACTCTGATAATAGCATAAATTCTGATAAGCAGTCGTGACTCACTTACACTGAGAAGCCACTGTAAAAGAGAATTTTAAAGATGCATAAAATTAGCACAAAAACAGTTGAGGTGGACTCATGCATGAACTCATTTATCAGTAGGTTTCAGGATAATGACAGCCCTTTAGCAAAATTTTAATTATGACTTATTTCTAAGATGTACTGAAGTAGATCAGACTTTACTCTTTGTCTGTTATTTAGCTTAATGCACACACTAATCACTCCATCTGAATGATGAAAATTTCTGTGGTGGTCTATGTTATTTTAGATAAACAGTCATTGTGTCATTTTTGCACAAATTCTGAGGACAAGTTCTAGTTCCACGTTCTGATGATTAAGTTCTGACGTTCATAACTAAGAACTTGTATGAGTATTTACTAAGATGAGCATTCCTTTTTCGAGTTAAGAAATTATGTTCTGATGACTGTTAAGTTCTGGTATAGGTCTAAGTTCTGATTTCTCAGTCTAATCCTTTACTTGGCTTATCTTTGAATAAAATTTGATAACAGTCTCAGTTTGTACTCAAATATGTTGAAGTGGAAGATTAATAGTCATTATGATTAGGATTAATGGTTTTGTACTTGAACAGTCCACTATTTCTTGTGTCTTGTGCGGTCTAGACCATGATTCCTCTTTCCAATGACTGTTATTCTTTTTCAAAGTCTAGGGAGACGAGGTAGAATTAATTATACCTGTCAGCATTAAATATCTTCGCGTCTCCTGGCATTCTCTTGCCTATATACACAGCCACTTCACATTAGTCTTCTCATCACACTTGTATCACAAATTCAGTCTTGTTTTTCATTTACTATCACAAATGGCTGAATTTGGCTGGTTCTACAATTACGGTGATGAGACTGTGCATGTCTTTTTGAATGGAATTCCAACTCCCTACCCTATCACCAACATCCCTCACAATCTCTGGATTCAATTTCCAGAGGTTATCAAACGTGATCTGGTGGCTGTTCGAAGAGACCTTCACCTTCGTCGTATTCATCAGCAAGAGCGAATCATTCGACTCGCTATCTTGTTTGTCGAAGATAGGAAGAGGAAGATGACTTAATCTCGTCTTCTTCCTGTTCTTCTTCATCCTCAGCTTTGTCAGGCTTCTTAGCTAGGACTAAAGCTGTTGACGTTAGGATTAGAAGCTTAGGGAAAATCTTGTATTGATGTAATTTCTATTTCATATATGTATTGACTTGATATATTAATGAAAACTGTTTTTACTTCAAGATTTTGTCTCTGAGTTATTTTATCTTGTGTTGTTAAATCCTGCTTGATATTCTGATGACCATTTAAATTTTGTCTTTATTTAAGTTCTGATTCTTTGTCAGCACTTATTCATCGAAATTATCTCGGTCAGTTTTAACATGATTCATTTTCAGAATATTAATGTTGCAGTGAAAAATAATTCAATCAGTGCTAACGGTTTAAATTTTGAATTAAAACTGTGTCTCTTGATAAATGAAATGGTTTTTCCTTGAAACAAGGCAACTGGGGAAGTAATCATTCCTGTTTTCTCGAGCCCAGTAACTATCCGTTATTACTGCATGTCTGACAGGTGTCCAACGGTAACATTTTTTTCAGAGTATAAGAACAACAGAGAGAAGATTTCTTTAATCTTTTATTTTCTTTATACTTTATCTCTCTTCTTACTTTTACTCTCTTTCTCATTCTTTCTCACGTTGGTTTTTCGTACAGACATTATCTCAAACACCTAACAGGCATACTTGAATTTCAATATTTTTTCACATGGCACCAAAGGATTTAATCATTGATGGAGCAAAGTTTGTTCCAAACAACTATGCTGCAATTCTTGATCATGCTGAAGCTCCATCTGAATTGCATTTTGTGCAAGATCTTCTTGCACATAGTGAGGTTGGGTACGCCTTAACTCAGCCTGAATTCTTTTCAAGTCAACAAGTTCTGCGGTTCTGGAGGACTGGAGTTTTTGATGATGGTGGTAAACGAGGAACTCCCAGTATTATCTTCCAAGTGGGTGATTCATCCTATGTAGTCACTCCTGGTACAGTACGAAGAGCATTACATCTTCCAGAAGATTGTACCTTCTCTATACCAGAGGAATCAGAACTTCGGGGGTTAATGACTGATTTGGGATATGAAAAGAGTCTGACGAAACTTGGACAGTTGAAACGGGCTAATATCAGAAGAGAATGGAGTTTCTTCTTCGATTGCATCACCAAGGCTTTTGGCAACAAGTGTTCAAATTTTGATGCCATCCCAATTCTGAGTCAGCACATCGGGTATGCTATTATCCATCAAACTCATTTTGATTTTGCAACTGGAATAATTGGTTTTATTGGGGATAGGATGACAGAGGATCGAGATGTTGTTTATTTTGCTAGATTCTGTCAACTTATTTATACGTATTGCACTGCTGAACCCCAGTTAGTCAGCACTCAAACCCCACCTTTTAAGGTTGCAAAAAGATACTTTAACGACCTGATAAATGCTGACACAAAGAAATCAATGGTGAGACAATTACAGATTCCTCAGTCTGTGAAACAGATTCTGGTAAATGCTGATCCTGCTACTTACAAATCTGTTTACTCAAATGTTCAACCAACTCACCATAACCAAAATCCATCAACCTCAGTACCTACCTCTCATTCTACTCAACCTACCCTCAGAACTTATCTCAAATCCTATCTCTCCACTTCACAGACTGCTCAACCTTCTTCTTCAGCACCTACTGTGAAGCCTACATCCTCTAAGCCAAAGAGAACAAAGACTGTTCCTCAAACACCTCAAAAGAGGAGAAGCATTACTTTGAGAGATGAATCAGATTCTGAGGATCAGATTCTTTCTTCAGAACCTGTGGTAGATGAAGCTGAGAAGGCAACTTCTCAGAAGGATTCTGCAATTGGGGGTTCTAGGCTTCTCAAGAGGCTTAGACGTATGACGGTTCCTGAAACTCCCAAGGAATCCAAATCAACAAGGAAGTACAAGAAACAGAGGGCACAAAGGCCAGTTTCAGATGATGAGGAGGAAGCAGCTAAGGAAGGGGATCAGGAATCTCTGATCTCACAAGACAAGGAATTTGCTCCAGTCACTTCTTCTCTATCAACTCCATCTCAGGAACCTGTATCTGACAAGGCTAATTCACCTTCTATGTCTCTTGTTGATCTAGGCACAAGTGCTGAAATTGATATTCAGAACCTGGTTGTGCCTGAAATACTTTTCTTAGAAGCTCCAACAACAAATAATCCTTCCACAACACCTGTTACTGATGCTGTTCAAACTCCTGAGTTATCACTCACACCTTCTCTGCATCAAGATGCTGATGATCAGATTTTAGGTGAGCATCAGGATATGGCTGTTGATCAGAACTTAGTATCAGATCAGCAATTAGAGGATGTTGAAGCCTCCATTGCTACTCACACAGTTGTCTTATCAGAAGATACTGATTCTCTAAGTTCTGATGCTGCAAATGTTGGAGATACTGGTGAGGCTGCTACAACTGTAGATGCTGATGAAGCAGGTCCTTCCGGACATACTCCTCCACTGACTCTTCCTAAGTCTGAACTGGTAAAGGAGTTTGTCATCAGGGATGCACCAGTACCTTGGAGTGAAACTCCTGCAGGTCAGGAGTGGACTAAGGAATGGAACTCAGTTTCATGTGTTCCAAATGGTTTACATCTTGCTGAGCACTTGACTAAAGCTGATGAAATGTTACATTCTGATGATTTTAAAACCCAGCTTAGAGTCACTGCATTGAGTACTAAACATCTACAAGGTCTTCATTCCAACACTCATGCAGAGCTACACAAGATTCAGGAGAACTTTATCAAACAGGAACAAGTTTGGAAAATTGATAAGAAAAAGTTCTTCCAACCTACCATTGACAGGGTTGCTTATATTGAGAAAACTCAAGAGAAGCAACAAGCTCAGATTGATCAAATTCTGACAAATCAAGCTTCTCAGCAATCGCAACTTACTGAAATCCAGACCTCAGTGGAATTACTTATCTCTCTTTTATTACCTGCTGATGCCAAAAAGGGGGAGAAGGTAATTAAGTCCAAATGCAAAACCAACAAGTCACTGCAAGGAAAGGATGATGGAAAAGATGACCAAGGAAACTCTGGAATGCGTAGTGGTCATAGTCAAGGTAGAAGGTTTACATCAAGACAAGCTAGTCACAGAACAAGTTCTGATACTGGGAAAAGAATAAGTCCTGCTGCTGGTAAAAGGATAAGTTCTGATGAACTTCTAGATCTTGATGAGGAAATGTCAAGACAGTTATTTCTTCAAGAAAATCCAGGGATGGACTTGGAAAGTTTAAAGGAAGAAGAAGCCAGACTTAAATCAGAGAAAGTCACATCTAAATCTGAAGCTTCTGGTAAAAAGTTACTTCCAAAACCTAAAGGCATTGTGATCAAAGAAAGGATACATTCTGAAGAAACTTTGGCTAGATCACAACCACAGATAGATCCAAGATCCAAGGGTAAAGAAAAGGTTGGTGAACCTATCAAGCCTTATGTACCTCCTGAGAAAGAAGAAATTACTGATGGAAAAGATGATCTTCCTCTGACTTCAAGAAAAGTTCTTAAAACAACCTCTGACATGGCTCAAGTTGTTCAGAGTCAAGAAATTGTAAGTTCTGATATTCAGAAGAAGCAAGTAACCTCTGACAGTGCTCAAGTTAACTTGATATCAGAAAATAAATCTAAAACACTCCTACCAGGATTCACTAAAGCAAAACAGACTCAATCTTTGAAGACTACTCCAAGTGGTTTTGAAGCAAGAGTAGTTACTGGAAAGGAAGCTAGAGATAAAACTGGATTGGGAAGTGCTGATGAAAGAAGAGTACACAACACTACCGATGATCCAACTTCCTTGAGTGAACCAGGTATTGGAGCAACTCCTGAGAGATTGAATCAACTAGAATCTGTACAGATGGTTTACCATACCTACTTGAAAGAATACATCATGTTGTATTTCATGACAGATGGTAGGGTTTATCATATAAGACAAAATGCCATTCCTTTGAAGTATTTTGAAGAATTGGAGCATGTACTTTTCTTACTTCAAGTGGATGACAGAATAACAGAGACTGCTGCAAACTACTTAAAAGAACAAATTCAGAGACAGAAAAGGCTTTATTCTGTTAAGTCTGACAGCAGATATGTTCCAAAGTACAGAAATCACAATGGTGATATTGTTGATATGAACCCTAATACTGCACAGATCAGAACATATCTTGGTATTAAGGGGCTTGAATTCAATCTAGAGTCTAACAAAGCTTATGTCATAAGACTAGATCGGGAGTTGAGAAAAGCAAAGATTAATGATCTCAGAGCTGCAATATTTCAAACTGGTGAAGATACTGCAGAGCTTAAAGATGTCAAATGGAGAATGATTGATGAACTCAGATATGCTGAGAAATGTTTGTTGAAGAATTATCTCAGAACAACTCCTGACATCAGAGAGATCAGAAAATGATGAAGCCAAGTCAAAGATCTACAACTACTTAAATTCTGATGTGTATACAGACTAAAGTTGTTATCAGAAGTTGAATTGGTAAAAGCTTTAAGGACTGTAAGTTGTAATTATCTTGTCTATTTCTCATGCATTTGTACTTAATGTTTTTGACATCATCAAATATCTGTTAAACTTGTATATTTTTCTAATTTACAAGTTGGGGGAGATTGTTAGATATATTTGATAATGTCATGGCTAATATATTTTATGTTTAGATTTCAGATCTTATTTGAACAGAACAAATCAGTACTTAACTGATTAGTACTTATACTGGACGACAGAACTTAAGGGATATCAGTACTTATGTTATCGGGAGATAAGCATCAGGAGATAGATATCAGAACTTAAGTGCTGAAGGACGATCAGATAAGGACAGTAGCTGATTAAAGTTAAGAAGATCAAGATAAACATAAGAAGAGATATGCATGAAGAAGGAATTCCGTGAAGAATGGAATACTTGGAATAGAAGATATCTGATTGATATATATTAGGAAGCAGAATTATATTCCATATCAATTAGCGATTATCTTGTAACTGTGTAGTATATAAACACAGACATAGGGTTTACACTATAAGTGTTATCATAATCGAGAATATTATTTACTGTAACTCTAGCAGCTCTCGTGATATTTTGTTCATCACTGAGAGATAACAGTTCCAGATTGTAACAGAGTTTATTGTTTCAATAAAGTTTGTTTTCTGTTACATAAGTTCTTGAAGTTTGATTTGATTGTAATAAACACTGTATTCACCCCCTCTACAGTGAAAGTGTGACCTAACAGTATGTATAAGAAATGGCCTTCAGCCTGTAGGAAAATCGGGTATTAGATGAACAATAATTTTACAAGGTTTAGTTTTTTGATGTCAGAAGGTATGGTTGAGTATAAAAGTTTCTGTATGTTCAAACAATTTTGTTCCAATGCTTGGTATATGATGGGTATATATTTATGGAGTACTATCGTATTTGTGTGGTTTAGTATATGGTAAACCAACAAGAAATAGTTCGCAAAGAGTAAGGCTTACAGCTCAAAAATCAAATGATGTGGCTCAGCTTCAAGGCTGAAGGATTCAAAATACTTACAATATAAAACATAGCTATTTTGAATATTTAACAATATGTCACGAGAAAATTTAGAAATATTTGCATTATATCTCGAAAAAGGTTTAGAAGTACTTGCCTTATCACAATCGATTCCAATTTCACTTGTACTTGTCTAATGACTTTATTCAACAACCACTCGTCTACTTTTCTATGCCTTGCTTCTATTCACTGATCACCTGCTGTATTTTCTACGCATTGATTCCACTTTTTGATCACCTGCTTCCCTTTTTTAAGCCTTGTCTACTCTGCTAGGCATCATAAGTATCTATCAATATTCATCTCACATTATTCTAATCGTCACATGAACGTCATAAGGTTTCATCTACCCTTCGTTCCACCAAAATTCGATTTACGGATTAAAAGTTATGCTAAAACAAGTAAACATTGATCATATAGACCGACAATCAAACAAAGAAGTTACATATAGCACAGAGCACGTCAAACAATCAATGAAATTTCATTTTAAGGAAGTCTCGGGCCATAAACAGTCTTTCGGGTATTTAATATGATTTTTAAAATATTTTTCGGAGTCAAAACGGTTCGTTGGATCAATTTTAAAACAATAAACACGGTTCGGTTGGCCAAATCTGGCTTCAAAATAAATTTATAATACTTATCGATCCTTGAAAATAATTTAAAATAATATTTTAAAGCTCGAAACTATTTTCGTAATTTTTAAATCATTTATAAATAACTAAATCTAATTAAATAATTAATTAAAATCAATTAATAATTAATTAAATCAATTAATCAATTAATTTTTGCATTAATTGACAATTTAATCAATTAATTATTAATTAAAATTAATTAACTAATTAATTTAGATTTATTTTTGAATTAAAAATAATTTTTGGAATTAAAATAATAATTTTTGGAATTTTCAGTAATTAAAAATGAATTTTTATAATTAAAATAAATAGAAAATATGATTTTCAATACTTTATAAACAGGAATCCAAAATATGCAAACTCTGGAAACCTGGGGGACTAAACTGTTTCGTTTTTAAAACTATAGGGGCTAAACTGCAATTTTTACACCCCTCGCCGGAAAATTCCCCTGTCTCGCCGGAGAACTCGATTCCGGCATCCACACACCACCATCACCTCCAGATCACAACTACAGCTTACAAGGAACACAACCATGTATTCAAATCGTTCTAATAACGCCTGAGTTGGCCGGAAATTGGCCGGGAAGTTCGCCGGTTTCCGGGGAACTCGAAGAAACTTCAAATGACAACTCCCTTCGAACCAGGGATCGTCTGTTAACATACTATACACCAATCAATTGAAAATTTCAAGGAGAACAAAACCCACCCATCTAGAACATCTGTTAATCCCTAAATAAGAAACCCCCAAATTCAATCAAGAACATTCATACGGGTTATAAATCCTAATTTCAAAATTCGAAAATAAAACTCAATTTTGAACATGTTATTGAACTTTAAATCAGTCATATGACATATCAAAATCATCAGGAAGAAAAGTTCTACAACATGCAAGCATCAAATCAATCAAAAAATCTTCCGAATAAAAATTCATATTTTTAATCAAAATAATTCAAAATTAATAAAAATTATAGAAAAATACCCTTTGATTCCGTAGTTGTAAGGCTTATTGATTCTGATAGAACACCTCAAGACCTTCATTTTGAGTACACGAGATTTCCAATCGGAATCCGGTAACGCCTTGAAATTGCAGTTTGATTCTCAGAAGTTTATATGAATATACGTATTTTCTCTTTAAAATTATATAATTTACTGGCTGCAAATGATTTTCTGTACGAAATAAAATACGGTAAAGGCTATTTATAATTACGGGAAATTAGTATCCCGTTGGATCATTTCGGATATAAAATAGTCCGTTTATTTATAAAAACGGATCCAAACAGTACCGGTTTTCAGGATAATTATCCAAATCTGTACAATTTATGTTACGGTCTTGGTCTCAGCGCCTAGTTACACGTATTTCGAGGTGATAATTATAATAATTTAATAAAAAAATTCCGTTTATAAAAAATACGAGTTTTATTGATTTACCGAAATAAATATTATATCAAAAATATTGCACCGGGACCCGCACAGGACAAACCGTACGCCGGATGGAAAAAGTCGAAACATGGAAAATGCTCGGAATATTACAATTAGGTTAATAAGGAGTTTTCGGAAGAGTTTTGGGTTATAAAAACGTAAAAACGGTTGAGCTCGGCTGGTTCCCGATTATATAAAATAGTTTGTAATTACTCGGAAAAAGAAATTATAAAATCCATAAATATCCAATAAAATCATAAATCATCATAAAAATAAATAGGAAGATATGACAATTATCTATATTTTATTTTGGACATATAAAAATTAAAATATTCAAATTATATCATATTTACATATCCAAACACAGATACCACTTCATAGATAATTACCAAAATTCATATAATAATCACATAATATTTATTATTAACAAAAATAATTATACGTCATATCCCAGATATTACAGCTAGGATTTTTCTCTAAAAACGTGGTGAAACTTTTAACCCTAAAATTATACATCTTAATTGTCACACCCCTAACTTAACAAACAAAATAAATAACTATTACAATATTTAAAAGAAAGTAAACATAACTGAATCCAAGATCTTACAGTTTAGGATTTGGAACAGCCCAACACTACCATCTATTACAACTGATTTAAATATCGAGTCCTCACAGAAAACTATCTCTTATTCTACCTGAGCTCGGACATACGCATCGGCGTCACAGGTCTTACGTGCTGTCTGCTTGAATCTAACCATAATTGCTAGCTGTAATATCAGGGTAAAGCAAGGAGTGAGCCAAATGCTCAACAAGTGCTAAACAGTACGATACGAAACATAAATCGAGATATAAATTAAAGAAGGACAATGCGAAGATATAACTAATAATAACAAGAGATGAAGTTTTGGGTGATGGCATCATTTGCTTGAATCAAAACATTTTCAAAATCATAACTTAGTCAAAATCATTTTATGACGCTACAGATTACACCCGGTGATCAGCCGCGAAGTAATCCCGAACCTCGCTGGGTTCTAAAACATTAATGGGATCCCTAGGCAACTTTTAAGCCTACAACATAAGTGTGGAATGGACTCGCGTCTCAGTCCAGATCCACCATTCAAAGAAAACATTTATCCCCCTTTGGGACTGAAAATCCATATTTTAATCATTTCAAAAACTGATGCCGATTTATAATAAAATCTCTTAAATAGTAAGCATTTTTATCAAGGGATTATAGATCAACTTTGAAACACTGGGAATATGTCACCAAATTTCAGGGCCATGATCCACTAGACTTCACTATATTAGGGTAGTTGAAAGGTTTCCATATTCAAGAACTTTGACAAGGAGATTTAGCAAGGCTTTTGGGTATTATGAAAGAGAAATGCCAAACTAGGCTTAAAGCAATGGTTTTCGACAAGGTACAAGTACTAGAACATCAAGAAGATAAGTTTGATGAATACTAGGGGTGTTGAGTTATGAAGAAATGATTTTTAGCTCAAGGTATATCAGGATTGTCAATCTTCAGGGTAAGAAAAAGGGTTATCAATCAATTAAGAACAACTTTGAAGAAAATCTGGCTTTAAGGTATCAAGGTAAAGTTTCTATTTGGGGTTCAAGCATCAGGGTGAGATGTCAATATTTTAGGAATCAATAGCATGTTAATCAAGAGGATCAATCAAGTATTATATCAAATCTTTATCTTATCATGACATTCCAATTACTTTGATATACTAGCGTGATACGATTTTTGCAATATCAATATGTACTTGAGGGTTCATGGCATTTCTATATAATACAAAGATAGATTTAAGTATCACTTGATTCAAGTACTCGCATCAATATATGAACTAATTAACACACATTTGCAGTGTAAACGAAAAACAGGTTGAATCACTTGCCTTGAGAAAGGCTGGTCTGGTCTGGCTGGTAGGAGCAACTGGAAGCTTTACTCGACCTTTATGGCAAGTTTAACCTCGTCTCGAGATCCTACATAAATAATAATAACCTCATTATAATATATTCTCACCAACTCAACCTATTTATAACCCGAAATTAAACACAAATGACACTTAGGCCTATATGCACTCAATTTATAATCACCTTATAAATACCATAGTCCACATAGCCACATATACTCACATATCATATTTTAATATCAAATAATATCACACACACCATAATGCAACACTAGGCTTGGATGATCTCGATCCCCAACTTAAGTTACTTGATCGCTAAACTAGACAAAGTCTCCAAATTTTGGCTTCCTAACTCGATGTGCCTTTATTAAAATATCCAAAAACTATTGACCATCACTTGGGCCTTTAACTCTAATGGCTTTATACTATCTTGCAACCATAGTGGTCAACCTAGGTCTCACTCATAAGTGCTCTAAAACTATGTGGTAAGTGAAAGTGCTCACTGGAGTAAATTTCAGAATGACATCTACGGTTTTTTTAGTGTATTAGGCACTCTTAAACTACAAGTTTACCTCCAAAATTTCTACACTAGACTCTTCTGACCATAAGACATCTCCCAAACTTGATGTGGCTCAAGGGCCTAGCTTGGGCTTCCTTGGGCCTAAGCTTAAAGTCCATGGTTCCCCTGTTTTTCTGGGCAGAAAACGCCCTGACTTGAACTAACTTGTGACACATGGTTCTAACTCAAATCCTATGAACTATGGTTGGAAAAACTCCTCTGACACTCCCTCTAACTAATTCCCAACAGGGTCTAATGAGGGCCTACCCATGACATGGTCAAAACTTCCTATTTCTAAGTTGCAACAAAACTGTCCCCTACTGGACAGATTTTGTGATTTCACTCGTGCACCTAACCAAACGACTTATAAACCTCCAACAAACACCTAAAACCTTTTATATACTCCTAGTGCTAGCTTCTGGTGGTTTGGGACTCAAAGTGCACAACAATGACATGGTCAAAACTCACTCTTAACCTCAGGGTACCACACTGATTTTCTGCAGAAACTAAGACTCTCCTTTCACCAAGGTTCTCTCTTAACAAACCCAACCACCAAAAACCAAAATACCCAAACCATAACTTAACTATGGTGATCTACTAAACTAACTCCCTTACACTCAAAATAGGCTTAGTGGAGATCATCCTTACCTAAGGTGCATCATAGAAAAACAAAGAAAATCACATTACACAAATTACAAGTCATCAAGTTTTGAAGGACAACAACTTTAACCTTCATGATAAATGTAAACGAAATAACATCAAATTTTAAGAAGAACAATTCTTAATTAATATCTTAACTTAACTAAAATTAAGGTTTACTAATAAAATATCAATCCGAATGATCAAGAACTTTCAAAAATTCAAGAGTAATCTACATGCATGCATGACTTCGAGTCTTACAAACCAAAACAACATGCTTTCCAAATAAATTTTCATTTTAATTCAACATGCAAGCCTATCATGGATTATATCTAAATGACCACCTAGCATGCAAAGGTTTTTACCAAGATTTCACTAAGATTTTCATGTTATTATCACAAAAACACACAAAATAAAACAAAGCAACCAAAGCACCATCCATTCGGCTCCTATCAAATCATGGCCGAATGGATCAGGGTGAAAACAACATTTGCATAAGTGCAACACACTCATGTCTAGCCATTCTCAGCCCTATGATACTATAACTCATGGTGAAAGCCTTGAATTCACAAGTATCAAGGATATTTACTTTGAGTTTAACAAAAACACCACCATGCAAAGTCAACACATAAGTTTTCTACTCTAAACTCTTGAGATATACATGAACAACATGTAGGGACTAAGATTACTTGATTATAGGATGCTTATTTGAGTGAAGAAATGAAGAAAGAAGGGAATGGGAGTCTCGGTTTTAGAAGGGCCGAGAGGGAGGGAGAGAAAGCCGAGAGGGAGGAGGAGAAGAAGAGGAGAGTGAAGTGGTGGGGTGAAAGTGGAGTGGTGATCACTCTTTGATTTGTTTTTATGTCTTGATTTGACTATAATGTGAGTGGGTTTGGGAAATGACAAGAGTAACCTTCTAGCTAGAGTTAGGCTATCTTGCATGCAAGGTCAAGGAGGTAATTTGGCTAATAAATCATGAGTTAGTGGGTTTGGAAATGTCTTCTTTGTCCTTGAAGAGAATAGAAGGGTGGTTTGCATGCAAGGGCTTCCTTGTAATTTGCTAATTATCACAACTAAAATTTGTAAAGATTTATTTTTATAAAATAAAATACAAGTTCAAAAATTATAAAATTTATACCATAAAATAACTTGGATTTTCAGAAATTTTATAAAATCACTTTTGAAATTTGTGAACAAAATAACTTTTAAAAGAAAATATCTCCAAGGTTTAGAATATTCCTTATAAATCAAAAATAAAGTAAATAAATAAACTTTTGTTTTGAAAAATCATATACTACATAAAGCAAATTTAAAATGCAGAAATTTTCATTCACACAAACGTACAATAATTGAATATATTTGCATTCGGCTTTAAAATTATACCGAATTCACAAATAATATTACACAAAAATGCCGGTCGTAACATTAATGCATATATAGGGGAGAGAGAATTAGGGCCTAACCCTAAACCTAATGGGCTTCTAAAAAGACCCATTCTATTTTGAGTTAGTATTATTATTAAATTCGAATTTTAATATATTTACAATTAATCAAGTATCACTTAATTAATTAAATACGAATAAATAATAAAATAAATTGTTTAAATTCATAATTTAAATAACACTCTGTTCAAACGTTCTTTGTTTGTGACCCTTTAGGTTATTACTACATTGGCAATAATTTTATTTTCCAATAATAAAATTATAAATAATGAGTGGCCTCTAGTAATACATCATTTCTCCCAAGTAAATTTAATAATTGGTGATTCAATTAAACCTTTCGTGAATAATGTACAATATAATATAATCCCTTTAGCCTTATATTATAGATCAAACTCGAGGCATGCATTGTGTCATCTTCTGTAAACGTTTAATCCTTCTTTCCTTGATCAATGAGTAAACTATTAAACAAATCAGTATTTGAGCACGATCATGCATTTTATAGTCTTACTCAATCAAGAGGCCAATAATATCACTCGTTTAAAATAGGAGTGCTAAATCCCATTTAGATCATTCATATTTCTCATACGATTCATAATATACCCAATGTCTACTTTTATGATTACCCGGTCAAAGATAACTTTTAATAGTATCAAAGTATATTAATTCTCGTATAGAAATATAATGATTTCAGGTCTAAGGACCAATACATCATTATCACTGTGAGATTAACTTATGACACCTTAAACATGTAGTATCTCACAACGGGTCAATCCAGCACCATGTATTTAATACATGTGCATGTGTCTTGACTTTAGTATCACCATACCTATGATTAATGAGATGTGATCATCAGTCAACAAACACACTAGTCTCAGCGATTTTATTATTGTGCCTTAATAATAATACTTGACTAGGGACCTTTAAGAATATTAATACTATTCTCATAATCTCATTTCTAAGTCACATACTTAGAGATATAGACTCACATATCATATTCTAATGATATTTATTAATCTAACATTTTATCACAGAAAATAAAGATATAATAAATTACTAAAGAATAATCAATAGAATCATAATTAATAATCCAAATGTTTCATAATACAAACATAATAGTGTTGTCTCTAGGGCATAAACACTAATAATAATTTGACTTGTCAATATCTCTAATCCTCATGTCTTCAATTTGGCTTGTCGATATCTCGGAGACTTCTCTATAAGCTTTTCTTGACTTCTCGATAAGTCATTCTGGAGTTCTCGAATGACTTCTCTATAACACTTAATCTGCGACTTGTAGACTTCTTGACTTAATTTTTTTTTCAAAAAACAGATTTATTCAACTTCAAACTTCTTCAACTTTCTCTGAGGCATGGTCTTTATGATCTTCTCCCAGAGCTTATTCTTAGGCTTGAGACTGTTTACAGAAAAATACTCTAGTCTAGTCTATTTACATTTTTACAGACTTAAATGTTACAATACAAAATGCAAACTTAGATTACTATACAACTTACTTAGGGTTGTCAATTTGACTTAGTCTTGTTATTGTATAGGCATGTCTTGCACAACAATCTCCCCTAATTTAGGAGAAGATTGCTTATCACAAATTCATTTCTGTTAACAAGACTAAGCCCAAGCTACAATGGAAAATTAGATTAATTCATATAAATTGACACAAATACAACATATATATATTAGGTGTTTTCATGAGTTAAACAGACACATATATCAGACAAATATTGTATCTCTTGTTTCTTCTCTAATGAGGTCCTTTAAATATACAAGAATTTCAAGTTCCTCTATTATTGGTGTCCCTCTTAGAGCTTCCACAAGTTTGAGTCTGTCACGTTTTGGATAATCACTCAGCAAATCAATCCTAAATTTTGAGAATGTGCCAGCTTTAACATTTGGAAATCTTCCATCCTTGCGAATTTTGCTCATCCCTTTTGCCTTGAGTCCTTCCGATCTTTTAATGTACATTTCTATTTTCTCATCATACTTCCTCTTCCTCTCCTAATATTCAACCTTGTTTATTGCCCTTCTTTCCTCCCTTACCATCAACCATTCAGCTAAAACAGATCTCCATGCCTTGGTTGCAGTGTCTTTGTCCTTTAGTAGGCTTATCACTCTCTTGATTTTTGTGGGTGAAAAGGTGTCCATTAAGTTACAGCCAAGAAATGTGAAAGACCCATCCTCAAAGTAGATTCTTACTTCCCTCAGTGTTACAACCCAAACTCTGACTATTTCCTCAGCTAGTTGTTGAAAGTAGTATTCATCTGAGTTGCACTAGTTTAGAGGTAGAAAATCACTTTGCATGAAACAATTCCAGATGGCCCTCTCAGTAACTTGTACTTTCTTAGGTTTCTCCAAACAGACTTGTAGTGAACTTTGAGTGATGGCTTGACAGAAGGGAGGTTTGTGATTTTCTTGAGAAATGTTTGGCTCGAGGTTATTGGTATTTTCAGAAATGAGTTAGTAGTCTGTTTGTACAAATATTTAGGCTTTGAGGTTTGAGGTGGTTTGGTATTTAAGTTTATTGGCATAGAGGGTTGAGCTTGGTTAATTTGGATTTTTAGGGTTTGTTGTTGTTGTGGTTGTGATCCATCTACCTTCTTCTTCCTTTTTCTTTTATCACCTCTCTTTTTCTCCTCCTTCTTCTTATCTTTGCTTTTAGCTGCCTTAGAGGATTGACTTGGATTTGAGCTAGAAGGTTTTTGATCATCTTTCTTCTGATCATCATCATCCAAGTTATCCTTATTGATTTGACTTTTAGGCATGTTTGCTTCAGAGTTCCTCAAATATCTTCCCAATAACTTAATAATTTCTTCATCTTCAACAATCTTATTTTGCTTGAATTTCAAATCAGACTCCAGAATCATGATGAGCTTTTTGTTGGCCATGACATATTGCTTAGGGATCTGGAAGTGTTTGCAATGTTTGGTAGTAGCACAGATGTATGCCACTCCCTTGCTTGGTTGAAAATATGCTTCTGAAAAAGCAGCCATTTGAGCATTCTTTAATTCAGTTAACAATAGAGTGTCTTCATGAATCACTCTTTTGACTTTGTTTATCCAGAATATCCAGCTCAGATGCCCTTATAAAGATAATATAGTTAAGGGACACCTGCATACACCTGTCTACCCCTGAGTCATTTATGTTGAACATAATTCTTTTCTCCTGAAAATTGTCCTTTTAGTCAATGACTAAGATCACCCTTATAGAGTTTATTGTCATGTCCAAGTCCTTCTTGTAAGTGAAGAAATTGTTATTTAGAGAAGCCCTGAGAGCCTTGAGCAATTCATCAAATTCCCTGCTCAGACTAGGTCCCTCAGCTGCTCTGATAAGCCTCTCCAATCCAATATCAACTTCTTGATATTTGCTCTTGTCAGCAGCTTGGACAGTTTGAGTAGATGATCTTAATAGCCTAGCTTCTATCTCCCCCTTAGTCTTATTTCCAGGCATGATAAGAGGAGTAGGAATTTCAGGCCTCACAGCTTCTGGAAGTGCAGGCAGAGGTATGTTGAGCTTTTCCATGATAGCTCCCAAAGCCACAACATTTTGTATTTTTAAGTGCTTGTGGGAGTACACCAAGGTCTAAATGGCTGCATGTTGACTCTGCACTAGTGTAGTGAGAGCATGCACTAGAGTTGTGACGTTGTCATTTGAGATTTCCAGAGTGGAGACTTGACTTTGAAGAGCCTCAATATTGAGATTGGTAGATGTGGAAGTAGGTGGTTGAGAGCTTGTAGATACCGAAAAGCCAAAAGTTGCTTCCACAACTTGTTTGATACCATCCATGAGCAGTGCAGAAGGCACATATCTGCTTTGGTGAAGCTGGTCCAGCTTGATCTTTGTGTCATTTGGATTGGTGATTTATTGTTGAACTACTTCATTAAGAGCAATGAAAGATTGTCTGATATTTTTGACATCTTTTTTCACAGTATGTTAGTCCCTTAACAATGCAACAAGAATTACAGAAGGGGGTTGAATGGAATTCTTGAAACTTTTTCTAGGTTTAAAAATTGTTCTACCTTAATAATATATATCTGTGTGAATTGATTTGCAAAGTGCGGAATAATAACTTGAGATGAATCAAAACAAAAGTATTTAAAAAGCACAATTCTTTAAAAACTTTATGGTGGATTAGTATGTATCCACCAGAGATATATATTATATATCAAGAGAACTCTGTGTAGCAATAAAAGCTCACAACTGCTTACAAATGAACAATTAAGATTACATAAAAATGCTAAGGGTGCAGCTTACAAATGTTTCTCTGAAAAATGTTCTTAGTCTTGTTGTTGTTCTATTTGCTACTTCTTGGTTTATATATCACCAAGATTACAAAATAATAAGACAAGATAATAAAACAAAATCTATCAAGTCTAATACTATGCTGCTTCATTACTCTATTCCAGCATCTTTGATTATCTACATAATAGCATGGAAATGGCAATGCTTCTTTGTTCTCTAAAACCCAGTTGAATAGGCTTCCACATTCCATTTGCATACACTCGATGCATGTGACTGTGTTATCACTGTCAACAGCTGTTTGAATTCTTTATCCGTCGGGTTCATGATCATCCGTCGAGTTCATGATCATCCGTTGGGTTGTCTTGTTGATCATCCGTCGAATGGCATTGTTGTTTATCCGTCGGGTAGCAATCTGGTATTTGACTTCATTTCATTTATGCAGAATTACAAGACATCATTTATGTACAATTAATCAACCTATTCTGCATATCTAGTTAAAGTCAACATGACTTGAGTACTACTTACGGAATCTAAACAATATGTATGCAGAAATGTGCTACAGACTTATTGTTACATAAGCTACTCACTCAATGGATAATAAATCATCATCCGTCGACACTATAATCCTTATCTGTTGAGTGCTACATTTTTCACTAAGTAAAATCTACTAAGGTGTTTTGTTAATGAAATCATCAAGTTCACAACATATCCACAACAATCTCCCCCAATTTATGTCTCCTGGAATTGTAGCCATAAATTAAGAGAAACTTGATGATAACAAAACAACCTAAAAATACAACTCTGAAAGTAAGTAGATAAAACTATAAAGTGCTTCAATTAACAAAATGTACAAAGTTTAGCTCACAGTCATTTTCAAGGTGCTTCTCTAGCCTGAGCAGATTTATCTAGTTCCTTGAGGGTCTGGATCTCTTTCCAAGCTTTCTGTTGTTTTCTTCTATCTGATTTTGGAGCTGTCTGTGGAATTCCAGTTCATCAGATTCTGAGAGATTTAGCTTTTCTTGCATTTCCAAAAGAGTCCCATTGCTAGAGATGCTCAATTGGTCTTCTAATCTGAAAAATCTTCTCACTCCTTTGTCATCCATGAACTCCATCAGCCAGTAGGGCCTTAGATGCACTCTTCTCCCTGTATAAGGAATAATTAGAGTCTTTGGGAGTGCATCTTTAGCTCTAATACTCCTCAGTTCTTCAATCTTCTTTAGAACTAGTCTTCTTGCAGTTACATTGAATCCAAAGTTCTTCTTGAATGATGAATAAACCTTTATCAGTACAGCTTGGCTTTCTTGAAGGATCCTGTGAAGTGGCCATTGAATCTCCCTTCTTCTCTTGTACTTGAAAACTAACCTTTCAGGTAAATTCCTGTAGGCATCAATCCCTCTCACTTCTTCTAGTTCATCTAGATAGAGATTTAGATCAGAGAATTCCTTGATATCACACAAGTACATGTAATCTCCCTTGTTGGCTTTGGATTGAGTTTTAGTTAGAGATTTGGATTTGAGAGGTGACAACTTCACTTTCTTGACTGCTCTTAACTTTGTTCTCTTTGGCTTGTTAAGGACTGGCAGATTGAAGTCAGGAATTAGTAGACTTTCCCAGTCTATAAGTTCATCCTTAGGCGTAATAAGTTCACCATGAATGTTCCTATAAGGATCCACCACCTTAATATCTTCAAATACCACAGAGGGTTTTGATTCTTGAGTTGTAGTTGTAGTGGATTCCTTGGAAAACTGATCCTCCAATTCCTTACTAGCAAAGTTCAATTTTCTTTTGGTTCTTTTGGCCAATTCCTTGTATCTTTGAGATTTCTTCTGTTGTGATTCAACTTGCTTCTTTGGATCTTGAGATTCGGTGATTTCAAGTGGCTGAGCAGGAATTTGTTGTGTTGGATTCACAGCTTGTAGCTTGGCCAAGATAGCAGCTTGCTCTTTCTTTTGCTTAGCCTTTTTGGCATCTAGAGCAACTTGCTTCTTTTCTTGTTTTAGTCTTGCCTTTTCTTCTCTCTTTGCTTGAGCAAATTGAGGATGTCCACCCACTACACAAATTTCTTTACCATTTATGAACACTTTAGCAATTCTCCTTTTTATAGCTGAATCAGCTGGATCCTTGTAGAAGGCAATTGATCTTGACAGAAGCTTCTTCTTATCAGGCTTAGGTGTCTCATACACTGTATCCAAAGGGTTCTTTAATGATGATTTTGGATAGTTCACCCTTGGCTTCAGAATTATTTCAGCCTTTGGAGATTTGATGCAGGATGGCTATCCTCTTTCCAGATAGTTCATGCTCATTTCATTCACAGAAATCTGCTTGACTTGAGAGTGATAAATGCCTGACTTTTCTGGCTTCTTTACTAGCCCAAACTTTTTCTGAATGTCCTCATCAATTTTCTCCCAGTTGATTGGCTTCAACTGCTCCTTTTCAGCTGCTCTTATGTTGGTTGTTGCTTCATTTATCAGATCAATACTGTCTGTTACTGGTGGCTTAGTGAAAGCAATTATAGGCACAATTACTTTACTGATTTGAATGTGAAGCTTCTCCCCCTCACTTGGTCCTTTCCTCCCCTTTTTGTTATCATCAAGTTGAGTAGATGAGGAGGTTTATGCAGCCACCAGTTTCTGAAGCAAGTCTGTCTGTTGAGCTTGATGTAGATGAATGGTTGTTAGAGATGCTTCCATAGCTGACATTCTAGTATCCAAGGCATCTATCTTTGTGGAAAGATCAGGATTTTTCCTGAGTTGTCTCTTAATATCAAGCATTGTAGCTTCTGGAAGCTTAGAGTCCATTTTGTCAGAAATGGCCTTCTTCATCTCATCAATATCTCATTTGATGGTGTTGACATCTCTAGCATATTGGAAGCCTTGAATTTGTTGTAGTTGCAGAGAAGCAAGATGTGCTTGAAGAAACTTTATGGTGTTCGCATTTGTAATGGTTTGAAGAGCATAATTTGTTTGATTTATGAGTTGGATCAGGGTTGTCTTGAAATAGTGTTCATCACAATGTTTTGAAAATGCCCATGATGGCATGCCTGATCTTGAACTGGAACCTACTTCTCCCCCTATGTCCAATGGCTCTTCTTCACTATCTCCACCTTCATCTCCAAAGAAACCTGCTGAACCACCAGTCTCATAATCAACATCACCAGCTGTAGAGGGAAAAGATGTGATGGCATCCTTAGCTCTTAGCATTGACTGAGTGGTATGCACCAAATTGAGCATCCTTTCGGCATTGTCATTACCCTGTTCAGCTAGAAGTTGATAAGCTAGAACAGGGTGAGTAAATGCCTCAGCATCAAGGGAGGTGGAATCTATAACAGCTTGAGGTTGCTGAAATAGTACCTCCCTGTCTGCATCCTGGACATTCATTAACTCACTAGCAATGACATCCATCCTTATAGCTCCTGTACCTGCATTTCTCTCTTGTTCTCTCTTTTGTTGCATCAGGGTCTCACCCTGGCTCCCCACCCCCACACCCTCACCTTCACCATCTAAGGTGGGACTCTTCTCACTCTCTTTTGCCAATCCTGAAGAAATGGATTGCATATTTTCACTCTTTTCCTCTCCTTTTTCCTGGGAGCAACCCAGACTCTCACTCATAACACTCTCTTCCCTCAATCCTAAGAGTGACTGTAAAACCACTAAGTCTTATGCACTAGAGATAATAGATGAAATTTGAAGTTGTGCAGAGACACCCGACTGATGAGGAATATCCATCGGGTTAGCAGTTTGACTATCCGACGGATAAATGCTATTAAGCTTATCCGTCGGGATACAATCACTACTCGACGGATGAGCAATATCCATTGAGAGAGTAGAAATAAATGAACTTGGAATTGAAACTATTGTGGACTCTGTGCTAATTGATGAGATTTTGGGCAAAGATGTTTCAACAGTTCCTGAAAGAATTGGCAAGTGAGCCAACAAATCATCCAACAGATGATGCTCACTTGCACTAGATTTTGGCTTCCCCAACAAAGTTAAAGAAGGGGAATCGGGAATTGATGTGTTGATCATATCCACATCCAGAGAGTTTGTGGGAGAATTTGGTGTTTGAGGTGCTTCTATAACTAAGGATTTTGGCTGTGACTCCACATTTATTGGAGCCAAATCAAGCTGAATTTGTGAAAGTGCAATGACTGTGTCTTTAGCACCAGTTTGCACAGTATGTGTACCTTGTGCATCCCCAAAGGTTTTGAATTTCTTCTTTCTGGAATAAGTTTGGGGTGAGCTAGTGTCCCTTACCCTTTTGGCCTGTGCTCTTAGCTGAGAGCTTGGTTCAATAGCCACATCCTTTTGGAAGGATGCAGCTAGAAATGAGCTTTTATCCTTATTAATCACTGCAGTTTGTTGGAAAACTGCAGTGTGGCTAGGTTGGGAACCACTTAACTCTCCATCCTTATCCTTAGGGTTTCTTTTATGTTCACCATGTCCCTCACCTACCTTACCCATCTTCACACTCCCCTCTTTGGTTTTGGTGGATTTTGCAACTGGCATCTTTTGAGAGATACCAGAGGGGGATTGCTTTGATTTGGATTTTGAAATTTTTGATGGTTTGGTAGCTTGTGTAGGCAACTGTTGGGTCATTGACACAGTTGCCATAGCTACACTAGAATTCAAAGAAATTTGTGAGGTTGGAATAGTAGGCACAGATGAACTTACCTCACTTACCTGAGGTGCTTCCATTACAGGGAAACAGAAAAGTGGCCTCTCCTTGTGATGATTTTCCCTGTTCAAATCTGCAATAATTCTTCTCTCTTAAACCCAACAATCTAATTTGTTGTTTGGGTTCTCAAGCACAATTTCCTCAGAGAGGTAGTTAGCTAACATCATGAAAAATCTAGCATAATAAACATTTTTACCCCTCTTGTTTAACTCCCCTAATTTAAACCCCAACTCAAACAAAACAAGATCACTAAAATTAAAGAACTTATCTGTAACTAGCATGTAAAGCATGTTAAGCATATAAATATTGACAGAATCAAAATTACTGATTTTACCAGAAAAGACCTTGGTAACTACATCACGCATGAAACTTCATTCCTTCCTAAGACCCAATCTCCTAATGTCACTTAACTTAGAAGTGGAGAGTGCATAGTTCATGGAATTAAGCATATTAAGTATATCAGTGTCTGTGTGTGGTGAAGTCACAGTATTATCAGGAATCTTGAAACATGCTTTGATAACATCACTATTAATACAGAATTCCTTACCTTTAATGGTGAGTGTGATGGTCTTATCAGTAGAGTTGTATGTAGCATTCGTCCACATCTCTTCAACAACCTCACAGAAGATGTTGGGTGATTCTAACATTGCATAGCTGAGTTTGTAGTTCTTCACAATATCCATCATTTTGTGGTAGTCACTTGAATGTTGAATCCCCTTGTTTACTAGAGCCGTGACAGCCGCCAGGTTTAAGAAATTGGTGGGATCCACAGTTGTAGTGACAAGCCAGCTTTGCTCTTTGGGAGGTGAAACAACGGTTGTTCTTCTCATAGATGTATCCAGTTTGTGACATGATCTTGACTACTGGTGCCATTGTTAGAGAGTGGAAATTGCAGAGATAGAAATGATAGTTGCTTTTGAGAGAAAGAATTTAGAGCAGATAATTTGAGAATGATAAAAGAAAAGCAATGGAAATAAAATAAGTTTTTATACTATCTCAAAAATAACTGTCAAAAATAATAAAGTAAAATCAAGTAACCAATGAAAATTGCCCAAAATAGCTATTTAAAAATAAACTGTAAAAATTACATCAATTATCCGTCCTGTTATGCTTACAAACTGTAAGTATACTCGATGGATAATGTTCAGGAAATTAACAGCTAAGATTAGGACAATTCGACGGATGAGGATAAACTGTTATCCGTCAAGTTATAAACTATTCCAGAAAAATAATTGATTTTTATTTACAAACAATATTCCGATGGATGATCAAACTCGATGGATAAAGATCATCCGTCGAGATGTAAATTCTGACTTAGCCAAAATTCCATCTAAGACTGAAAAATCAATTAAATTTCTAGCTGCATAACAACTTGCAAATTATCTGAAAAGAATTAAGAAAAATTTAGCATACCTAACTCACTTACCAACCTTGAAAAGGTGGATTCATCCAGTGGCTTGGTAAATATATCTGCAAGCTGCTTTTCACTTGGAACAAAATGTAGTTCCACAGTACCATTCATTACATGTTCCCTTATGAAGTGGTACTTGATGTCTATGTGCTTTGTCCTTGAATGCTGTACTGGATTTTCAGTGATGGCAATTGCACTTGTGTTATCACAGAAAATGGGAATTCTTTCCACTTGCAGACCATAGTCTAGCAATTGGTTCTTCATTCGTAAAATCTGTGCACAGCAACTGCCAGTAATAATATATTCAGCTTTAGCTGTAGAAGTGGAAACTGAATTTTGCTTTTTATTGAACCAGGACACAAGCTTGTTTCCTAGAAATTGACAGGTTCCTGTTGTACGTTTTCTATCAATTTTACAACCTGCATAATCTGCATCTGAATAACCAGTTAGATCAAAACCAAAATCTCTAGGGAACCAAATGCCAAGTTTTGGTGTTCCCTTGAGATATCTGAAAATTCTCTTAATAGCTACTAAGTGAGATTCTTTAGGATCAGCCTGAAATCTAGCACACAAACATGTAGCAAACATTATATCTGGCCTACTAGCTGTTAAGTACAGAAGTGAGCCAACCATGCCCCTATAACTTGAAATATCCACAGACTTTTCAGTAGTGTTTAATTCAAGCTTAGTTGCAGTGGCCATGGGAGTTTTTGCAGATGTGCAATCCATTAGATCAAACTTCTTTAAAAGATCATAAATGTATTTAGTTTGACTAATGAATATTCCATCACTAACTTGCTTAACTTGCAAACCAAGAAAGTATGTTAATTCTCCCATCATACTCATTTCATACTTACTCTGCATCAATTTGGTAAACTTTTTGCAAAGTATTTCATCTATAAAGCCAAAAATAATGCCATCTACATAAAATTGAACAAGTATACTAGAGCCATTAACATTTCTAAAGAATAAAGTTTTATCTACAGTACCTTTTGTGAAGTGATTTTCCAAAAGGAACTTTGATAAAGTGTCATACCAGGCTCTAGGTGCTTGCTTCAATCCATAAAGTGCTTTCAAAAGATGGTAGACATATTCTGGAAAATTTGGATCTTCAAAACCAGGAGGCTGACTGACATAGACTTCCTCCTCCAAATCTCCATTTAGAAAGGCACTTTTGACATCCATTTGATAGACTTTGAAATTAGCATGGGCTGCATAGGCTAAGAAGATTCTGATGTCTTCAAGTCTTGCAACAGGAGCAAATGTTTCATCAAAATCTATTCCTTCTTGTTGACAATAGCCCTTAGCAACCAATCTAGATTTGTTCCTTACTACTATGCTATTTTCATCCATCTTGTTTCTGAAAACCCATTTGGTTTCAATTGGATTTTTTCCTCTAGGCTTGGGCACCAGCTTCCATACCTTATTCCTCTCAAATTGGTTTAGCTCCTCCTGCATAGCTAGAATCCAATCAGGATCCAACAAAGCTTCTTCTACCTTCTTTGGTTCTTCCTTAGAAATAAAGTTGATGTATAGACATTCTTCTTGAGTTGCTTTCCTTGTTTGAACTCTAGAAGATACATCACCGATGATGAGTTCAAAGGGGTGATCCTTTGTCCATTTTCTTTGTTGAGGTAGATTAGCTCTAGATGAAGAGGCCTCATTGTTGTCTTGATGTGTGATTGAGTTTTGATTGTTAGAAAATCCCCTTGAGTTAATGGATCTTTGATTTGAGAAATGGGAGCTTTCTGTAAGTGATCTATTCTGACTTCCAGCTTCTTTTGAAGACCCGATGGATGGAGAATCTTGAGTACCGACGGATGAAGCTTGTTATCTCCCGACGGATAAAGCAGATTGTATACCGACAGATGAAGTATTTTGCAACTCGACAGATGTTGAATTTTGTGCTTCATTGGTACGAGATTTTTCTGCATTATCCTTTGATACTATTTCTTGATCACTTTCATCATCACTGTCATCACTAACCATCTCCACATTGTCAAATTTTAGACTCTTATGGTAATCTCCATCTTGCAGTCCTTCAATCTTTTTATCATCAAACACAACATATATTGATTCCACAACAATGTTGGTTCTTAGATTGTAGACTCTATATGCTTTACCAACAGCATATCCAACAAAAATTCCTTCATCTGCTTTAGCATCAAACTTTCCATTCTGATCAGTTTGATTTCTCAGGATATAACATTTACAGCCAAAGACATGAAGAAAATTTAGAGTTGGCTTCTTGTTCTTGAACAATTGATAGGGAGTCATGCATTTTGCTTGATTAATCAGAGAAATATTCTGAGTGTAGCATGCAATATTTACAGCTTCAGCCCAGAAATATGTTGGTAATTTAGATTCTTCAAGCATTGTCCTGGCAGCTTCAATAAGTGATCTGTTCTTCCTTTCTACCACTCCATTTTGTTGTGGAGTTCTTGCTGCTGAAAACTCATGCAAAATCCCATATTCTTCATAAAATGCTCTCATGACAGAATTCTTGAACTCAGTTCCATTATCACTCCTGATTCTTCTAACTTTAAAATCAGGATGATTATTGACTTGCCTTATGTGATTGATGATGATTTCACTAGCCTCATCTTTAGACTTTAGGAAATATGTCCAAGAGAACTTTGAGAAATCATCTACAATTACTAGGCAAAATATTTTCCTTGGGATGGACAACACATTGACTGGTCCAAACAAATCCATGTGTAGCAGTTGCAAAGGTTCTTCAATTATTGAATCAAGCTTCTTCCTGAATGATGCTTTGATCTGCTTTCCTTTTTGGCAGGCATCACACAGTCCATCCTTAGAAAATTCCACTTGAGGAATGCCTCTAACCAGTTCTTTCTTTACAAGTTCATTCATGGTCTTGAAGTTTAAATGGGATAGCTTCTTGTGCCATAGCCAACTTTCATCCTGACTTGTTTTGCTGAGAAGACAAGTAACAGATTCTGCATTTGATGAGTTGAAGTTAGCTAGGTACACATTTCCTTTTCTAACACCAGTGAGAACCACTTTGTTGCTCCTCTTGTTAGTCACAACACAGGCTTCTGAGTTGAAGGTTACTGAATTACCTTTAACACGAAGTTGGCTGATACTCAACAAATTATGCTTGAGACCATCCACTAAGGAAACCTCCTCAATGATGACATTGTCTTTTAAAATCAAGCCATATCCCACAGTTTAACCCTCGATGTCATCTCCAAAAGTAATACTTGGGCCATCTCTCTCCTTGAACTCTGTGAGCAGGGTAGAATCACCAGTCATGTGTCTTGAACAACCACTATCCAAGTACCATAGATTCTTTCTGTTTCCCTGCACACATCAAAATCAAATCAAGTTGATTTTGGTACCCAAGTTTCCTTAGGTCCTGCCTTGTTAGCTTTCTTTTTCTGTTTCTTAGGCTTTATCTCATTTGACTTAGGGATATCAGATTCATCCTTAGTCATTTGAGTTGAACCTTTGAAACGATTCATTACAACAGAATTATCATGCATATTTTGATTAATGGAAAATGACATGCTATTTGTAAACATGTTATTCCAGTAAGGCATGCTAAATGGCATTTGTGGCATACTAAATACAGGATAATAAGGATTAGGTGCAAATGGCATATTAGCAAACTGTGCATTCATATTATGTGTAGACAAAGCATTCATAGGCATAGAAGGCATGGCATTCATGTTGGGAAAATGAGGTGGCACAGATATGGAAGTAGGCATGGCAGATTTGTAATTAACAGACAAATGATTTACACTACCACACTTGACCCAGATTTTTCTAGGAGCATATTTATCAGGTGAGTAGTTATTGTGATTGTTAATCCCTACTTTACTATTTCTATTATTTTTCTTTTTAACCTCTGTATCAACCTCAATCTTTTCAAGTCTGTCACTCAATTGCTTGACAGTCATATGACCAACATTAGCCTTCTTCTCCTTCTTCACTTGACTAGATTCTCCTGGAACAAAATTCTTGGAAACTGATCCATATTTTTCATTTAACTTGACAAGCTTGGCTTTACTCACAGGCTTGCTCACAGTCGACGGATGAGGATTTATATCACTCGATGGATAACCCTTTTTATTATCCGACGGATGACCTTCATCATCCGTCGAGTCTACATCTGTTAGCAATCCTTCCACCAAATTGGATTCTAGCTTTTCCTTGTTCTTCTTCCAGGCTGCATCACAAAAGGACTCAATACCTTGAACTTTGGTGATTTGAGCATGAACATCTCTTGATGTTTTCCATGCCTTAATCACCTCTTGTTCTCGTTCAAGCTGCTTCTTCAAGATCTCTTCTTTCTTCAAGGACTCAGTTAATTTATCCTTAGCAATTTTACACTCAATTCTTAATTTTTCAAATTTAATGAACTGAGACTCTAGCACATTATTCCTCTCACTTAAAAAGAAATTATTTTCTTTTATTTTAGCATTTTCCTTAGTAAGAGACTTAAGTGTAACACGCAAATGATCTGTAGACATGTCATTTATTGCATCATTACACTCAGCTTTAGACAAATGTGCAAGGTTAGTGGTGATTACCTGATTGCTTGAAGAACTTGTCTCTGTTTCATCAGACTTGGCCATTAGGGCTAGATTGACATAGCTGACATCTTCATCTTCATCCAGACCATCTGCTGCCCAGTCATTTTCTTGTGTAATGAAAGCCCTTTCCTTTTGTTTGAGTAACTCAAAATATTTCTATTTATAATCCACAGGCTCAAACTTTTTCTTGCTGGAATCTGACTTTCTACACTCACTGACAAAGTGCCCTGCCAAGCCACATTTGTAACATTTGAATTTTGGTTTATCCACCATGTTTCTATTTGGCTTGGCTGCTCCAAAGTTCTTCTTGAACTTGATCTTGGAAAATCTTCTGGAAAGAAATCTTAGATGTTCATCAATATCTTCCATATCATCTTGGCTCAAAGAATCTTCATTTTCTGCTACCAACCCCTTGCCCTTATTTTCACAGACCTTTGAAGTTGATTCAACAGCTTCCATCTTCATCTCCTTCTCTTTCTCTAACTCAGCAACTAGTGCAATGGACCCTCCTTTCTTCTTTCCTCTCTCCATCCTCTCATCTTGCTCTATTTCAAGCTCATTAGTCTTTAGGATGCCATACAGTCTCTCCAAAGTAAACTCATTATAGTCTCGAGAGTTTCTCAATGAGACTGTCATTGGTTTCCATTCCTTTGGAAGAGATCTAAGGAACTTCAGATTAGAGTCTTTTGTCTGATAGACCCTTCCATGTAATAGAGCATTTAGTAGTTTTTGAAACCTACTAAAAATGTCAGTGAGAGACTCACTTTCTTCACTAGGAAAATGCTCATATTACTGAATCAGTAGCCGCATCTTGTTTTCTCTAACTTGCTCAGTGCCATCACAGATAATCTGTATTGTATCCCAAACTTCCTTGGCAGATTTGCAATTGATGATGTTGTCAAACATGTCACCATCAACTCCATTGAACAAGATATTCATGGCCTTCTTATCTTTCCTGACTTGTTCAATATCAGGATCAGACCATTCATGCCTTGGCTTGGGGACAGATGGCTCATTTCCAGTTGCAGCTCTCATTGGTACATGAGGGCCTCTCTCTATACAATCTACATAGGCCTCATCTTGAGAAAGTAAATGAAGATGCATCTTTACCTTCCAGTGATGGTAATTATCTTTATCCAGAAAAGGAATCTTGACTCCAACATCCTTCTTGTTCATCTTGCTGTTTTGTTGTGATCTTTAAACTCTTTGTTTATCAAGAGCTCGCTCTGATACCAATTGTTAGTCCCTTAACAATGCAACAAGAATTACAGAAAGGGGTTGAATGAAATTCTTAAAACTTTTCCTTGGTTTAAAAATTGTTCTACCTTAACAATATATATCTGTGTGAATTGATTTACAAAGTGCGGAATAATAACTTGAGATGAATCAAAACACAAGTATTTAAAAAGCACAAGTCTTTAAAAACTTTCTGGTGGATTAGAATGTATCCACCAGAGATATATATTATATATCAAGAGAAATCTGTGTAGAAATAAAAGCTCACAGCTGCTTACAAATGAACAACTAAGATTACAGAGAAATGCTAAGGGTGCAGCTTACAAATGTTTCTCTGAAAAATGTTCTTAGTCTTGTTGTTGTTCTATGTGCTACTTCTTAGTTTATATATCACCAAGATTACAAAGTAATAAGACAAGATAATAAAATAAAACCTATCAAGTCTAATACTATATTGCTTCATTACTCTATTCCAGCGTCTTTGAATATCTTCATAATAGCATGGAAATGGCAATGCTTCTATGTTCTCTAAAACCCAGTTGAATAGGCTTCCACATTCTATTTGCATACACTCGTCGCATGTGACTGTGTTGTCACTGTCAACAGATGTTTGACTTCTTTATCCGTCGGGTTCATGATCATCCTTCGAGTTCATGATCATCCGTTGGGTTGTCTTGTTGATCATCCGTCGAATGGCATTGTTGTTTATCCGTCGGGTAGCAATCTGGCACTTGACTTCATTTTATTTATGCAGAATTACAAGACATCATCTATATACAATTAATCAACCTATTCTGCATATCTAGTTAAAGTCAACATGACTTGAGTACTACTTACAGAATCTAAACAATGTGTATGAAGAAATGTGCTACAGACTTATTGTTACATAAGCTACTCACTCGATGGCTAATAAATCATCATCCGTCGGGACTATATTGAGTCATCCGTCGGGACTATAATCCTTATCCGTCGAGTGCTACATTTTTTATTAAGTAAAATCTACTAAGGTGTTTTGTTAATGAAATCATCAAGTTCACAAGATATCCACAACACAGTACTCAGATCAAGCCTTGCCATTTGGTCAGCAAAATGTTTCAACTTTGAGGTGATCTTGACTTGAGAAGGTATGATCTCATCCATCTTCTCCTTCACCATCTTCCTTATCTTGTCTTCATGATCAGTCAGCTTTAGTTCTAGAGCTTTACCAAATAGGTGAAAAGCCTTGAGTTGAGCTTTGTAAACTTCAGTGACTGCATCATAGACATCCTGTGGAGTCAAGGTCTTGGCATTACTTCCCAGTATTGTGACATATTCCTCTTTAAACCTGTCCAAGACTTGATCCATTTCCAAGGCAAAGTCCTTAGACATCCAGGCATCAACACTACCATCTTGCTCTTCTTCATTTACAATTTTCTCCTTCTGATTTTTAACTTCCTCATTGTATGTTAGCAGAATTGCTTAATAATCCTGGTTGCTCATGTCTGAAGTTAGCAGATTCTGTGAAATATTGGCTAGTCCAGAAATATTCTTAAAAAGAAGATCATCCATAGATGTAGGTTGGGAGTCAGTTGTTTGCAGCCATTGTGAGATGAGGTGTGGTTGTTGAGGTTTAGAGTTTGAGGGTTGGTGTGTAGGATCAGAATCACCTGTGACATGATTCACGGTTTGACTCAAAGATTTCTCTATGTTTATGACAAGTGTTGTTCTGCAATTGTGGTGGGAACCTCCAATTGAATTGGAGGGGATTTGACTGGGTTACTTTCATATGCACTAGTCTCAAACCCTTGTGTGTCTTGCACCACACTATCACTTAAATGTGCTATAATTGCCTCCTCTATGAAAGGATCATTAGAAATTGTACTCCCAGCTTCAATTGTCAGAGCAATTTTAGTCAGGGTTTTAAGGGGAGTTGTTCCTGGAATAGAACCTCCAATTGAATTGGAGAGGATTTTGATAGCTCCCCCTCAGGAGTACTACCCTCAAACCTAACAGTCTGTGAAGATTGATTTGCACATGAAGGTGCATTTGTGACCTTCATGGGGTCTTTAGTAAAAACTGATGAATCCCTCATGGTTTTGATGGTGTCATCAAGGTCTACCCAATCTAGTAGCCTCTCACCATCTAAATGAGGTGTCTGGGTAGTGAGCAAGGTTCCTGAACGAAGTCACTTGAATGGGGTTGTACTTGAGAATTAGATTCAAGTACATTGTGAGAAGAAGAAATTTGAGAGATAAGTAGAGTTTGATCATGAGTGAGTGTTGGCAGCTCCCCCTGAGTGAATGAGGGAGCTTCAATAGATGTGCTCTCACTGTGTGTACATCCTTATTTTTTCTTTCATACACTAGAACTTGATCTAGTGCAGGTGTAGACTCATTACAAGATACATTGGGGACAATGCTCTTTTCAATAGAAACACCTTGTTTAGAGGATGTCTCTAGAATCTGTTTTGACCCCATTTGTACAATTACATCCTTTTGGGAGGATACAGAGGTGGCTTGAGTGGTCAACTCAGTTTGCTGTTCTTCTTTGATTTCTGAACAAGGGTGAATCGGTTGGTATTTATTCCTCACCACTCTCATTCATTACTATAACTGTTATCACATTTCTCTTCTTTTTACTCACTTCACCCTTTTGAGAGGATGAAGTGGTTGGTTTCTTAGCTGCTATTAGTTTTGAGGAAGTGGTCTCAGCTTGGGAAGGCCCCTGTTAGTTTTCCTGTATTTGAACTTCTAAAGGTTCAGGGACCATAGCTGCACTGGATTGTGCATTAGATCTCATGTCAGGCATAGGGTAAGGATAAGTCTTAAACCTCTCCATCATGAATGGAGTGATTTTCGGACTCACATTTACCTTTTTTTGTAGTAAATGAACCAAATATAATTTTGGACACTTGCTTACAATTTCGGATTTTAGTATTGTTTATACCATTCAGCAAATGTATGTCTGATACTTTATGATTTAAAGTAGACATAATAAATCTAGGAAAGAAAATTTATTTACCTCTAGTAGATTGGGGCATAGTTAGCCTGGTGGCAAGTTCTTCCAGGATCAATAGACCAACATTCAAGTGTCTGTTGTGGGCTATTGAGAACACCAGCTTCTGCACCACACTTGAGATGTTGTCATATCCTGTCTTCCTGCATGTGAAGGCCCTTAGTATAGAATCAAACACAAAGGACCATTCTTCCTTAAGTTTATTCTGTTCAAACTTTCCAGGTTGATTATGTTATCATAGTTTATGAAATCCATGAACTCAACTAGCTCATCTTGTGTTGGTATCTCCAATAGATTTGCAGTTGGAAGACCCAAAGCTGCATTCACATCTTTCTCATTGAACTCTATCTCTTGTCCCCCAATTGAGCATGTTACAACCAAGGACACAGAGTTGTCATTCATAACAGTTTTCACCACAGCTGTTGTCCAGAATTCATGCAAAACATCCAAGTACATGACTGGATTAGTACTTAAAACACCTGCAACATAATATTCAGATAAAAATTTCACAAACCCCTTGAAACTGTCCGGGGCTTGATTAGAATCAGTGAAAGTAAGATAATTGGTTGCTTTCTCTAGGATTACAGCTCTAACAATATTGAGTGACATTGTTGTTGAGTAAGAGTGAACAAGTAAAAAAATTAGTGAGAAAAAGCTTGAAACGAGAGAGAGATCGGTTTGGAATTGAAAATGCTAGGTCACTTAGAGTTCTCGAAGGCGTAAGCATATGTATATCGAGATGTCTGTGTATTTATAGTAAAAGCAAATGACTTATCGAGGACTCAAAAATAGACGTTTGGAGTATACTTATCGAGAATTCATTTTGAAAAGGAATTACATATCGAGAAGTTGTTTTAATTAAATCTTTTAGAGAACTAAAATTAACTTACCAAAATAAATTATTGAATTAAATTATTTTAGTTCTGAGTTATTTATAAGTCTAAATGTACTTGTAGAGAACTCTATAAATTAATATTTATAGAGAACTCTACAATGACTTATCGACAAGTAATAATAAATCTTATCGAGAAGTCACTCGAGAAGTCAGAAAATTGACTTGTCGAGAACTCACTCGAGAAGTCTTAAAATGACTTGTCGATAAGTCAATTAGACTTATCGAGAACTCAGTTCTTTATATGCTTTTGATCATTTTGATTATGTCTTGTGTTTATTTTACATATTGAAGATGTAAATTAACATTTTGACAGTTTTCTTAGAATTGAAAAATTCCAAGCTAAATTTTTATTTTTGAAAAATAAATATGCAGAGATTTCCGAAATATTTATAATTCATATTTCAGTTAATTTCTAATAAAATCAAATTAATTTTGATTTAATAGAAATTAATCTGCTGCAACACATTAGTTGAGTTCTTGCCTTAGGATGAAGAATTTAACATTCCAATTTTACCTACAAGTCTAGTAAAAGTTGCTTCATCCAAAGGTTTAATAAAAATGTCATCTAATTATTTTTCTGTTGGAACAAAAATGAGCTCAATGGTACCATTTTCCGCATGTTATCTAATTAAATGGTACCTTACATCAATATGATTTATCCAAGAGTGATTAAATGGATTAGCCAGAATAGATATAGCACTAGTATTGGCTCACATAATTGGAATTTTGTGTAACACTAGGCCATAATCCATTAGCCAATTTCTAATCCAAAGCACTTGAGCACAACAACTTCTAGCAGCTATGTATTCTGCTTTAGCAGTGGAAGTTGACACATATTATTATTTCTTGCTATACCAGGATACAAGTCTTTGTCCAAGAAAATGACAGCTTCCACTAGTACTCTTTCTGACAACCCTGCATCCAACAAAATTTGTATCTGTGTATCCAACAGCTTCAAAAATAGTTCCCTTAGGATACTATAATCCCAAGTTTGGAGTCCCCTTCAAATACCTGAAAATTCTCTTCACAACATGAAATGTGATTCTTTTGGATTGGCTTGAAATATTGCACATAGACATGTTACAAACATGATGTCTGGTCTACTTGCAGTTAAGTAAATAGATGATCCAATCATTCCTCTATAGCTTGAAATATCCACACTCTTGACCTTTCTATCTTTATCTAACTTTGTTGTTGTAGACATAGGTGTAGAAGCAGGTGAACAATCAACCATACCAAAATTTTCCAATAAATCTTTAACATACTTAGTTTGGCTGATGAAGATCCTATCACTTCTTTGATTGACTTGAAGTCCAAGAAAGTAACTTAATCCCCCCATCATACTCATTTCATATTCACTCTACATAAGCTTAGAGAATCTTTGGAAAAGTTTTTCATTTATAGAACCAAAGATAATATCATCCACATAGATCTGAACTAGGATCATATCATCACCATACTTCTTGTAGAAGAGAGTCTTGTCTATGGTATCTCTAGTAAAACCATGTTGAAGTAAGAATTATGACAATGTATCATACCAAGCTCTAGGTGCATGCTTTAGTCCATATAGAGCCTTGAGTAGCTTGTACACAAAATCTGGAAATTCTGGGTCTTCAAAGCCAGGTGGCTGTTGCACATAACTTCTTCTTCTAACTCACCATTTAGGAAGGAACTCTTGACATCCATTAGATACACTTTGAAATTTGAATGTGCGGCAAATACTAGAAAAATCCTTATTGCTTCAAGTCTTGCCACTGGAGCAAAAGTTTCATCACAATCAATTCCTTCTTCATGTGAATAGCCTTTTGCAACCAACATTGCCTTATTTCTGGTAACTATACCATTTTCATCCATCTTGTTCCTGAACACCCATTTTCTTCCAGTTACACTTATGTTCTTCGGTGTAGGAACTAACTCCCAAACTTTGTTTTTTCAAACTGATTAAGCTCTTCTTGCATGGTAGATATCCAATCAGGATCCATTAGAGTTTCTTCATTTTTCTTTTCTCTACTTGAGACAGAAAGCATGCATGTAGGCATTCATTAGCAGTTGCACTTCTAGTCCTTACACCAGTATTGGGATCACCAATTATTGCATATGGATTGTGACTAATGTCCCTTTTTCTGGTGTGAATTTGTTGACTGGTGCCTTCATCACTTTCTTCATTATTGGTATGACTAGTAGATCCTTCGTCTCTTTCTCCCCCTGAGTTTGTGCTATCAAATTCAGGTGTATAAGATGAGATTCCATTTCCATGATTTTCCTGTTCAATAGTCTCTTCATTATTGTGCATTGACTTCAGCCTCTTCATTAGAATCACTGTCAATGTTGAGATTCTCAAATGCAAGGTTTTCAGCTTCATTATCATCAAGGCATTCCAAGCCTGGACACTTGTCATCATCAAAAGTCACATATGTGCTCTTCATGATTTTCTTTTGATCAATTACATAGACCTTGTAGGCAGTTCTCTCCAATGAATATCCTAGAAAAATTGCTTTAAAAACCTTTGAGTCAAATTTTCCCGCATATTCAGGGTAACACTTGCTTCCAAACACATGAAGATGCTTTACAGTAGGATTTCTTTTAGACATGATTGAGTAAGGTGATTTTCCATGAATCTTGTTAATGAGATATCTGTTTTGAGTGTAGCATGCAGTATTAACAGCTTCTTCCCAGAAATTAGTTGGTAGCTTAGCATCTTGCAGCATTATCCTTACAGCTTCTACTAATGTTATGTTCTTTCTCTCAACTACCCCATTTTGTTGAGTTGTTCTAGCAGCAAAGAATTATTGAACAATGCCTTTGTTTTTGCATAATTCACTCAATATTACATTTCTGAATTCTGTTCCATTATCACATCTCAATCTCTTTACACAGTTTTGAACTCCGGCCTATTTTTCTATCTTCTTTATGTGCTCAATTATGATGTGTGGAGTCTCATCTTTAAAGTGCATAAATTCTACCCAAGTGTATCTTGAGAAATCATCCACCATCACAAGTGCATATTTGTTTCTTGAAATTGATAAGACATTTACTGGTCCAAACAAGTCCATGTGAATAAGTTGCAATGGTGCACTTATGGAATTCACAGTTTTTAACTTGTGACTTGATCTTTTCATTTTTCCATTCTGATAGGCTTCACGAACTTCAATTTGAGCAAACTCTAATTTTGGCATGTCTCTCGCCAACTCTTTCTTGACCAGAGTTTTGATTGCCTTGTAGTTTAGATGTGAGAGTTTCTTATGCCATAACTTACTTTGCTCTAAGGATTCCTTGGTGTAGAAGCAACAAATTCCATCCTCATTTGTTGAATCCGAGTCTTCAACAAACAAGCTTCCTTTCCTTGCTCCTTTCAGAGCAACTTAATTGTTTTTTTGCTGATGAAGATACATTCTTCTTTGTCAAATAGAACTTTAAAACCGTTGTCTGGAAACTGGCTGACACTGAGAAGATTTACTTCAAGACCTGCTACCAATGCTACATCAGCAATGACAACATTTCCAGAAACAATCTTGCCATTTCCCATTGCGAATCCTTTGTTATTGTCTCCAAAGGTCACCAAAGGGCCAGCCTTCTCCTCTAATTGTGATAGCAGGCCTGTCTATGATCCACATGACCTTCATTTTGCCTTGCACACAATTAGTTTAAGTGTGTTTAGCAACCCAAGCAGTGTATGGTACTTTCTTCTTGTTAACTGATTTAGCAGAAGTAGAGTTAGAAGTCTCAGAAAGAATAACATATATAGATATTTGTGCATTTTCCCTTGCATCTATAGATCCAATACTTTCTTTTTGAGATCTGCTCTCAGTTTGTGGAAACTTTTCATTACTTTTAAGTTACAGGGAATGCAGTCTAACTTATCATAAAAATGAATAGGGATCATTTTCCTTGGCATCATTATAATTGCAGGCTCCTTCAACTGGCTTGCTAATAACCTTTTTACAAAGGTAAGTTAGGTGATTCACAGAGCCACACTTTTCATATTTCTTCCTTGGAGCATCTGCAACATAAGCAACATTGTTGCTTTTGTTTATCCCAAACTTCCCATTTTTATTCTTCTTCTTCTTTCTTGCATATTCAGTTTTTGTTTCCTTGACAAGTGTCTGGGAATCTTGGTTATCCATGAGCTTTATTTTAACTTCAGTAACAGGAGAGCTTTCTTCATTTGTCTTTGCAGCATTTTCATCTGCTAGCTCTCGTTTGATTATCAACTCATTTTCACCAAAGTTAATTTCTCCAGCCTTGAACATAGGTGAATTACCTTTTCTCGATATTAATGGGACATTTTCACTAGGAATGCTCTTCTCTTTGTCATCTGCAACTTTCTTATTGTTGTTGAAGGCCTCATAATCACATCCAATAGCTATGTTAGCACATGGTTTGTTTTCCTCATGATATAGTCCAACCAACTCAGATGCATTCTTGAAGTACATCAATTTAACTTCATTCTTCTCTAGCTTCTTCCCTTAACACTGCTTCAATCACATTTGCACACTTGAGCTTTTTCTTCAGATATGCATTATCCTGTTTCACAGCTTCAAGCTCTACCAGGAAGAACTCAGTTTCTTATTTCTCATTTTTGTTAGGAATATGTTGTGAACTTGATAATAAGTTAAATAAAACACCTTAGTAGATTTAACTTAGTGAACTTGTAGCTCTCGATGGATGTTCCAATATAGTCCCGACGGATGAACTTTACGGTCCCGAAGGATAACAACTGAACATCCATCGAGAGTGTAGCTTATGTAACAATAAGTATTGTAGCACATTTCTGCAAACAATATGTTTTAGTTGAGTAGATGTTGTAGGATTCTGTAAGTCATGATGACTGCTAGATTGATGTATATAATAGGTTGGCTAATTGTAAATATAAGATGTCTTGTAATCCTGTACAAGTGAAATAGAGTCAAGTGACAGAAAGACTCCTAACGGATAATCTACAAAGGCTCCCGACGGATGATCACCAAGGCTCCCAACAGATAACCAACATAGTCCCGACGGATGATCATATTCAAAATAGTTGTTGGTAGTGATAACATAGTCACATATGTCAGGTCTTTGAAAAAGGAATGTGGTAGCCTGTTAAGTAGGATTTTGAGAACAAAGAAGCATTACCATTTCCACGCAAATGTGAAGATATTCAAAGATGTTGGATAGAGTAATGAGGCAGCATGATACTAGACTAGATTCATTTTGTTTTATTGTCTTGTCTTATTATCATGTAACTTGGTGATATATAAACCAAGAGTAGCAAGTAGAACAAAGTAACTAAGAAAGCTTGTTTTTTTAAGAGAAATGGATAAGGATGTACTGCTAAGAATTTCTCTGTAAGTTTGTTTGTTCACTTATAAGAAACTGTGTGCTATTCAAAGCATCACAGAGTTCTCAATTTGATATATATACATATATATATCTGGTGGATATATTCAAATCCACTAGAAAGTTTTAAAGCTTTGTGTTTTATTACTTAGTGTTTTGATTTATATTATTCTTTCATTCCGCATTACTGCAAATCAAACACTGTTATATATATTAAGTTAATTTTTTTAATCTCAAAAAGCAGCAAGAATTACATTCAACCCCCTTCTGTAATTCTTGTTGTATTGTTTGGGAATTACAATTGATATCAGAGCAAGCTTTTGAAGTACACAGAGTGTAAAGATCACAACAATCAACAAGATGAACAAAAAGGATGTTGGAGTGAAAATTCCACTTCTGTACAAAGACAACTATCACCATTGGAAGGTGAAGATGCACCTACATCTTCTTTCTCAAGATGAAGCTTATGTGGATTGCATTGAAAGAGGTCCTCATGTCCCTATGAGAGCTGCTACAAGGAATGAACCATCAGTTCCAAAACCTAGGCATGAATGGTCTGATCCAGATATTGAACAAGTCAGGAAAGATAAGAAGGCCATGAACATACTGTTTAATGGTGTTGATGGTGATATGTTTGATAACATCATTAACTGTAAAACAGCCAAAGAAGTTTGGGACACAATACAGATTATTTGTGATGGTACTGAGCAAATAAGGGAGAACAAGATGCTAATCTTGATTCAGCAATATGAGCACTTCCACTGTGAAGAAAGTGAGTCAATCAAGGATATTTTCAGTAGGTTTCAAAAACTACTGAATGCTCTAAAACTGTATGAAAGTGTCTATCAAACAAAAGACTCTAACCTCAAGTTCCTTAGATCTCTCCCAAAAGAGTGGAAGCTAATGACAGTCTCATTGAGAAATTCACAAGATTACAAGGAGTTCACCTTGGAAAGACTGTATGGGATCCTGAAAACCTATGAGCTTGAAATATAGCAAGATGAAAAGATGGAGAAGGGAAGAAAGAAGGGAAGATCCATTGCACTAGTTACGGAGTTAGAGAAGGAGAAATAGATGAAGGTGGAAGCTGTTGAATCTACATCAAAGGTCTATGAAAGCAAGGGTAAAAGGCTGGTAGTTAAAATGAAGAACAGTTGAGCCAAGATGAAATGGATGATATAGATGAGCATCTAGCATTCTTATCCAGGAGGTTTTCCAAGCTCAAATTCAAAAAGAATTTTGGAGCAGCCAAGCCAAATAGAAACATGGTTCATAAGTCAAAATTCAAGTATTACAAATGTGGCTTAGCAGGGCATTTTTCCAATGAGTGCAGAAAGCTTGATTCTGGTAAAAAGAAGTTTAAACCTATTGATTATAAACAGAAATACTTTGAGTTGCTCAAGAAAAAGGAAAGGGCCTTCATAATTCAAGAGAATGAATGGGCTGTATATGGATTGGATGAAGATGAAGAAATCAACTATGTCAATCTAGCCCTAATGGCCAAGTCAGATGAAACATAGACAAGTTCATCAAGAAATCAGGTAATCACAACTAACCTAGCTCATTTGTCTAGAGCTTAGTGTAATGATGCAATAAATGACATGTCTACTGAATTATATCAGTTGCATGTTACACTCAAGTCTCTCACTAAAGAAAATAATAAAATTAAAGAAAACAATGTGTTTTTAAGTGAAAGAAACAATGTGCTAGAGACTCAATTTATTGAGTTTGAAAAATTAAAATTAGAATGCAATGTTGCTAAGGATGAACTTACAGAATCCTTAAAGAAAGATGAGATTTTAAGAAAGCAACTTGAAAGAGAACAGGAAGTGATTAAAGCATGGAAATCATACATAGATGTTCATGCTCAAATCACTAAATTTGAAGGTATAGAATCTTTTTGTAATGCATCCTGGAAAAAGAATAAAAAGAAGCTTGATTCCAACTTGGTTGAAGGACTTTCAACATATGTGGACTCGATGGATGATGAAAATTATCCGTCGAATAATCAAAAGGATTATCCATCGAAAGACAATGACCCACATCTGTCGGATGCCAGTAAGCCAGTTAGCAAAGCTAAGCTAGCTAAGTTGAATGATAAATATGGATCAGTCTCTAAAAACTTTGTTCCAGGAGAATTAAGTCAAGTGAGAAAAAAAAGAGAGTTAATGTTGGGCATTTGTCTATCAAACAATTGAATGACAAATTAGAAAAGATTGAGGTGAAAATAGAATCAAAAAGGAAAAACAATAAAAATGGGAAAGTAGGGATTAACAAACATAACAACTACACACCTGATAAATATACTCCAAGAAAAATCTGTGTCAAGTGTGGTAGTGTTAATCATTTGTCTGTTAATTGCAAATTTGCTATGCCTACTTCCATGTCTGCACCTTCTTCTTTTCCCAACATAACTGCCATGTCTGCAATGCCTATGAATGTTTTGCCTACACACAATATGAATGCACAGTTTGCTAATATGCCATTTGCACCTAATCCATATTATGCTGTATTTAGTATGCCTTAAATGACATTTAGCATGCCTTACTGAAATAACATGTTTGTAAATAACATGCCTTTTCCTGTTAATCAAAATGTGCATGATAATTCTATTTCAATGAATGGTTTTAAAGGTCCAACTCAAGCGACTAAGGATGATACTGAAATACCTGAGTCAAATGAGGTCAAACCTAAGAAACCAAAGAAAAAGGCTAACAAGGCTTGACCCAAGGAAACTTGGGTACCAAAATCAACATGCATGGCCTTAACACTTCCTTGATCTTATAAGGGCCTTCCCACCTTAGCATTAGCTTCCCCGTGTTGGTAGGATCTGAAGCTTCTGTGTCTCGGAGTACCAGGTCCCCAACTTGAAAGATTTTGACCCGGGAATTCTTGCTGAAGTGTTCTTTAGTTTTTTCCTTGTACTTATCCATCCTTGCCACATCCTGGTCTCGAACTTCATCAATTAGCTCAATATTTGTTCTGAGCCCCTCCTCATTTGCTATTTCATCAAAGTTGATTGCTCGATGGGATGGGGGTCCTACTTCAATTGGTAGCATTGCTTCAGTTCCATAAACCAGTTTGAAGGGTGTTTCTCCCGTGCACGTCCGGGGGCTGGTCCTGTAGGCCTATAGGACATTAGGCAATTCTTCAAGCCATTTGGTTTTTCTTTCCCTGAGCCTTTTCTCGATTCCCCGGAGAAGGATCCGGTTGGTTACTTTTACTTGGCCATTCCCTTGAGGGTAGGCTACAGATGATTTCTTGTTCCGGATACCCTACTCTTGAAGGTAGGATTCAAATTCTGATCCAACAAACTGTGGCCCATTATCTGAGAACAGAACCTCATCAAGATGTTGTCCATGAACTTGATGCAATCTTGATGGTTTATCATTCTCATAGCCTTTGCCTCTACCCATTTGGTAATGTAATCGATTGAGACTAGCAAGTACCTGAGGTCTCCTTTGGCCCTGGGGAAGGGTCCCATGATATCAATGCCCCATACAGCAAAGGGGATTGGTGACAAGAATGAGGAGGGTAGTACTGGGCTCATCCGGGTCACATTGCTGAAGAGCTGGCATTCCTTGCATTTTTTCACAAAATCTACTGTATCCTAGTGAATAGTTGGCCAGTAGTACCCTTGTCTTATGATCTTGTGAGCTAGGGCCTTTGCAGGACATATGATTCCCGCATATCCCTTCATGAACCTCCATCAGACAGTATTGTGCCTCCCCTGGGCCAATGCACTTTAGGATTGGAGATGAAAAGGTCTGGTGATAGAGTATCCCTTCTTCGATGAAGAATTTTGATGCCTTGGCTTTTAATTTTGATCCTTCCCTTTGTCTTCCGGGAGCTCTCCCTTCTCCAAGTAGTTGATAAATGGAGTCATCCAATTTGGGCTGTTGTCTATTTCCATGACCTCTTCAAATTCTGTGCTTGGTCTCTGTAACTCTTCAAAGTAGACGGAGCAATCCAAGTCTGATGAGTTTTGAACTAGTTTAGATAGTGTATCAGCCTTTGAATTCTCCTCTCTGCAGATTTGTACGACATGTGTTTTTGGTATCAAGGCGAGGTAGCTTTGGACCAGAGCCTGGTACTTGGCTAGAACTAGATCTTTGGCTATGTAGTCGCCGTTTGTTTGCTTTACTACGATCTGTGAGTCGCTGTAGATTTTGAGATCCTGGATCCTGAGTGTTTTTTCTAGCTTCAATCCTGCTATCAGGGCCTCATATTCCGCTTGGTTGTTTGTTATTGAAAAGCCAAAAGAGATTGTGGTTTGAATTATGAAGCCTTTTGGGCTCTTTAAAATGAGCCATGCTCCTGATCTTTCATTTATTCAAGAACCCTCAACTTTGAGAGCCCAGGCTCTTGTGTCTTGATCATTGTTGCTCTCAGGGTCGATACTTAGGGCTTAGGCTCGTCTTTCATGAAGTTGCACTCTATTATGAAATCGGCCAAAGCCTGGGTTTTGATTGCTGTTCTTGGGATGAAACTCAAGTTGAATTGGCTTAGCTCAAATGCCCAATTTACCAACCTTCCTGAGACATCTGGCTTGTGTATTATCTTCCTCGAGGGTTGGTGAGTTACAACCCGGATCTCCCTTCCTTGGAAGTAGTGTCTGAGCTTCCTGGATGCTGTGACTAAGGCAAAAGTAAACTTTTCTAGCCTTGGGTATCGGGTCTCCGCGTCTTTTAGTACTTGGCTCACATAGTAAACTGGTTGTTGATTGCCATTCTCTTCCCTGATTAGAGCTGCTCCAACTGCCAGGGCCCCTGCTGATAGGTAAAGGGATAGGGGTTCCCCGAGTTGGCGCTCGTGCCAGAGGAATACAGTGACAATGGTTAAAGTCGTGAAGGTTGTATTATGGTTTGAAAGATTGACATTCCTTCTAATGATTGTGCGATACTCAACTGTAATAGTAGTTTGGTAAAGATTTAATTCATGTAATCGCCGTGAGCATGCTATCTATCTTAGAAGGTCCTATCTTGAGAATAAGCCAGGACCATGTTTCAAAAAGGACTAAACGAACCTTTAAGTTAAGTCTTCTATTGAAGGCATATGATTAAGAATGGTATTAACCTGCTATCTTTGCTTTTATTGAAACTCTTCTGCAATTTTATCTGTTTCATGTCATATGTACGCCAAGTTCAGGAGTGTTCTTCATGAATCATGGATTGGCGATTATGTTTCCTCTCTAGAAGATTTCGGTACGGCAGGAATGGACTCCGTATGATTAACTATTAAGATCCAAGGAAAATGAATGACTATAGTAGGTTGGTGGTTGACTATAGTAATACATCAACAATTCTTTGAATAATAAGCCGATTACAACCGTGAGAGTTGTAGTGTAATGGATGTTGAGATTGGGTACCACTAATCGGGTTGTGGTGATGTATAAGTTATCATTGATAGACTAATTAAGTCGATTATCTACCTATTGAATATTTATTCCTTCTTATGAATAGAGAGTCGTATTACTATATGAGGAAGGTTGCAGTGCAAGCATAGAATTCTAGTAACGATGATGTCTAGAATGAAATCCCAGATTCGATTTTCGCTGTCGAGGGAGTTTCAACGGTGATTGTTTATAAGCTCGAGCAAGAGCATGGGTCCATAGAATGATGGACGGAATAGTGAAAGATTCAGGAACATGAATTGCGATGCTATAATACTTGATGTTGAAATCTATATATGTTTTGTTCTCCTATGACAAACCTCTATAGTTCAGAGGTAGATTCCAAGCCAGATATTTTGTGGCAGTATATTTTTTTATATATACAATTCTCTTCAATTCGTTCTTTTCTCTCCTTTTTATTTCATGTAAGCTGAGAAGAACAACCCTTCCAAAAAGGGGAGGTATGGCCGAATGACTATCTATCTGTGTGATAGAAGCCTAGTAGGATACCACATGTTGTTTAATTGCTTGTCAAGTACTAAAGGCTGGCCACCTTCTCTACTAACTATGCAATAGAACAAGTGTTCATGATTATAGTGATCTCTTAACAAATTCCTTTACTTCTATATGATTGATCAAACTTTGGAAAATAGAAACAGCTGAAAAAGGAGTAGTAATGGTATGGTGGTATTCGGAATGGAAACGCGTTCGTGATACTAAGGTTGACGCATTTATTAAAAGGTTATAGAATGCTAACAAGCAAAAGTGTAACCCGTATAGTATTATGTAGGGAAGATATTAATGACTCCGAACAAGAAAAGAAGGAGTATTGAGAAGCAAAAGCTATAATGCTAGAAGCTACGATGAGAGTCTGTGCAATAGACTTGAAAGAATTTGGAATGATCGCTTAACGCGGATTGAGTTTTCTTACGATAATAGATCGTATGTCAGTATCGAGATATCGCCTTATGAGATCCTTGAGAGAACACAATGTCAATCTCCCTTATGGTAGGATGATGTTGTAGAGCGCAAGATGCTCGGACCAGCAGTGGTCCAAAGGACCAAGGATATAATAGATCTAATCAGAGGATGGCTGGTAATAGCCCAAGATGGACATAAGAAGTATGCTAATTTGACAACGAAAGGACAAATAATAGGAAGTAGGGGACCTAGTGCTGTTATTGGTATTCCCTTGGAAAGGATGGATGAGGTTCAGAAAGAAAGGAAAGCTAAGCCCATGAATTGTTGGACCCTTGGATATATTAAGACGTTTTGGGAAGTTAGCATATGAGCTAGCCCTACCCCCGAACATGTAGCAAGTTCATAACGTGTTCCACGTATCAATGTTAAGGAAGTGTAATTCGGATGCCAGACAAATAGGGGCGTATGAGCGCATAGAAATGCAACCAGACGTAACCTATATGGAGCAACTAGGAAGGGTTATAGATCGAAAAGGGACAAGTGCTTAGGAGAAGGGTTATCAAACTAGTCAGAGTTGGTGGTAGAACCACAATGTGGGAAAATTGACTTGAGAGTTAGAAAGTGCAATGCTAAGAAAGTATCCATATTCATTTTCTATCTGATTCCGGGACGAAATCCTTTTAAGGAGGGGAGACTGTAATAACCCCAATTTTTGGAATCTTTGAAACACTAATGAATAGTGATTTTGCTGATTATACTGATTAAGAAAACTTTTCATGCCACACTATGTAGGAGTTCTTTTCTTGATATTTTGAGATCTTATTAGTACTCTATATGGTATAAAAGTGTATGTAAATATCGTCAGAATCCAAATTCGAACACTTTAATTTTTCCCGAAAATCCACCAGATACCGAAAGAATTGAGTATAAGGTAACATGATTAAAAGGATTTAAATTTAAGGATTATAAGAGAGGATCATAAAAGGAATATAAAATATTGAGAAAGGTTTAGGGGAACCCAAGTATTGAGATCCCGGATATGATCCCTCAAACGATTAGCAAGAACGAACGATAAACGAGCCGTAAAATAATTTAACGACAAGTAATGCAAGAGAGTTTAGTGCAAGGATTAAGGATGTTAATCAAGCATTTAAGCAAGTATTAGTATAAGAAGATGCTTCCACCACCAAGTGGTGACAAGTGGCAAATGGTGAAGTCACCAAGGTGATGTCATGCTTAGTCATACTCCACTCACTTTAATCAACCAACAAATCACCCAAACATCCCATTCACTTCATTTTCCACCACAAACACATTCAACAAAGAAAGAACTCTCCCAAGAACATCTACTCTCGGCTTCTTCATCATTTCAAGGAGAAAAATTCCAAAAATCAAGATCCAAGCTTTGTTAATTTGCAAGGTAATTACCCAAGGTCCCTTATGATTAGATAAGCATATCCTAGGAGTTTAAGCTTCTATTTCTTCATGAATCTCTTCCAATAAATCAAGGAAGAAGATGATGAATAGTGTTTTCCAGATTTCTAACTTATTTTCTTTGATTTCCTTTAAGATCCAAGAATTCCTAAGCTATCTCAAGGCTTCTTAAGGCTTCCTACCTACTCTAATCACTCCAAGGAAGGTATAACCCCTCCAAACCCTATCTTTACTTTGAGTATTAGGTTTGGTTTTGTTTTTTATAGTTCATGAGAGCATGATTCTTGTATTTTTAGAGTTTAGTTGGAATTGTAATGATTTTGGGTTATAAATCTTGGTTGTTGGTTGATGAACCTTAAGTATAGTTAGTAGCTCTTGTTTGAGATTGAATAAGTTGGAAAAATCATGAGGTTGTGGAATGAGTTAGTAAGGTTTGGATGAAGTTTGGTGGTATGGGTGGTTATGGGTTGATTTGTGGTTGATTGGAGTAGTTTAAACTTTGGTATCGCCTAAACATAGCCGTCGTAATGTCCGATTTACCTTAGACTGTTTTGTGCTTAACTTTTGCACCCAAACACTCACTGCCATGAACTGACCATTACCATTTTTAGATAGTTCATGTTACGAGCTTTGTTTTGATATGTGTTTCGCTTGAATCCGATGTACGGTTTAGGAGAAACGACCGTTTTAAGTAACGGCGTTTCGTCAACGAACCATTACCCCTCGCCTTACTTTGAAACCTTGGTTAAGGCCCTTAAATGACTAATTGGAGTATGAAACAATTATGTAAAGTGGATTAGGCAGTTGGTAGGGTATTCGCGAAAGCGTTGCCTTAAAATTCGTAACGGTTAATTTATTAAAAATGGTGGAGCCGAGGGTAGTCGAACGACTTATGTGATTTGTTAAGCGTAGAAATGACCATAAGCGAACGTTAGGGTTCAATTGGTTAAAGTCTAGTTTCTTAAGCGACCGGGGTTTAATTCCGACTTATGTTGTTGTTCATAGGTTATCGGACCCACTCTAAGCTGAAGTCTATCCGGGAGCACTCAGGCAAGTTTTCTACCCGTTATACTGTTGTTGTGATGTATATATGTATATGCATTATCTTGTGATAAGTGCATGATTATTATTAGCAAAGTCTTGCGATATATTGGAGCATGTGATATGATATTTATATGCATGTCTTGATATCTAATTGTTGATTCAAATGCTTATAAGTTGCATAATACCTATGCTAGACATAAGCAGTAGATGCGTATACCCTTAGTATAGGGGACCCAAAGGTGAACATTTTCTAAATCGGGAGTCGATATTCCCGAGTATAATATATATATATATATATATTTATATATATAGATATAGTTTTCAAAACTATTAATCGAATAAGGTTTATTCGATAACTTTATTTTATTTAATGAATATTATTTTGATTATTCATTCGAGGACTTATGACTCCGCTTATTTTATTTAATGAATATTATTTTGAATATTCATTCGAGGAATTATGACTCCGCTTATTTTATTTAATGAATATTATTTTGAATATTCATTCGAGGACTTATGACTCCGCTTATTTTATTAAATAATATTCTTTATTTTATTAAAGAATAATGTTTCGATAATCAAACTTATTTTCCATTATTTAACTAAAGATCGTACTTTCGTATAAGTATATCTTTGGTTATTTATCATTCATTTCTAGTATGAGTTTTAAAACTTCTACTTCAATTATTTTTATAAAGATTATCCTTATGGGAATATTATTTTATCCTCCAACATATCGGGACTGATTTATTTTATTAAATCAGCATTACTCCAAACATTCTCAAAAATGTTTTCGAGTCTTCAAAATGATTTTAAAAGTTAGAGCAGATCCCAGAACTCGTTTTCAAATTTAAGATCTTCCTTTCGAAGGGGACTTGAATACTCGCTCAAGAATCTAAGGGATCCGGCTCTGTGGTGTATTTTATATTCGCAACGTGGTTGTTGTTTTGAAAAAACTATTTGATTACTTGCCCAATGTTCGGGAAGTAAGTCCATCTAATTGAGTCGGCATAAGCAACAGGCCGGGGTACGGTCTATGAAGGTGTAAGAGGCTGGGTGACAGTCCATCCATACATGAGTGGCCGGGTAACGGTCTAGCGCGAGGTCCTAATGCGGCCAGGGTGATGACCGGCGAGGAATTCATCCATCTACAGTAGAAAAGATTACTTAATGGGTATCTTTGCCTGATCAGCAAGATATCGGGTTTATGCCAAAATTCTTTTCTTTCCAAATTCATTGGATATTACAACTCTGTTCATACTTTATATGACAGGGGTTTTCAGGAAATGTATGAGAGATATATATATGGATATATATTTTGAGACTTAATGAAGTATATTGTAACTTCATTTCTTTTGAATGATATTTCAAATATTGAATCTATTCAAATCTTATCTTGTAGTCTCATCTATGTAATGAACTTTTGAAACTGATTATACCTTGAATAGTGGTAGTTCAAGTAGTATTCGGAAAAGATATAAGTATATTGGAGTATCTTGTAACTTCATCTTTTCAACTTATATCTAGTTAATGATTATCTTATGCATGACAAAGATTTTCTAGAAAAACATTAAGACAAGGTTAGATATATGAGATCACCTTGCAATGATATTTTTATACAAGTTATAAACTGGAACTCTATGTATATTATGCATGGAAGAGGATTCTAAGATTTTGAAAAGTATATATACTTATATACTGAATATTTTGTGACTTGGTCGCGTTAAGATATCAAACTTGGTTCTTGTTTGCTTGACCAAGACTTTCATGAGTATTATGAGAATGCTCATATATTGTTAATTATTATACATATTATTTCGGTGGGCTTGTTGCTCACCCTTGCTTTCTTCTTTCATCACACAACAACAGATAGACAAGATGAATATGATCAAGCTCCCAATTCGCGAGCGGATAGGAAACGTTCCGCAGCTTCCTGTAGGCGTTGATGCCGCTGTAGCTGAGGTAGGAACTACCAATAGGCTAGGTTTTCAACTATCGACGTACCAGACTTATGTATATTATGAATTTTAATAATGGCAACGAATATGTAAATTTATTCAGAAACCCTTTTGAGGTGTAATGACTTATAATTTTGGAATAAAATGACTTGTGTTATTTTTGGTATTCATCTCTGAGACTATAACTTGTGGTGTGTGTGTGTATTGTGGGGTCACAGTACGCAGTAGTTGGTTGATTGTTAAGATTAAGTATTATTAAGGGAAATGGAACTCGTGACAACCCGGATCCCTGATCCCGGATTTGGGGGTGTTACAGTAAGACTCAGGGGCCTTACTCCTAAAGGTTTAGAAAGATCAACCCTCTCACCGAAGTTCCCTCCGAGCATCAGTTTGCACGACCTGTGCTCTTTGGCAAAAATCTCGACTTCTACAAAGGGACTTCTAACAAAACCACTCCCCATGGATTCTTAAGACCTAAAACTAATTCTCAGACTTGGTTTCAAGACAAGGCCTCACCTAGGCCTCTCTAGACTTCTTCCCAAAGTTAACTCTGCCCAGCCCCCACTAGAATTCAAACTGCTCTATTTTTACTTACATAAAACCCACTTTTCTCATTCAATTTTTAATTCTAAAGGTTTTTTAAGCTTCCTAGGGATGCATTATACTTATTTAAGCCAAGGCCCCATGAAGGCCTAGCCTAAGGCATGGTTATAATTGACAAAAGTTCAAGCTTACCCAGCCCTGCCATGTTCTGAGTTGCTCTTGGTTATGGGGGTGTGCACCTACCTAAATACAAGTTTCTTGTGGAACCAAGCCTACTGGACTCAAGTATAACTTAAGTCCTAACTCCATTGAACTTGGGCCTAGCAAGGCCTCACCAAAACTCACCTAAAACAGCCTATACTTAGGGTGAAAAAATCTGCTACTTAGTACCTAGTGTACCTCCTTCCACCTTAACTCCCATTTCAACACCAAAACCAACACGCAAGCCAACAAATCTATCATACAGTGTACACAACCCTATTAAATATCATTTTATGGAAAAATACGAGCATAAACCTAGCCATAATAGTCATTTACCGAGGAAAAAATAAAGAGCATAGCAGAGCAGATTTTACATTTGAACTTCTAAGCAAATTTTCGAACCAAAAATACATGGTAACAACTTGATGGCTGCTACAAGATTTAAATATAACTAATTAAGGAACATAGTATATTTGAATTTTAGAGAAAAAATCGTGGCATTCATTGCACAAAAACTCAAATTCAAGTCACATAGCACATTTGTTTGAAATATCTCCTATACTACGACATGCAAGTATTAACTTTAACTTTTAGTGTTACGACCGGCATTTTATGTAATATTATTTGTGGATTTGGTATAATATTAAAGTCAAATGAAAATATATTCAATGATTGTACGCTAGTGTGAGTGAAAATTTCTGCATTATAAATTTGCTTTGTGTAGTATATGATTTTTCAAAGCAAGAGTTTATTTAATTTCTTTATTTTTGATTTATAAGGAATATTCTAAGCTTTGGAAAAAAATTTCTTTTAAAAGGTATTTTGTTCACAAATTTTGAAAATGATTTTATAAATTCTCTTAAAATCCAAGTTATTTAATGGTATAAATTTTATAATTTTTGAACTTGTATTTTATTTTATAAAAATAAATCATTATAAATTTTAGTTGTCATATTTATCAAATTACATAAGAGACCATGCATACAAATCACCCTTCTATTCTCTCAAAGGGCAAATAAGACTTTTCCAACCCCACTAACTCATTTGATTATTATCAAATTACTACATTAGCCTTGCATGCAAAATGGCCTAACTTTAGCTAAAGGACATTTTTGTAAGTTCTCACTTCCACTCATTATTTGTCAACCAAAAAGCATAAAACAAAAAAATCAAAGTGGGAGAAATCATTCCACTCATTCCACACTCCAACACACCACAAATTTTCTCTCTTTTCCCCCTCCCACCTTGCTCTCGGCCGAAGGCCAAATTCCCCACCCCCCTTCCATTTTTCAATTCATTCTTCATCTTCCTAAGTGTAAATCTTTTACCTACATTCATCTTATATCCTTTCCAAGTGTTTTGAGACTTGGAAGTTGAAGTTCCATGGATGCATGTGTAGTTCTTATGTGATCTCCAAAGAGAAAATCTTGATTCTAGTGAATTCAAGAGCTCTCTATGAGATATATTATGTATATGTGCTAACTAAGTGTTTTATGGAGATATCATGCTTTAAAATACTTTGCATGCTACTGAAATTTCATTATATATTTATGTTTAGCCATGCATACTAGTTTTAAGACATTAAAATGATGATCAACCATGTTTTGCATGCTATTCTTTTCAAAATCATGTTGTTATGTTTAAAAATCTATAAATGCGAAATAGGTGTGCTTAAAATAGACTGTTTCCATGATAAATTTCTTATTAATACTTAAAACAAGTTATATTTCATGATTATTAAGGATGGGTATTAGGTGCAAGTTGATTTTGCAAGCATTTAAAACTTTATGCCTAGCCGAAATCTTGTTATGTGCTTTCCATGAGTTGCATGTTATATATTTAGTTGCATGTTGTTTTTTTGGGCATGGATGATCTCACCCAAGGTTATTTTGAGAATAAGGGAGTTAGTTCAGTAGAATACCATGTATAATTCTTGGTTTAAGTATTGAGTTGTTGTTAATTGAGTTTGTCAAGTCAAAACCTTGGAAAATGAGAGTTATAGTTTCTGCAGAAAATCGATTTAGTACCCTGAGGTTTAGAGTGAGTTTTGACCATGTCATTGATGTGCACTTTGAGGCCCAAGCCACCAGAAGTTATTATTGGGAGTATACAAAAGGTTTTAGGAGTTAGTTGGAGGTTTGCATGTCATTTGGTTAGGTGCACAAGTAGAATAACAAAATCTGTCCAGCAGGGGACAGTTTTGTTGCAACTTAAAAATAGGGAGATTTGACCATGTCATGGGTAGGCCCTCATTAGGCCCAATTGGGCCTTAGTTAGAGGGAGTGTCAGAGAAGTTTTTTCCAACCATAGTTCATAGGATATGAGTTAGAACCATGTGTCACAAGTTAATTCAAGTCAGGGCGTTTTCTGCCCAGAAAAGCAGGGGAACCTTGGACTTTTAGCTTAGGCCCAAGAAGGCCCAAGCCAGGCCCTTGAGCCACATCAACCTTGTGAGATTCCCTTAGGTCAGGAGAGTCTTGTGTAAAAGTTTTGAAGGAAAACTTGTAGTTTAAGAGTGCCTAATGCACTGAAGAAACTATAGTTGTCATTCTGAAATTTGCACCAGTGAGCACTATCACTTATCACATAGTTTTAGAACACTTAGAAGTGAGTATTAGGTCGACCACCATAGTTATAAGATAGTATAAGGTCAGTAGAGCAAAAGGCACAAGTGAGGGTCAATAGGGTTTGGATAATTTAGGAAAGGCACATCGAGTTAGGAAGCCAAAATTAGAGGACTTTGTCTAGTTTAGCGACCAAGTGACTTAAGTGGTGAGTCGAGATCATCCAAGCCTAGTGTTGCATTATGGTATATATGGTGTTAGTTGATATTAATATACGATATGTGACTATGTGGCTACGTGTGTACATTTGAAATATAAAGGTGGATATAAATTAGGTGCGTATAGGCCTAAGTGCCATCCATGTTTAATTTCGGGTTGTAAATAGGTTAAGATGGTAAGAATATATTATAATGAGGATTATTATTATTTATGTAGGATCTCGAGACGAGGGAAAACTTGCCATAAAAGTCGAGTGAAGCTCCAGTTGCTCCTACCAATCAGACCAGACCAGCCTATCTCAAGGCAAGTGATTCAACTTGACCTTCATATTTACTATAAACAGTTCATATATATCGATGCAATCATCCTGAGTCATTTTGATATGTTTAAATCAAGCGTATCTCTCGTTTATCTTTGAATTATATAGAAATTCCATGAACCCTCGAGTATGTATTGCAAGTAGTTCAAAAGTCTTTTCATGATAGTTAAATGCCATGATAAAATAAAGAGTTGTTATATTACTTGATTGATCCTCTTGATTAACATGCTGATGATTCCTAAGTATTGATATCTCATCCTGATACTTGAACCCCTATAGAACCTTACCTTGAACTCTGATAGTCAGAAACTTACCAACATGGTTCCTCATTGATTGATACCCTCTTTCCTATCCTAAAGCTTGACAATTCTGATATATATACATCCTGAGCTAGAGATCATTACCTTAACACCCATAGTATTCGTGAAGCTTATCTTCTTAATGATCCAACACCTGTACCTTGACGAGAAACCATTGTTTTGAGCCCAGTTTGGCATTACCCCTTCATATTATCCATTAGTCTCACCATATTTTCCTGTCCAAGTTCTGACATATGAAAACCTTTTGGTTACCCTAATAGAGTAAAGTTTTATGAATCATGGCCCTGAGATTTAGTACCATATTTCTCATGTTTCGAGTTAATCTATAATCCCTTAATAAAAATATTTACTGTTAAAAGAGATTTTGTTACAATTCGGCATCAGCTTTTGAAATAAATAAAATATGGGTTTTCAGTCCCAAAGGGGGATAAATGTTTTCTTGAATAGTGGATTTGGACTGAGACGCGAGTCCTTTCCACACTTATATTAGGCTTAAAAGTTGCCTAGGGATTCCCGTTAATGTTTTAGAACCCAGCGAGGTTCGGGATTACTTCGCGGCTGATCACCGGCTGTAATCCGTAGTGTCATAAAATGATTTTGATTAAGACATAATTTTAAAATTGTTTTAATGCAAGCAAAATGATGCCATCTCACATAGTTTTATCTCTCGTTATCATTAGTTATGTCTTTCCATTGTCATTCTTAAAAGTATATCTCAATTTATGTTTTGTGTCGTACTGTTAGCACTTGTTGAGCATTTGGCTCACTCCTTGCTTTACCCTGATATTACAGCTAGCAGCTATGGTTAGATTCAAACAGACTGTCCGTAAGACCTGTGATGCTGATGCTTATGTTCGAGCTCAGGTAGAATAAGTAATAATAGTTGTGTGAGGACTCGGTATTTGTAATCAGATGTAATAGTTGGTAGTGTTGGGCTGTTCCAAACCCTAAACCGTAAGATCTGGATTTGGTTATGTATTCTTCATTAAAATGATGTAATAGCTATATTTATTTTGTTGTTTAAGTTGGGGGTGTGACAGGTTTTGGTATCAGAGCTACGGTTTAGAGTCCCTGGACAGCCCAAATAGGTTATAGGATATATGTGTAGGTTATAGATATTATGCGAGAGAGTAGGTTAAGTAAGTTATTATTAATACTCCTCTTATTGGTTGTCAGCAAAGGGCGCATTCCTCGTCATCCTCTGGGTCAGACGACACTATTGCTTTCTCCGTGTATGCTGAGTTGAGGCGCGAGTTCGACATGCTTCAGGGCAAGTGCGACCGACTGATAGACCGACTGAAGAACGTGTATCCGGACAGCCAAAACTACGAAGGGAAGCCCAAGGAGCAGATGACTGCAAGACTTGAGACCTTGGTTCAGTATGTCAACACTAAGCTTGAGGAGATGCCAGCGCACCGGGACCGCACCAGCCAGTATGTCATTCAGATGGTGGCGGATGAGCTCCAGAGCATTGTGAAGACACTTCGAGAGGAAAAGACTACCAAGCCCCGTTCAGATGGAGTGGAACCTTAGTTCTTTCCATTTACCTTTCATGTTGTTGTACTATCAAACTCTATGGAATCCCCAGTTATTTCCGTTGTATTCCTTCAAATAAGTCTGTTATTCCTAGAATCAGACTTTGTCCCAATCCTATGTACTGTGATTTCAATAATTATGTGTTATTGTTCTATTTGCTCTCAACTGTTATTTTATGTTTCTATCATCATATCTTCTTAATTTGGAAACTTGACCCCATATGTAAATGAGAATGCTGTGCGATACCCTCGAATTATTTTATCATTCATATCTGTTTTGACACAACTCTTATTTCAGGATCATGCCTCCCAAAAAGAAGTGAAAGGCATATGGCAGAGAGCCTATTTGTATATTCGAGGATATAACTCAACTCAAATAAGAATGTAATAAGTAAATAGTGGATCTATCGTCAGAGAGATCTCACAAAGTAACATCTGTCAAGGGTTAAGAAACATTATTCATCTACAGACTTGAAGACTTAATTCACTGGAAGAAGCTCAAGAAATTGATCAAGCCTCAGTGATATAAATCAAGATTGTGGATTTAATCAAGTGACAGAGATCTCGTCAGGGTATCAATTAATTACAAGGATTTAATCTGAAGAAAATCAAGAGTATCAAGGTCAAGGCTTGAAGAAACGTCACGGAAGTTAGTCACTCATGAACCAGACAGTACATCGAGTGTCAACATTGAAGTGGTGGAATGATTCATAATTGACAGTAATTTTCAGAAGATTTTCAGAAGAATGGTTGCTGCTCAAGATTAGTATTAATTCTCTATTAATTAATTAAGTCAAATAATTTAATTAAGAAAATAAATTATATCTGCAAAGATTAATTTATTGATTAATTGAATTAATTGATTAATTAATTGATTAATTGAATTAATTGATTATTAATTCAGAATTATTAAGGATTTCAGAATTATTATTAGATTAAAATCTATTAATAATTCAGTAAGACAATGTGATTTGAACTACTATGACAATCGGTATGACAATTGATAGTCATACCGAAAGTCTTGCTAGTTCATTCTGATTGTCTTGCTAGCTATTGGGATTGTCTTGCTAGTTCAAAGGATAGTCTCACCGAAAGTCCTACCAGTTCAAATGGATTGTCATACCAGTTCATTTGATTGTCTTGCCGAAAGTCTTGCTGATAAACTGGATTGTTTTGTTTACTTAAACAACAAAACACAGCAGAAGACATTCATGCAATAATTCAACAAAAACACAAGTCAAGAACACAGCAGAAAACAAAGGCACAACATTTTATTTTTCATCTGCTTTATTCAAGATCAAAATTCTAGATTGAAAGTTAAATCCAATCCACTAGAATTATTTATCTTGTTCTTGTGTATCAATCTAGCGGATTAAAATCCCTAGAACTTAATCTCAAATCGCATTTAGCATTTGATCTTTTAATTGCAAAAATAGAAAAAGTTCATGTCGAATTTATTCTAGATTTGTAATAATTGATTTGAGATTAATCCCTTGTAACCGATACCGTAGTTGTAACACCTTTCAAGTTTATAAAAGTTTTATTTAACTTGAATTTTGTTTCACATTTTTTTCCGCATTTTATTCGATTAAACGGTATTGTTTGCATTCAACCCCCCTTCTACAAACAAATTGGGACCTAACAATTGGTATCAGAGCCTTCTGATTAACGTACAAATCTAGATCCTAGACTTTTGTGTTTCTTTCACTTCTTGAATTTTTTATTCACTCAAAAAATTCATAATGACTACACAAAAAGTTGGAACCGTTAAAATTCCACTTTTCGATAAAGAAAATTATGTTATGTGGAAGAAGAAGATGCTACTGTTTTTACAAGTTGCTAATCCCAAATATTTGCAAGTGTTAAAGAAGGGTCCAAAAATTCCTATGGTTATTGAACCAGAGGTAATAGAAAATGATGTGGTGATCACCAAAGCGAGAACTTATGTGAAAGATCCTGAGGATTTCTCTCCTGCTGAAATAGAAGAAGCCTCCCTGGATGCTAGCCTTCAATTAATTTAGTAGATTCCCTTAATCCCTTGATGAATAGACATGTGATGAATTGTAAAGATTCCAAACATATCTGGGAAACTATTGAGATTATTAATGAAGGCACAGAGGAAGTTAGGGAGAACAAGCTAGAAATCCTAACCTCTGAGTATGAATACTTTAAATCCAATCCAGGAGAAGGAATCACTGAAGTGTTTGAGAGGTACAATGCATTGATCAACAACCTGAACATTAATGGTAAATACTATTCCATCAGGGAGGTCAACAAAAAGTTCCTTTTAACACTGCCAACTCATCTCGAACATAGAATCACTGCCATAAGAGAAGCAAGAGATCTGAGTGAGATTTCTTTGGAAAGGCTCTATGGTGTGTTAAAGACTTATGAGTTGGAGCAGATTCAGCAGAAGGAAGTTTACGGGAAAGGAAGAGTGGTCAGCACGTCTACTGCTCTAGTAGCTGATGAACAACAACAACAACCACAATATCAACAACAATCTCAACAGTCAGAAAGAATGGTACAGTCTTCCAAGGTTGAAGATAATGTGATAGTAGCAGAATTTGATCCTCCTACTACAAATCAATCAGGAGATGATTATTATTCCTTGGAAGAACTGGAGCAATTGGAGGATGAGTCAATGGCCCTGATTGTCAAGAGATTCTCAAATGTCAGATTCAAAAGGAATCCCAAGTTCAAGTACAAGTCCAACTACAACAGATTCCAGAAAGGTGGATCTTCATCCTCTAACACCAGCAGTGGTGGGTATAAAACAGGGATGGTTGATCGAAGCACCATTCGATGCTTCAACTGCAATGAGTTGGGACACTTTGCCACAGAATGCAGGAAGCCAAAACAAGCAGGAAGAACTCTTACGATTCTAATCAAAGAGTAAATCTGAAAGGGCTTACCTGGCAAAGGGAAGAAGCTGGGATGATACTGACAGTGAAGATGAAGAAGTTGGGAATCTTGCTCTCATGGCTAGTGATGCAAACACCTCATCGTCAAGAAAAGAGGTAAAATTTACTGATGCTGAATTAGTTTATCATCTAGGAGGTTCCTTAGATTGTGCTCGTCGTGATAATGAATTGTTAAATCAACAAATCAAAGACCTTGAGAAAGAGGTCAATGAATTAAGACTTGTGCACATTAATCAAGATAAATTAAAAGAACAAGTATCTTTTCTAGAGAATAGAGTTGACTGTTATAGACAACTTGAAACTATTCTCAAAGACAAGATCACCGGTCTTGAGGCTAAGGTTAAAGCTTACTTTAATTCTTGTTCGAAGTCCAAAGAGTTTTACAATAAGCAAGCTGTTAATCAAACATCTGGATAGGTTATGATTACAATGCTGCTATTGGAAAATTAGGCATAAACTCCCCTCCTCATGTCTGTGCTAAAGGCAGGGAAGTACCACATGTGCTTAAGGGTGTTGATGAACCCCTCTATAAAGAATCAATTGCTGAACCATTTGATGAGACCTCTTTATTATTCAAGAAGAAATCCGTGCTGAAGATAATGCTAATGAGAAAGCTGTCTCCAAGTCAAGTGTGTCAAAAGTTCCAGTCAAGGTTGTGAAAGCAACTGAGACTAACTCAGACACACATGAGTTGGATAACACAAATGCCATGTCTACCATGCATAAGTTGCCTATTGTTAATCCTCTCATAAAGCATGTGGTGTTCCTGATTGTATGTCTTGTGCTTTTAATCTGATGTTTGCTTATTTTAATGGTAAGCATGTTTCTAATGATAAGACTACTCCTCGTCAGCATGTGAATAAGAAAGCTGCTAGTCCTCCTAAAGCTAGAAAGGAGACATTTGTGCCTAAGCCTAAACAGAAATTTGTCAAGGCTGTTCACAAGGTCAAATGTTCAGTCATTGAGAACGTTGAGAATATTAAAATTAAGAATGTTGTTTTGCCTGATAAAGGCCAATTTTACAAGTATGCCGGACCCAGCCAAGCTTGGGTTCCGAAGAAGGTCTAATCCATTTGTATTGCAGGGCATTAAACAGGTACAACCGGTAGTGTGGATTCTTGACAGCGGATCGTCAAGACATATGACCGGAGATAGAGCCCTGCTATCAAATGTGGTTGAGAAAGCTGGCCCAGTGGTTACCTTTGGAGATAACAGCAAAGGTTTAACGGAGGGATATGGCTGTTTGCTAGCTGGAAATGTTATCATTGAAAATGTATGTTGTGCAAGGACTTGAACACAATCTGCTTAGCATTAGTCAGTTCTGTGACAACGGCTACAATGTTTTATTCGACAAGCTGAAGTGTCAGATTCTGCACAAGAAAAGTGAAAAACCCTCCTTAATGGGAATCCGGAAAGGAAATCTGTTCGTAGCTGACATGAACTCTGGAAGCAATCCTGAAGTCAATTGTTTCTATGCAAAGGCATCGTCAGATGAGAGTTGGCTATGGCACAAGAGACTTTCTCATCTCAATTTCAAAACAATGAATTCTCTTGTAAAAGAGAATTGGTAAGAGGTCTGCCTCAGCTGGAATTCTCTCCAGAAGGACTATGTGAGGCTTGCCAGAAAGGAAAGTCAAAGAAAGCAAGTCACAGAGGCACTGACACATCTTCCATAACTGGTGTTCTGCAATTATTGCACATGGATTTATTTGGACCAGTTAATGTCCTTTCGATGTCAAAGAAGTGTTACTGTCTTGTGATAGTTGATGACTATTCCAAGTATACGTGGGTTTTATTTCTTCACTCTAAGGATGAAACACCACAAGTTGTGATTGATCATATCAAGATGATTGAGTTAGATTCTAACGTCCCTGTTAGAGCAATAAGGTCAGATAATGGAACAGAATTCAAGAATTCACTTCTCAATGGATTCTGTACAGACAAAGGGATTACCAGACAATTTTCAGCTCCTAGAACCCCTCAGCAAAATGGAGTGGTAGAAAGGAAGAATCGTACATTGATTGAAGCTGCAAGAACGATGTTAAGTGAATCAGGTCTTCCAATGTACTTTTGGGCTGAAGCTGTCAATACTGCATGTTATACTCAGAATCGAACTCTAATCAACAAAGACTTCATGAAAACTCCTTATGAGATTTTGAATGAACAGAAACCTTCTATCAAATACTTTCATGTATTTGGTGCCAGATGCTTCGTGCTCAAGGATGGAGATGATCGTCGTGGTAAATTCGAGGCAAAGGCATATGAGGGTATTTTTGTTGGATATGGAAGAAGATCATACAGAGTGTATATCATTGATCAACACAAAGTAACTGAAAGTGTCAATGTTACATTTGATGACACTAAACTCCCTAGTATCCAAACTGAAGATCCTTCTGAGAAACTGAAGTTTGATGATATGTCAGATTCAGAATCAGAACATGGTCAAGAACCTGAGGTTGTTGCTGGTGAAGAACCTGTTAATCATGATGATACTCAAGGTAATAGTGATGGAAACTTTGGCAACAATGGAGATACCACTGCTACTGACGGAGAATCTTCAAGTCAACATGGCAACAACTCAGGGGGAGATGCTGAAGGATCATCTAGTAGGACACAACATCCAATGAATTTCAAGGCGAATCATCAAGATCAAATCTTCCAAGACAGACTGTCTGGAATAAAGCTCACCTTTTGAGTTGATTATTGGTGATCCAGATGTTGGAGTCAGAACTAGACGTGCTACTCAAAATGAGTGTCTGTTCTCAGGATTTCTTTCTGAGATGGAACCTAAGAAGATTGAAGAAGCACTAACTGATCCAGATTGGGTGATTGCTATGCAAGATGAACTCAATCAGTTTGAAAGTCAACAAGTCTGGAAACTGGTACCTAGACCTACACAAGAAAGCTGTTGGTACTAGGTGGGTATTCAGGAATAAACTAGATGAAGATGGTGTGGTTACAAGAAACAAGGCAAGACTGGTAGCAAAAGGGTATTCTCAAGCTGAAGGCATTGATTATGATGAAACCTATGCTCCAGTGGCTAGACTTGAGGCCATCAGGATATTTCTGGCATTCGCAGCATTCTCAAACTTTAAAGTTTATCAAATGGATGTCAAGAGCGCCTTTCTGAATGGAAAGCTGGATGAAGAGGTATATGTAGAGCAACCTCCTGGTTTTGAAGATCCAGATCATTTGGATTTTGTCTTCTTTCTTTTCAAGGCTATCTATGGGCTCAAACAGTCTCCAAGAAAATGGTATGACACTCTCTCTGAATTTCTTATTGAAAATAGCTTTATTAGAGGTGTCATAGACAAAACTCTCTTTTCTAAAAAACATAAGAATGATACTATATTAGTCCAAGTCTATGTGGATGATATAATATTTGGGTCTACTAATGATAATCTCTGTAAGAGATTTGCTAAGTTAATGCACAGCAAGTTTGAAATGAGCATGATGGGAGAGCTGAAGTTCTTTCTTGGATTACAAGTAAATCAAAGGTTAGATGGAACATTTATTTGTCAATCCAAGTATCTCAAGGAACTCCTCAAAAAGTACAATCTAGAGGATTCTGCATCAGCAAGGACTCCATCAACTACAGCTGTCAAGCTTGGACCATGTGAAAACTCCATTAAGGTAGATGTCACAAGCTACAGAGGTATGATTGGCTCGTTACTCTATCTTACTGCAAGTAGACCAGATATTATGTATGCTACATGCTTATGTGCAAGGTTCCAAGCGGATCCTAGAGATATTCATCTCGTTGCTGTTAAACGAATCTTAAGATATCTTAAGGGAACACCAAATCTAGGTATTTGGTACCCTAAAGAATCTGGTTTTAACCTTGTTGGATATACAGATTCAGATTACGCAGGAAGTGTTGTTGATAGGAAAAGCACCTCAGGAGTTGTCAATTCCTAGGAAGCAGGCTAGTCTCATGGTACAGCAAGAAACAGCAAACAGTTTCCAACTCAACGGCCGAGGCTGAATATATTGCTGCTGGAAGCTGCTGTGCTCAGATCTTGTGGATTAGGAACCAGCTACGAGACTATGGCTCTGTATTGAACAAAATTCCTATTTTATGTGACAATACAAGTGCAATAGCCATCACCAACAACCCTGTGCAGCACTCGAGGACAAAGCACATTGACATCAGGTATCATTTTATTAGAGAGCACGTCATGAATGGTACTGTTGAACTATTTTTTGTTCCAACAGAAGAACAAATAGCAGATATTTTCACTAAACCACTTGATGAATCCACATTTACCAGATTAGTTGGTAAATTGGGCATGTTGAATAGTTTTAGTGATTAATTTAGTTAATATCTGAGATCTGTTCTTGAATGAATTTACAAATGAATTTTTCATAAATGAAAAATTCATTTGCAAATTTATTTTATCATTTTATCATATTTCTTGCTTATTTCTATGGAATTTTATTATCTTATCTTATTTATTTACTCAATTGTTAATTTAATGTCTCAGAATATTTTATTTTCTCTAAAAATATTTTTCTATGAATTTAATTTGTTAAAATTCAAAAGAAATCTATTTTTGGACTGAAAATATATTATCTCTGAAATATTTTAATTATTTTAATTTTGTAAATATTTTCTGAATTTCTACTATTATATAAGACTTTATTTCAGTTTCCATATTTTCTGTACATATTTGATTGTCTTTCTACTGAAATGACAATCGGCAAGACAATTAAAATTGTCTTGCTGAAAATCATTTCAGTACTTATATATATACACATATAATATTAATTCTGTTTGTAAACGTTTTATTTCCAGAATGACAATCGGCAAGACAATTGAAATTGTCTTGCTGAAAGTCATTTCAGTATATAATTGTCATTTTAGTGTTTTTCAGTATAGTTTTTACTGGCAAGACAATCGGTATGACTATCAATTGTCTTGCCAGTTATAAATTATATATATATTTTTCTTTTATTTTATACTGGTATGACAATCGGTATGACTATCAGATTGTCATACCAGTTATATTTATTTAGTGTTTATTACTTTTATTGCTTTTATTTTTTTTCTTTTTCTGTTTTTAAGCTGGTATGACAATCGGTATGACAATCCCGGATTGTCATACCAGTTATACTACTTAATCATTTTTGTGGCTGTTTTAATCTTCATCAGTTCATTTTCTTTCAAAATTTCAACAGTCTCCTTCTTTCTCTCTCTCTCTCTCTCTCTCTCTCTCTCCTCTCTCTCTCTCTCTCTCTCTCCTCTCCTCTCTCTCTCTCGCTCTCTCTCTCTCTCTCTCTCTCTCTCTCTCTCTCTTCGAACATCTACTCCCAATTCGCCATTTGCTCTTCCTCGCTCGAGTTTTACTCACATACAAAAATCATCACTCCTGTGATATACATACAAGTATATACATACAGAAGTGCTGTTGGATTTTGTTAAAAAACAGTTTCTGTTTGTTGATTTTGGGTATTTTATTTTATTTTATTTTATTTTAATTTCTGATTTGTGTGTTTTGGCTTGTCAAATCTGCGTTTGTGAGTTAAGAATTTTAAGAGATATATTTCTGTCTAAATTTTTTCGATTATAATTAATTTGATTCGAATTATTAAATTAATTTAATTAATTCGAATTTTCTTAATAGTATTCTTAAAATTCTGAAAGTGGTGTCTTATTATTATTTTAAATGGCTCTCAATTTCCAAATTGTCGCGCATAATCAGGTTGGTTATTTTAATCCAGGAAAAATGTGATGTAGAAAAATTTAAGCCGTGGATTAGATTTTTAAATGACCATTAGATTGTTAGCTCTGCTATTAAATCAATAGATTAAATGTCGATCTGCTAACTGATTTGCACAACCTCTACTGTGGCCGATGATTCAAATCTTTTTCATTCACCGTGGCAAACACACAGTATGTAGTTGATGAATCAGTCATCAATCAAGCGTTAAATTTTCCATTGGACAATTTCTGTAATTTACCCTCTGAAAATGATATCACAAACTTTTTCCATGCTATTCACTATCAGGGGGTGATCAATTTAACCAAACTTTCAAAATCCAATTTGGTGTCTGAATGGGATGTTTTCTTCGATACACTTTCTAAAGTGTTTGCCAACTGCACTAAATCCAACTTTCACAACATCACTTCTACTCTGCAGTATATTGGTCTTGCGGTTGTTTCAATCAAAGGATCAATTTTGGCAAACTACTTTTTCCCATTCTCTTGAGACGTCTCCTACTACTGCTTTACGTGATCATTCTACAATCGTAGGGTATCATGTTACTATGCTCGTTTTCTCATGCTTATAGCAGATCATCTTCTCACACCTGAACACAAAGCCCTTTTTGCTAACTCTGCAGTACCGAACCCCCTCCAGTAAGCAAAAAGATTTACACACGCCAAGACACAACCTTTAAATTCATGCAAGTTCCAGTACTTGTATCTGCTTTCATGGCCACTTATATTCCTTTACCTATTTTCAATCTTCCCGGTCATGAACAGCAACCTCAACCTCCAGTGGTTCAAGCCACCCAGGCTCCTCAACATCAGATGCTCTTCCTTTACAGTAGTAATTCCTCACTTCACTCCATTCCTACTTCTGTTGAAAGACCCCCAGTGGTTGATAGGGCTGACCATGAAGTTGTAGAACCACAGCTTCAATCCCAGGTCATAGAGCCAAACACAGAGTCATATTCTATCTCAACCTCTCCCCCACTGTCTAAAATGTTACCCAGAAGGTTAATAGGAAGTAGTGCATTGTTAATGTGAGTGAACCCTCAGCTCTGCCTCTTCCAAAGAAAAGAGAACTTATACTGAGGCACTCTGAAAGCCCATCTTTGTCCTCCCAATAGGACATGGACTTTGAAATGGCCAATGAACAGTTACTAGAGACATTCTCTCAACAGGATGAATCTATTGAAATTCGCCATAGGGCCATGGCATCTTGTACTGATCAAGCACAATTCCATTACTCACAATGGAACCATACATACCCACAGATGATACTCAGACACAGAGCGAGGAGTGCACATAGAGTCTGTTACAGTGCCTGCCATAGTTACGACAGAAGAGCAGTCACATGCTTCTGAGGGAAAATCTCTCTCAGCCACCCTTAATAGATCATTTTCTCCCCTCCCAGATCAAACACCTCTGGCTCCCTCACGGGATTCTCCAGCGCAGATTTATCTGGAGAAAGTGGAGGGCAACTCGGTCAATCTATCCCTAAGCAATTCAGACATCTATTTCACATGAAATGATAGTTTGACTGAGGATCGGGACTCGCGAATTCCCATTGTACCATCACTGACCTCTCTTGAAGAGGCTAGGGTGATTTTAACTGCAGGTACAGAAGACAGCAACAGGAAGACTCCTCACGAGCATTTATATTGAGAGAAACACAAGCACGTGAGGTGAGTGAACCAAACACGAGTGAAATTCAGGTGAGAGCACACAACACTGATACTGTAAACTTGTTAGCTCAATTGCTGCTCTAAAAGAAGAACTTGCTAAAAGCCAAGCTGAAGCTCAAGCATTCAAAGCACAAGGGTTTGAACGGTCTTCTTCTTCCACCTCTGTCACAATCAGCTGGCACTCATACTTTTGGAATCTGGAAATGTTAAATAAATCCAGAACTTTTCTCTGCTATTTACTTTGCATTACTGTTTATATCTTTTTCTTATTATGTTTAGTTGAGTTATCCTCTAGGTATTTGTTGTTATTGTCTAACAAGCAAATAGGGGGAGATTGAAAGGCATATGGCATAGCCTATTTGTATATCGAGGATATAACTCACTCAAATAAGAATGTAATAGTAAAGTGGATCTATCGTCAGAGAGATCTCACAAAGTAACATCTGTCATAGGGTTAGAAAATTATTCATCTACAGACTTGAAGACTTAATTCACTGGAAGAAGCTCAGAAATTGATCAAGCCTCAGTGATATAATCAAGATTGTGGATTTAATCAAGTGACAGAGATCTCGTCATGTATCAATTATACAAGGATTAATCTGAAGAAAATCAAGAGTATCAGGTCAAGGCTTGAAGAAATGTCACCGGAAGTTAGTCACTCATGAACCAGACAGTACATCGAGTGTCAACATTGAAGTGGTGGAATTGATTCATATTGATAGTATTTTCAGAATTTTCAGAAGAATAGTTTGCTCCAAGATTAGTATTAATTCTCTATTAATTAATTAAGTCAAATAATTTAATTAAGAAAATAAATTATATGCAAAGATTAATTTATTGATTAATTTGAATTAATTATTAATTGAATTAATTGATT